>NC_069502.1:599708029-600308029 GCF_027579735.1 Bombina bombina
ACTGTTCCCCTTCCAATATTAACACCTTACCTTCAGGGCCCCCAAAATAATAACCCCTTTTCATACCTCTACAACAAATGAAGCATTTAAGACCAGATGTCTTCATAGTAAACCCTTACTAAAACCGCACAACCCCTTTAAAGCCTCTGCTCTATTAACTCCTTTTTGCTCTGGCCTTAACTATAACATTTTAAAGATGCATTAAACACTAAATAATTGCTAGATAGAATGATGCATTCAAAGAAAAGATTAGTCTGAGAATACCATGTCTATGTATTTTTTTAAAGTTTCATTAGCTGCCTAAAAAACCATGGGCGCTGCCATGTTGTAACTTAGGTTACCTTCTCTGCTGGGGTCAATTATGGACAGTTATAAATAGGTCAATAGAGTGAGCAGCCAATGGCTGTGTGGAATATAACAGTGTTTTGCACCTCCATATCTAACAGGAACTGAAAAGCTTACAATTTTAGAATGGAATTATAGGAGAAGGGGACAAGATAAATAATGGAAGTATATTGAAGATATATATATATATATATATATATATATATATCCTATAATATAAAAGGCCAAGTGTGTTTGTCCGAAGCTGTCATGCTTAGTAGAGACAGCATGAGGACAAACACACCTGGCCTTCGAGTCCCTAGAAGTGGGCGTGACCGGGTGTGAGCGGGGGCATGGCCGGACGTAAATGGCCATGAGGGGCGTGGCCGGACGTGAAGGGGCATGGTCGGGCGATAGAGGGGAGAGAGATAGAGAGGGGAGAAAGATAGGGAGAGGGGGGAGAGAGAGAGAGGAAGGGGAGAGAGAGAGGAGGGGGAGAGAGAGAGGAGGGGGAGAGAGAGAGGAGGGGGAGAGAGAGAGGAGGGGGAGAGAGAGAGGAGGGGAGAGAGAGAGAGGATGGGAGAGAGACATAGAGGGTGGAGAAGAGATGGGGGAGAGAGGGAGAGAGAGAGGGGGGAGAGAGGGAGAGAGAGAGGGGAGGAGAGAGGGGAGGAGAGAGGGGGGAGAGAGAGAGGAGGGAGAGAGAGAGAGCGCAAAAGAGAGAGCGCAAAAGAGAGGGGAGGAGAGAGCACAAAAGAGAAGGGGAGAGAGAGAGCGCAAATGAGGGGGAGAGAGAGAGCACAAAAGAGAGGGGGAGTGAGAGAGAGCAAAAGAGGGGGGAGAGAGAGAGCACAAAAGAGAGGGGGGAGAGAGCGCAAAAGAGAGGGGGGAGAGAGCGCAAAAGAGAGGGAGAGACAGCACGAGGACAAACACACCTGGCCTTTGAGTCCCTAGCAGTCGTCTGATCTGCGGCAGAAGTGGGCGTGACCGGGTGTGAGCGGGGGCGTGGTCGGGCGCATGGCCGGGCGTGAATGGTTGTGAAAGGGGGCATGCGGACGTGAAGGGGGCGTGACCGGGTGCGGGCACGCAATAGAGGGGAGAGAGATAGAGAGGGGAGAAAGATAGGGAGAGGGGGAGAGGGGGAGAGAGAGAGAGAGAGAGGAGGAGAGAGAGAGGAGGGGCGAGAGAGAGGAGGGGGAGAGAGGAGGGGGAGAGAGAGAGAGGAGGGGGAGAGAGAGAGGAGGGGGAGAGAGAGAGGAGGGGGAGAGAGAGAGAGGAGGGGAAAGAGAGAGAATGGGAGAGAGAGACACAGAGAGGGTGGGGAAGAGATGGGGGAGAGAGAGAGGGGGGGGGAGAAAGAGAGAGGGGAGGAGAGAGAGGGGGGAGAGAGAGGGAGAGAGAGAGAGAGAGAGAGAGAGAGAGAGAGAGAGAGAGAGAGAGAGAGAGAGAGAGAGAGAAAGAGGGGGGAGAGAGCACCAAAGAGAGAGCGCAAAAGAGAGGGGAGGAGAGAGCGCAAAAGAGAGGGGGAGAGAGAGAGCACAAAAGAGAGGGGGAGTGAGAGAGAGCAAAAGAGGGGGGAGAAAGAGAGAGCACAAAAGAGAGGGGGGAGAGAGCGCAAAGAGAGGGGGGGAGAGAGCACAAAAGAGAGGGGGAGAGAGCGCAAAAGAGAGGGGGGGAGAGAAAGCGCAAAAGAGAGGGGGGAGAGAGACAGCGCAAAAGCGAGGGGGGAGAGAGCACAAAAGAGAGGGGGTAGAGAGAGCACAAAAGATGGGGGTAAAAGAGAGCGCAAAAGAGAGGGGAAAGAGTGCAAAAGAGAGGGGAAGAGAGAGCGCAAAAGAGAGGGGGGAGAGAGCGCAAAAGAGAGGGGGAGAGAGAACACAAAAGAGAGGGGGGAGAGAGAGAGCGCAAAAGAGAGGGGGAGAGAGCAAAAGAGAGGGGGAGAGAGAGCGCCAAAAGAGGGGGAGAGAGAGAGCGCAAAAGAGGGGGGAGAGAGAGAGCGCAAAAGTGAGGGGGGAGAGAGAGCGCAAAAGAGAGGGGGGGAGCGCAAAAGAGAGGGGGGGAGCGCAAAAGAGAGGGGGGAGAGAGCACAAAAGAGAAGGGGAGAGAGCGCGAAAGAGAGGGGGAGAGAGCGCAAAAGAGAGGGGGGAGAGAGAGCTCAAAAGAGAGGGGGGAGAGAGAGAGCGCAAGAGAGAGGGGGAGAGAGCAAAAGAGAGGGGGAGAGAGAGAGCGCAAAAGAGGGGGAGAGAGAGAGCGCAAAAGAGGGGGGAGAGAGAGAGCACAAAAGAGAGGGGGGAGAGAGAGCGCAAAAGAGAGGGGGGAGAAAGTGCAAAAGAGAGAGGGGAGAGAGAGCACAAAAGAGAGGGAGAGAGAGTGCAAAAGAGAGAGCGGAAGAGCGCTAAAGAGAGGGGGAGAGAGCGCAAAAGAAAGGGGGAGAGAGAGCGCAAAATAGAGGGGGAGAGAGAGCGCAAAAGAGAGGGGGGAGAGAGAGAGCTCAAAAGAGAGGGGGAGGGAGAGAGCAAAAGAGAGGGGGAGGGAGAGAGCAAAAGAGAGGGGGAGAGAGAGAGCACAAAAGAGGGGGGAGAGAAAGAGTGCAAAAGAGGGGGGACAAAGAGAGCGCAAAATAGAGGGGGGAGAGAGAGCGCAAAAGAGAGGGGGGGAGAAAGTGCAAAAGAGAGAGGGGAGAGAGAGCACAAAAGAGAGGGAGAGAGAGTGCAAAAGAGAGAGCGGAAGAGCGCTAAAGAGAGGGGGAGAGAGAGTGCAAAAGTGAGTGGGGGAGAGAGCATTCAAAAGAGAGGGGGGAGAAAGCGCAAAGAGAGGGGGGAGAGAGCGCAAAAGAGAGGGGGGAGAGCGCAAAAGGAGGGGGGGAGAGAGCGCAAAAGAGAGGGGGAGAGAGAGCGCAAAAGAGAGGGGAGAGAGAGTGCAAAAGAGAGGGGAGAGAGCACAAAAGAGAGGGGAAGAGAGAGAGCACAAAAGAGAGGGTGGAGAGAAAGCGCAAAAGAGAGAGGGGGAGAGAGAGCGCAAAAGTGAGTGGGGGAGAGAGCGTTCAAAAGAGAGGGGGAGAGAGCGCAAAAGAGAGGGGGGAGAGAGAGCGCATAATAGAGGGGGGAGAGAGCGCAAAAGAGAGGGGGGGAGAGAGAGCGCAAAAGATGGGGGAGAGAGAGTGCAAAAGAGGGGGGAGAAAGAGAGCGCAAAAGAGAGGGGAGAGAGAGCGCAAAAGAGAAAGGGGGAGAGAGAACGCAAAAGAGAAAGGGGGAGAGAGAGCGCAAAAGAGGGGGGAAAAAGAGAGAGCGCAAAAGAGAGGGGGGGAGAGAGTGCAAAAGAGAAAGGGGGAGAGAGAGCACAAAAGAGAGGGGGAGGGAGAGCGCAAAAGAGAGGGGGAGGGAGAGTGCAAAAGAGAGGGGAGAGAGCACAAAAGAGAGGGGAAGAGAGCACAAAAGAGAGGGGGGAGAGAAAGTGCAAAAGAGAGAGGGGGACAGAGCGCAAAAGAGATGGGGGAGAGAGAGCACAAAGAGAGGGGGAGAGAGAGAGAGCACAAAAGAGAGGGGAGAGAGAGAGCGCAAGAGAGAGGGGGGGGGAAGTGCAAAAGAGAGGGGGGAGAGAGAGAGAGCACAAAAGAGAGGGGGAGAGAGAGAGCACAAAAGAGATGGAGAGAGAGAGAGCACAAAAGAGAGGGGGAGAGAGCGCAAAAGAGAGGGGGAGAGAGAGAGAGTGCAAAAGAGAGGGGGGAGAGAGACAGTGCAAAAGAGAGGGGGAGAGAGCGCAAAAGAGAGGGGGGAGAGAGAGCTCAAAAGAGAGGGGGAGAGAGAGAGCGCAAAAGAGAGGGGGAGAGAGCAAAAGAGAGGGGGAGAGAGAGCGCAAAAGAGGGGGAGAGAGAGAGCGCAAAAGAGGGGGGAGAGAGAGAGCGCAAAAGAGAGGGGGGAGAGAGAGCGCAAAAGAGAGGGGGGGAGCGCAAAAGAGAGGGGGGAGCGCAAAAGAGAGGGGGGGAGAGAGCACAAAAGAGAAGGGGAGAGAGCGCGAAAGAGAGGGGGAGAGAGCGCAAAAGAGAGGGGGGAGAGAGAGCTCAAAAGAGAGGGGGGAGAGAGAGAGCGCAAAAGAGAGGGGGAGAGAGCAAAAGAGAGGGGGAGAGAGAGAGCGCAAAAGAGGGGGAGAGAGAGAGCGCAAAAGAGGGGGGAGAGAGAGAGAGCGCAAAAGAGAGGGGGGAGAGAGAGCGCAAAAGAGAGGGGGAGGGAGAGAGCAAAAGAGAGGGGGAGAGAGAGAGCACAAAAGAGAGGGGAGAGAAAGAGGCAAAAGAGAGGGGACAAAGAGAGCGCAAAAAGAAGGGGGGAGAGAGAGCGCAAAAGAGAGTGGGGAGAGAAGTGCAAAAGAGAGAGGGGAGAGAGAGCACAAAAGAGAGGGGAGAGAGAGTGCAAAAGAGAGAGCGGAAGAGCGCTAAAGAGAGGGGGAGAGAGAGTGCAAAAGAGAGGCGGAGAGAGAGAGCGCAAAAGAGAGGGGGAGAGAGAGCGCAAAAGAGAGGGGAGAGAAAGAGTGCAAAAGAGGGGGGAGAAAGAGAGCGCAAAAGAGAGGGGGGAGAGAGAGCACAAAAGAGAGGGGGGAGAGAGAGCGCAAAAGAGAGGGTGGGAGAGAGAGCACGAAAGAGAGGGAGAGAGAGAGCACAAAAGAGAGGGAGAGAGAGTGCAAAAGAGAGGGGAGAGAGAGCACAAAAGTGAGTGGGGGAGAGAGCGCAAAAGAGAAGGGGGAGAGAGAGCGCAAAATAGAGGGGGGAGAGAGCGCAAAAGAGAGGGGCGAGAGAGCACAAAATAAAGGGGGAGAGAGAGCGCAAAAGAGATGGGGGAGAGATAGAGCTCAAAAGAGA
Source organism: Bombina bombina (assembly GCF_027579735.1). Classification (NCBI taxonomy): domain Eukaryota; kingdom Metazoa; phylum Chordata; class Amphibia; order Anura; family Bombinatoridae; genus Bombina; species Bombina bombina. Next base: position 599,713,206 of record NC_069502.1, read on the forward strand.
TGGGGGAGAGAGAGCACAAAAGGGAGGGGGGAGAGAGAGGGGGAGAGAGCTGATGTTCCAATCAGCCAATAGAATGCAAGCTCAATTCAATTGGCTGATTGCATCAGCCAATAGGATTTTTCCTACCTTAAGTCTGATTGGCTGATAGAATCCTATCAGCCAATCAGAATTCAAGGGACACCATCTTGGATGACATAATTTAAAGGAACCTTCATTCGTCGGGAAGAAGAGGATGCTCCGCGTCGGCTGGCTTCAAGATGGACCCACTCCGCCCCAGATGGATGAAGATAGAAGATGCCGTCTGGATGAAGACTTCTGTTCATCTGGAGGTCTTCTTCTGCCCGGATCGGATGAAGATCTCTACCCCTCTGGAGGACCACTTGGGCCCAGCTGGGTGAAGACGGTTCAAGGTAGGGTAATCTTCAAGGGGGTAGTGTTAGGTTTTATTAATATTAATTTAGTATATGGTAGGGAATTTTATTATTTTGGGGGGATTTTTTATTTTATTAGGGTGATTAGATTAGGTGTAATTAGTTTAAAATTCTTGTAATTATTTTTTTATTTTCTGTAATTTAGTGGGGGGGGTTTGTACTTTAGTTTATTTAATTTAATTGTATTTAATTGTAGTTAGTTTAAGCAATTAATTAATTATAGTGTAGTGTTAGGTGTAATTGTAACTTAGGTTAGGATTTATTTTACAGGTATATTTTTCTTTATTTTAACTAGTAAGTTATTAAATAGTTAATAACTATTTAATAACTATTGAACCTAGTAAAAATAAATATAAACTGTAAAATAAATATAAACCCTAAAATAGATACAAATGTAACTATTAGTTATATTGTAGCTATCTTAGGTTAGGGTTTATTTTACAGGTAAGTATTTAGTTTTAAATAGGAATAATTTATTTAATTGTAGTTATTTGATTTTGTTTTATTTAAATTATATTTAAGTTAGGGGGTGTTAGACTTAGGTTTAGACTTAGGTTTAGGGGTTAATAAATTTAATATAGTAGCGGTGACGATGGGGGCGGCAGATTAGGGGTTAATAATTGTAGGTAAGTTGCGGCGACGTTGGGGGGGCAGATTAGGGGTTAATAACTATAATGTAGGTGGCGGCGATGTTGGGGGCAGCAGATTAGGGGTTCATAAGTATAATGTAGGTGGCGGCGGTGTCCGGAGCGGCAGATTAGGGGTTAATAACTATAATGTAGGTGGCGACGGTGTTGGGGGCGGAAGAATAGGTGTCAATAAGTGTATTATTAGGGGTGTTTAGACTCGGGGTTCATGTTAGGGTGTTAGATGTAGACATAAAATTTATTTTTCCATAGGAATCAATGGGGCTGCGTTAGGAGCTGAACGCTGCTTTTTTGCAGGTGTTAGGTTTTTTTTTCAGCCGATTCTGCCCTATTGATTCCTATAGGGAAATCGCGCACAAGCACGTTTAGCCAGCTCAGCGCTACCATAAGCAACACTGGTATTGAGGTGAGATGTGGATCTAAATTTGGCTCTACGCTCACCTTTTTGCGGCTAACACCGGGTTTTAAAATACCAGCGTTGTCTTAAGTGAGCGGTGAGAAAAAAAAGCTTGTTAGCAACGCCACCCTGTTACCGCAAAACTCATAATCTCGATGCAAGATTGGCAAAGCATCTGCTTCATTTTGAAAAGTGTTTTTTACTTTTGTTAGTAAGATGTGAGTTTTTATTAACTAGATTCATTTTCCAAATCCCTCCAAAAACTAAACAAAACTAGGATTTCCATCAGTGAAGCTGATATAAGTGTGGTCTTCTATTACAGTAGTAGCAGCCTTTTTATAACTTATTTATATTATCAACATAATCATTGTTTTATAATCAAGTTTTGTGTAGAGAAGTGTTTTCTGTGTTTGCTTGTGAATAACACTGAATACTCTATACAGAAATGTAGCAAGTCCCACAGTCATGCATATTTAACAATATATTAGGGATTAGATTTTATAAGGTGTTTGTATAATATACTGCTGTCATGCTCACTTTACAATTATCATTCCCAAGTAAGGGCTTGTTTCTTTTGAGTTGGTAAAATTGGAGACACAAACTGATGAAGTGGCTGACAGCTAAAAGTAGTTTATGGCTTAATTCTAGTACCAGGTTTTAATTTAAATATTTTGCCCAATGCATGCAGTCAGTCTTTTCATGTATGGGTAAGCTAAAGTTGTGTTATGCTTACAACTGATGCATTTCACTAAAATTGCGCCATAATAAGTTAATTGCTATGGTAACTGACCTTAGCTTATAAAAATTAATGTTACTGCCTGCGCTCCTTACCTGTGATTGGCTAGAGATGGAAAGACACTGTAGTTAGTTGCAGTGCTAGGAGTTTAGTGGTTTTTGAGCTAAGTAGAGTGATTTGGTCACCTAATAAATAATCAAAACATTTAAAGAACATACCCCTAGATTTAGAGTTCTGCGTTAGCCAACCAAACCGACCCCTATATTATATTTTTTACCCCCTAATCTGCCCCCACCCCCCCAACGTCGCCGCTATCTACCTACACTTTTTAACCCCTAATCTGCCGACTGGACCTCGCCGCCACTATAATAAATGTATTAACCCCTAAACCGCCTCACTCCCGCCTCAAAAACCCTATAATAAATAATATTAACCCCTAATCTGCCCTCCCTAACATCGCTGACACCTAACTTCAAGTATTAACCCCTAATCTGCCAACCGGACCTCGCCGCTACTCTAATAAATGTATTAACCCCTAAAGCTAAGTCTAACCCTAACACTAACACCCCCCTAAGTTAAATATAATTTTTATCTAAGAAATAAATTAACTCTTATTAAATAAATTAATCCTATTTAAAGCTAAATACTTACCTGTAAAATAAACCATAATATAGCTACAATATAATGAATAATTATATTGTAGCTATTTAGGATTTATATTTATTTTACAGGCAACTTTGTATTTATTTTAACTAGGTACAATAGCTATTAAATAGTTAATAACTATTTAATAGCTACCTATTTAAAATAATTACAAAATTACCTGTAAAATAAATCCTAACCTAGGTTACAATTAAACCTAACACTACACTATCAATAAATTAATTAACTAAACTATCTACAATTATCTACAATTAAATCAACTAAACTAAATTACAAAAAAAAAAACACTAAATTACAAAAAATAAAAAAAAGATTACAAGAATTTTAAACTAATTACACCTACTCTAAGCCCCCTAAAAAAATAACAAAGCCCCCCAAAATAAAAAAATGCCCTACCCTATTCTAAAATAAAAATCAAACAGCTCTTTTACCTTACCAGCCCTTAAAAGGGCCTTTTGCGGGGCATGCCCCAAAGAAAACAGCTCTTTTGCATTTAAATAAACATACAATACCCCCCAACATTACAACCCACCACCCACATACCCCTAATCTAACCCAAACACCCCTTAAAAAACCTAACACTAAGTCCCTGAAGATCTCCCTACCTTATCTTCACCACGCCCGGTTTCACCGATCCGTCCAGAAGAGGGTCTGAAGTCTTCATCCTATCCGGCAAGAAGAGGTCCAGAAGAGGGTCCGAAGTCTTCATCCTATCCGGCAAGAAGAGGCCATCCGGACCGGTAGACATCTTCATCCAGGCGGCATCTTCTATCTTCTTCCATCCGGCGTGGAGCGGGACCATCTTGAAGCAGCCGACGCGGATCCATCCTCTTCTTCCCGCAACTCCCGACGAATGAAGGTTCCTTTAAGTTACGTCATCCAAGATGGCGTCCCTCAAATTCCAATTGGCTGATAGGATTCTATCAGCCAATTGGAATTAAGATAGGAAAAATCTGATTAGCTGATTGAATCAGCCAATCAGATTCAAGTTCAATCAGATTGGCTGATCCAATCAGCCAATCAGATTGAGCTCGCATTCTATTGGCTGTTCCGATTAGCCAATAGAATGCAAGCTCAATCTGATTGGCTGATTGGATCAGCCAATCCGATTGATACCCGGCGTGTTGAAGATAAGGTAGGAAGATCTTCAGGGGCTTAGTGTTAGGTTTTTTAAGGGGTGTTTGGGTTAGATTAGATGTATGTGGGTGGTGGGTTGTAATGTTGGGGGGGTATGGTATGTTTATTTAAATGCAAAAGAGCTGTTTTCTTTGGGGCATGCCCCGCAAAAGGCCCTTTTAAGGGCTGGTAAGGTAAAAGAGCTGTTTAATTTTTATTTTAGAATAGGGTAGGGAATTTTTTTATTTTGGGGGGCTTTGTTATTTTTTTTAGGGGGCTTAGAGTAGGTGTAATTAGTTTAAAATTCTTGTAATCTTTTTATATTTTTTGTAATTTAGTGTTTGTTTTTTTTTGTAATTTAGTTTAGTTGATTTAATTGTAGATAATTGTAGATAGTTTATTTAATTAATTTATTGATAGTGTAGTGTTAGGTTTAATTGTAACTTAGGATAGGATTTATTTTACAGGTAATTTTGTAATTATTTTAACTAGGTAGCTATTAAATAGTAAATAACTATTTAATAGCTATTGTACCTAGTTAAAATAAATACAAAGTTGCCTGTAAAATAAATATAAATCCTAAAATAGCTACAATATAATTATTATTTATATTGTAGCTATATTAGGGTTTATTTTACAGTTAGTATTTAGTTTTAAATAGGATTAATTTATTTAATAAGATTTATTTTCTTTCATTAGATTTAAATTATATTTAACTTAGGGTTAGACTTAGCTTTAGGGGTTAATACATTTATTAGAGTAGCGGCGAGGTCCGGTCGGCAGATTAGGGGTTAATACTTGAAGTTAGGTGTCAGCGATGTTAGGGAGGGCAGATTAGGGGTTAATACTATTAATTACAGGGTTTTTGAGGCGGGAGTGAGGCGGTTTAGGGGTTAATACATTTATTATAGTGGCAGCGAGGTCCGGTCGGCAGATTAGGGGTTAATAAGTGTAGGTAGGTAGCGGCGACGTTGGGGGGGGCAGATTAGGGGGTAATAAATATAATATAGGGGTCGGGGATGTTAGGGGCAGCAGATTAGGGGTACATAGGGATAATGTAGGTTGCGGCGGTGTCCGGATCGGCAGATTAGGGGTTAATAATATAATGCAGGCATCAGCGATAGCGGGAGCGGCAGATTAGGCGTTAATAAGTGTAAGGTTAGGGGTTTTTAGACTCGGGGTACATGTTAGGGTGTTAGGTGCAGACTTAGGAAGTGTTTCCCCATAGGAAACAATGGGGCTGCGTTAGGAGCTGAACGCTGCTTTTTTTCATCTCAAACTGCCCCATTGTTTCCTATGGGGATATCGTGCACGAGCACGTTTTTGAAGCTGGCCGCGTCCGTAAGCAACGCTGGTATTTAGAGTTGCAGTGGCGGTAAATTATGCTCTACGCTCCCTTTTTGGAGCCTAACGCAGCCCTTCAGAGAACTCTAAATACCAGCGTTGTTTAAAAGGTGCGGGGGGAAAAAAACATGCGTAGCTAACGTACCCCTTCTAACGCAAAACTCTAAATCTAGGCGTTATTTTAAATTAAGGTCAGCCATTTTATATTTTGTTTTTAATTTATTTTTAAATTTATTTTTATATAAAAAATTTCATTCTGCCCCAGGAATAGGCTTAGTTGGATTTATGTGCTTGATTATATTTTTATATGTAAGTACATACTGAAATATAATAAGGAACATAACTCCAACTAGACCCATGCTATTGGAAGCTTAGTTTAGATTAGGGGGTGTTTTTGTTTTGTTTTTTTAGTTTCATAGGGATTAGGTTTATTTTTTTTATTTTTGATAATTTGTTTATTATTTTCTGTAATTTTAGACTTTTTTATTTTTTGTTATTTAAGATTATTTTTTTGTAATTTAATCTTATGTTTTATTATATAATAATTTAATTGTAACTTAGTTTATGTAATTGGGGTAAATTTAGGGGGTGTTAGGTTAGGGGGCTTAATGATTAAATTAGTTATTTGCGTTGTGGGGGGTTGGCGGTTTAGGAGTTAATAGGTTAATTAGGTTTATTGTGATGTGGGGGTTTAACGGTTTAGGGGCTAATAGGTTAATTAGGTTTATTGCGATGTGGGGGTTAGACTGTTTAGGGGTTAATAGGTTATTTAGATGTATTGCGATGTGGGGGTTGTCAGTTTAGGGGTTAATAGTATAATTAGGTAGGTGAATACTATCTCTGTGCAAAGAAAATCACAAAGACAAGGGCGCCTCCTCGTGTGATATAGTTCGGACAAATGTAAAAATAGGTGAATACAGATTTTATACTCACAAGTAAAGCAGCACTCTGTTGTGCTTATAGAGGCAGACTGGGAGTTCACAGTGTCCCAGTTCACTGACCAAGGCAGTGCAACAAATCACTCCAGGGTAGATTTCAATCAAGCTCAGGCTCTCAGCAAAGAGTTAAAATACCATAGTTTAATGGTGCAGTAAAATACAATATAAAATGTCACAAATGTGACCGTAACAATGGATAAACAAGCAACTAGTTTCTCAGATCTCTGTCTGTTTCCTCAGGCTTCTATCCAAAGACTGAGAGCTCTGGCTTATAAATGCTAAATGACCACTCTAAGAGTGAAACATAACCACACCTATTCAGGTGTGGAAGTGAACCTGCCTCCTCAGTTGTGAGAGTGCACACCTGTTTCAATCAGACCATAGTTAGAATACAATGATTAAAACCATTTCCAAATAATTCACATTATACTAAAAAACAAACAAGTACTGTACAAATTGGTTAATACAGAATGTAAAAAAACAACAACCATAGCCAAACATTATCTTATGGTGGATATCATGTCAGCATCATATGTTATAGGATATTATTATGGTATTCTAAAATAGTAACATTAAAAAATTGTTCCCCACCCTTTTTTTTTTTTTTTTTTTTTTATATACACACATACATATATAAAAAGTACATGATATTCTAATTATTGGTGTTCATACCAAATGTCTTAGTATGTTGTCAGTCTAAATAAGTTAAAGTTTTATTAAAGCACCTATTGATGTTAACAGCCTTTGGACAAATATGTATAAGCAAGATTTTCTATAGGAGAGAGCCCTTTAAATTATGCAGGCCTTATTGAAAAAAAAAATATATATATATAGATACATATACACACACATACATATTTTAAGTCTAATGCACCTGGTGTTCTCAGGCAGTCTTCCATCCAGGTACTGACCAGGCCTGGCCCTGCTTAGCTTCCAAGATCAAATGGGATCAGGTACATTCAGTGAAGTGTGGTAATATCTTAATCTAAGTGATATGAAATGTATGTATTAAGCAATAGATAAGTGTACTCAGTGAATATATATTAACCTACTCTAATGTGTAAAAACGGGGTTGTAATACATTATGTTCAATATACAAAAATAAGATGGTATAGAAATACAGTAGTAACAATATTGTTTAATGTGTTGGAGATAATGTTGAGGTGTATATTGTGAGTGCAGACTTAACTAAAATGATACAATAAAAATAAAAATGTTCAGTGAACAGTGTATATGTTTTCTAATGTGCAGCATATATATTCATAAATCAACCAAGGGATAAAAAGATCACACGGTCAAGAGGGAGAAGAGGGAGAGGGGACACCGCAAAAAAGACAAAATTGGAGAAATTAAGTAAAGGTATATATAATCTGTCCAGCCATGTACTGGACAACAATGAAATTAGAGTTTTAGGCAAAGGACTATATTTTTGCCCTTCCAACACCCACAATACTTTTAATCTATTTGATTGTAGATCTAAATAGATTCACTCGTAAACTCTCCTTACAAAAATATTTCGCGAAAAAAATCTTGAAAAACAAAGGTATTGAAGGTATACCTATTGTAACAGATGCTATGGCCGAAAGAAATCCCCAGTTAGTGATTCACAATGATATTGATCCACTAGTGGATAACCTTTATGAAGGCTATATTCATTCAGACAAATGCCTACCCTCATCCTTCATGCCCCCTCAGGAAGAAGGTTCTTTTATAGATGTATTCCAAAATATGGTTCTGGAGGATTTAGCCAACATCCCTAAACATGTTCTAGGTGATTCAAATCTTTGGCCTAATGAAAAGAGAGCCCTTCTAAAATTGTCAAAAAATGATTCAATAGTCATACGTCAGGCGGACAAGGGGGGTGGTATAGTCCTACAGGACTATCAAGATTACTTGAAGGAAGCAGATAGAATAATAAAGGATTTTGAGTACTATAGGCCTCTAGATCAAGACCCTACACTTCTGTTCACTAAGAAATTAAATTCTATTATTCAATTTGGATTTGAAGAAGGTATCTTGACCTTGAAAGAAAAACAATATTTAACACCAAAAAATCCCAGTATTCCATATTTTTACCACCTACCCAAAATCCACAAAATCTACAAACACCACCAGGTAGACCTATAATAGCAGGTATGAATAGTATCACAGATCATCTATCAGCATATGTGGATTTTTTTCTGCAAAAATATGTTAGACAACTTCCCTCATACATTAAGGACACCACAGACTTACTTCATAAACTTTCTAATATTACAAGAAAAAGTAAATACCTATGGATGACAAGCGATGTAAACGCACTATATTCCAATATATCACATGAAATAGGGTTAAAATGTGTTTCTGAATATCTATTTGAAGATTTTTATATGCCAGATATTCAGAAAGAATATATATTGAAGCTAATTGGATTTATATTAAAACATAACTATTTTAAATATCAAGATAATTATTATATACAGACCAAGGGTACTGCCATGGGGACCAGGTTCGCTCCCAGCTTCGCTAATTTGGTAATGGGTTGTTTTGAAGATATTTATATCAACGGTGGAAGCTGGGATGAGAACCTGGTCTTCTATGGTAGATACATAGATGATCTAATCATCATTTGGAATGGGTCATTGGATTCAGCTAGAGAATTTGCTTTTAAACTTGATACTAATGATTTTGGTCTAACCTTCACTCACAAAATACATTTGGAAGAAATTGAATATCTTGATATAGTGCTCACTTGGGATATAAATAATAGGGTCCAATCCAAAACCTTCTTTAAATTAGTAGATAGCAAAAACTTTTTAGACTATCAAAGTAACCATCTAAAGAGTTGGAAGGAAAATATTCCATTTAGTCAGTTTAGACGGATTAGGCGTAATTGCACATTATTAGAGACATATGATGAGCAATCCCTTATCTTAAAAAATAGATTTCTTGAAAAAGGGTACCCTCCAATGCTCTTAGAAGAAGGTTACCGAAGGGCAAGAGAACTAAATAGAAATGAAATTCTTAATCCGCTACCTTATAATGGGTTAAATAGATGTAATAGTAACAAAAAGCAGACTACATTTATAACTAACTATAACTCCAACTATAAAGCCATTACAAAAATAATTAAGAAACACTGGTACCTTCTTAAAAAAGATCTGATTTTAAAAGGGATTTTGGATGATTCCCCTAACATTACATTTCTGAGAGCCCCAACCATTAAACAGAAAATAGCCCCCAGCAAAATCATAATGTCCAAAAGAACATCAGGAATAGGAGGTCTGTCCAACAATAGACACCAACAAAAAGGAGCTTTTAAATGTAGAATTAAAAGATGCAACATGTGTAAATATGTCACGCATGGGGCAACTAGTGTCACTTCTTCTATCACAGGATGTACATATGAACTTAAGGATAGATTAGATTGTAGCTCTAATTATGTCATATACCTATTAACCTGTAAATGTGGGATGCAATACCTAGGTAGAACCATAAGGAAAGTCAGAAGCAGATGGGGAGAACACTTTAGAAACATAGAGAAAGGTTCACTCAAACATAGTGTATCAAGACATCATGTTCAACATCATTGTGGTACTAAATGCCAATTTTGCATAACCCCTCTAGAGAGAATACAATACAAGCAAGGAACTAATAGGTTCAAAAAGTTATGTCAAAGGGAAACCTACTGGATCTATAAATTTGGTACTCTCTTTCCCACAGGATTGAATGAGAACATAGATATGTCTACTTTTTGAATATAATATTTTTGTACATCTTGCTGTGGATTATCAGGTCATCATTTTTTTTCCATGCAACACTATAGCTATTTAATATTACACAGGTATTATCAGAGGTGTATATATTGACTTTATAGCTATTTTTCTCCTCTTTGTATATCACAGTACAAATTTATATGATATACTACACATATTGACTTTATAGTCATACATTTATTCTTCTTCACTTTTATATATCACAGCACACATGTATGTATCATACATCACATAAGGTTGATCACATTATAGTCATGATTGGTATATAACACAATCATTTAGGGCACATGCGATGTGTATGTGTGGGTGTGTATATATGTGTATATGTATATATATGTGTGTGTATGTATGTGTGTATTTGTGTGTGTATATGTATATATATATATGTATGTGTATGTATGTGTGTATGTGTATATGTATGTATGTGTGTATATGTGTGTATGTATGTATATATATATGTATATATGTGTGTGTGTGTGTATATACGTATATGTGTGTTCATGTATGTGTATGTATATCTATATATTCCACTTCAAGATATGGGTTTGTTATACCAACATAGGATATACCGGTTTAATACATGTAATACACCCATACTATTATGGATTTATGAATATATATGCTGCACATTAGAAAACATATACACTGTTCACTGAACATTTTTATTTTTATTGTATCATTTTAGTTAAGTCTGCACTCACAATATACACCTCAACATTATCTCCAACACATTAAACAATATAGTTACTACTGTATTTCTATACCATCTTATTTTTGTATATTGAACATAATGTATTACAACCCCGTTTTTACACATTAGAGTAGGTTAATAGATATTCACTGAGTATACTTATCTATTGCTTAATACATACATTTCATATTGATTAGATTAAGATATTACCACACTTCACTGAATGTACCTGATCCCGTTTGATCTTGGAAGCTAAGCAGGGCCAGGCCTGGTCAGTACCTGGATGGGAGACTGCCTGGGAACTCCAGGTGCATTAGACTTAAAATATGTGTGTGTATATATATATATATATATATTTTTTTTTTCAATAAGGCCTGCATAATTTAAAGGGCTCTCTCCTATAGAAAATCTTGCTTATAAATATTTGACCAAAGGCTGTTAACATCAATAGGTGCTTTAATAAAACTTTAACTTATTTAGACTAACTGACAACATACTAAGACATTTGGTATGAACACCAATAATTAGAATATCATGTACTTTTTATATATGTATGTGTGTATATAAAAAAAAGGGTGGGGAAATTTTTTTTAATGTTACTATTTTAGAATACCATAATAATATCCTATAACATATGATGCTGACATGATATCCACCATAAGATAATGTTTGGCTATGGTTGTTGTTTTTTATATCCTGTATTAACCAATTTGTACAGTACTTGTTTGTTTTTTAGTATAATGTGAATTATTTGGAAATGGTTTTAATCATTGTATTCTAACTATGGTCTGATTGAAACAGGTGTGCACTCTCACACCTGAGGAGGCAGGTTCACTTCCACACCTGAATAGGTGTGGTTATGTTTCACTCTTAGAGTGGTCATTTAGCATTTATAAGCCAGAGCTCTCAGTCTTTGGATAGAAGCCTGAGGAAACAGACAGAGATCTGAGAACTAGTTGCTTGTTTATCCATTGTTACGGTCACATTTGTGACATTTTATATTGTATTTTACTGCACCATTAAACTATGGTATTTTAACTCTTTGCTGAGAGCCTGAGCTTGATTGAAATCTACCCTGGAGTGATTTGTTGCACTGCCTTGGTCAGTGAACTGGGACACTGTGAACTCCCAGTCTGCCTCTATAAGCACAACAGAGTGCTGCTTTACTTGTGAGTATAAAATCTGTATTCACTTATTTTTACATTTGTCCAAACTATATCACACGAGGAGGCGCCCTTGTCTTTGTGATTTTCTTTGCACAGAGATAGTATTCACCCAGACTGGTTTTGTGACAAGGAGCTGACTTCTGGATCTAAGGTTGAATCTTATATATGTGCTACCCAGGAGGACTAATAAACCTCTGAAGTGCCCTCCTAATCTTGGGACTGTCTGAGCATCAATAGCATATACAGATAAGAACTTATTAGAGACTTAATACTATTTATTTATTATATATTGTTTTAAGCTGCATTTTCTGTTTATATTGATCTCATCACATCACATTTGATGATAGTCCATGTCTCATTTTTTCTGTAATTGTCATTATTATTTTGTCTTTATACATTATCTGATTATTTTATATTATTTTTAAGTTTTTACTATACTTCAGTATTATCCTACAAATTGTTTTATATATTTCTTCTAGCGCCCCCTAGAGTTACGCTTGCATAGTGTAACAGGTATTTCTATAATTAGGTAGGTGGCATCGTAGGGTTTGGCTGTTTAGGGGTTAATATTGTAATTTATTTAGTTGGAGTTGTGGGGATTTAGCGGTTTAAGGGTTAGGTAGTTTCTGTTGTGCGGGGTTGGTGGTTTAAGAATTAGTTTTTTTTGGTTAATACTTTGTGCGGGCGTTTAATTTTTTTATTAATTTTATAGTTTTATTTTTTTTTCATACTTTGTGCAGATGGTTAGATTTTGTTTTTCTTAATGCTGCTTCATTTGCCTACGCTGCATCCAGGTAGATTATTTTGCCTGCACGCGCAGCCAACATTCTTTTGGCTGCCTCGCACAGCTAACATTCCTTTTAAGGATGCGTGCGCAACTGGAGGCACCAACGGACGCATTAAAAACTCTATTATAGTATAGATGAATATTACCTGTGTGTATATATATATATATATATATATATATATATATATATATATATATGTACACATCTATCTATACTATAATCAAGTTTGTAACGAGTCCGTCACCAGTTGCGCACGCATCCTCAAAGCAATGTTTGCTGCGCGAGGCAGCCAAAAGAATGTTGGCTGAGCGCGCAGCCAAAAGAATCCACCTAAATGCAGCATATGCAAGCAAAGCCTTAAAAAAACAAAACACAACCGCCCACACGAAAAAACATGTAACCGCCCGCAAGAAATAAAAAAAAAAACCTAACCTCCCTCACGAAGTATTAACAAACACCAAAACCGCCAACATCACAAAATAATAAAGTTATTAACCCCTAATCCGCAAATAACATAATTAAAATATTAACCCCTAAACCGCCAACCCCCCACATCTCAATAAACCTAATTAATCTTTTAACCCCATAGCCAACAAACCCCCACATCACAACCTAATTAACATATTAACTCCTAAACCGCGAACCCCCCACAATGAAAATAACTAATTTAATTACTAAGCTAACCTAACCCCCATAACCTAACACCCCCTAAATTATTCCCAATACTTAGTTACACTTAAATAAAACCCAACATTAAATTACAAAAAAAATTATCTAAAATTACAAAAAATAAAAAACTCTAAAATTACAGAAAAAAATAAACAAAATTATAAAAAATATTTTTTTAACCTAATCCCTATGAAAATAAAAAAGCCCCCCCAAATAAAAACACCCCCTAATTTGAACGAAACCAATAGACCTTAAAAGAGCCGTTTGTAGGGTGTAGTGGTGAGTAATTGAAGTGCGCTAAGTGTAGGGTATCAGACACCTTAACTAAATAACAGATCCTTCAGACTGTTATAAATAAAAATGAGGCAAATTTGGGAAAAGAAGTAAGGGCGCTAGAAAAGCTTAAGATACCCCTAAAAAAGCTTGATTAAAGACAAAAATTGACCGGGGACTTGAATAGACTATATATAAATTTTATAAAAATCAGATTAGACAAACATAAATTTAAAAGCAGCATACATAAAAAATATAATATATTTAAAAGGGACGTCTCCCTATAACTTCACAATTACACTTTTATCAGTGAAACAATATGCATAAAGATACCAGAGTGCAGTGGTAGATACTGTTATATTAAAAAGGTCATTCCTTAGGACATTGCCGTTAATCGGATAGTGTCTATCTTTGGTTTCAAATGTCAAGTCTGTAAAAACTGAAAAGACTCTTGATAACCGGTCTATTAATTATTTGCAGGTATAAGCCTCTACCACTGCACTCTGGTATCTTTATGCATATTGTTTCACTGATAAAAGTGTAATTGTGAAGTTATAGGGAGACGTCCCTTTTAAATATATTATATTTTTTATGTATGCTGCTTTTAAATTTATGTTTGTCTAATCTGATTTTTATAAAATTTATATATAGTCTATTCAAGTCCCCGGTCAATTTTTGTCTTTAATCAAGCTTTTTTAGGGGTATCTTAAGCTTTTCTAGTGCCCTTACTTCTTTTCCCAAATTTGCCTCATTTTTATTTATAACAGTCTGAAGGATCTGTTATTTAGTTAAGGTGTCTGATACCCTACACTTAGCGCACTTCAATTACTCACCACTACACACTATTTTATTTTGCTTCATTTGTTAGTAGCGGCTAGTGAAAGCATGGATGACATTTTTGATTTTAGGGACAAAATTTTCTTAGGTATGAAAGATGATAATATCCCACACACTGACACAATCTCATCTGATAACACTTCAGATCTTATGCAAAGTTTGGAATATGCACTAGTTAAAGAATTAAAGCAGAAAATGGAATTCGTTTTTCTAAACAGATACACACAAAAAGGAATTATTCCAAGAGGTTTACAAATTAAGAAAAATTGCACTTTTCCTTTAAAAGAAGATTTACAATTAGAATGGAAGGACACACTCACAAAGGCTTCAAACACTTTAATAGATATATTGAAAAGATCACGAAAAGGGACTTTAGCAGAAATTGAGAAAAATATTTTGGAAATTAAAGAAAAACTCACAGATAGAAAAAATGAGAATGAATACAAAGAAAGACAGAGAGTAATCATTGGAAAATTAGATAATTTAAACAAAGACCTTCTAAGGACGAAATGGGGTAAAATGGAAAGGGACACTAAAGACAATCTTGCACAACAAGACATAACTAACGAAGAGGTAATGGAAACCACAGATAAAAGCACTAAAAATGAAAATATATATGAAAAAAGAGTAAGGAAAGAAAATCACATAAACTCAAACACCTATGAACACAGAAGTAACCAACAATATAGAAATGAGAATATGCACAATAAAACACAGGGATATAATAGACAAAACAAATACAGTACAAGTCGCAGCTATAGTCAGAATGTTAACAATGAAAGACCATGGTATCCAAGATATGGCAATAGAAATTATCAAAATTGGGAACCAAGGTCATACAACTACTATAACACCAATTACGATCATAGAACTCCATATAATAGGGAAAAAGAATGGCAGTATCCAAGAAGACCCCACAGGGTTGAGAATTTTAGAGAGGATAGAAATAATCAATATGAACAGTGGAGGACCCCTACCTATAATCGTTTCGATGCCTTTAGAGAAGCAGAAGGGAGGGAAGACAGAAATACCAATACCAGTCCTCTTTTTTTAGAGAAGAGCCCTCTAAAGGGGGGCAATCAAATGTTTCCGATCAGGGTAGAAAAAGAACCAAACCAAAAGAAAAAAAGAAGTTTAGAGGAAAAAGAGGAAGGGGAATGCTCAAACGAAGCAAAAAGATTACGATAATTAAAGGTCAGCAGGGAATTTTTAATTTAAGCAGTATTCATTTAAAAACAGAAGAAGAGAAGGTTCTAGGTCTAGGGTTATCATATGCCCCCACAACTAGACTTAATAAATTTAACACTTATATTAATGTTAAAAAATTTGTAAGGAATCTAACCCTGAAAAGATTTTATTTAAAAAATCCTGCTGAGAAAGAGCTTATTGCCCAACCTGTAAATACAGAAAAATATATACATTCCAATTTGAAACCGAAATCTTATTTTAATCCTGTACATTCCAAAGGTAATTATCTGGACACATTTGAAAAACTAGTTTTAAGTGATTTAAAAAAAGTGTAATCCACCCAAATTAAGAAAATATAATATGACCAAAAAAGAAAGAACCGTACTTGATAATCTGAAAAATAATACTGAGCTGACCATTAAATCAGCTGATAAGGGTGGAGGAATTGTCCTTATGGACACACATAATTACCTAAAAGAAGCACATAGATTACTCAATGATAATAAGACTTATAAAAAACTAGACTTTGATCCAACCACTAAGTTTACACAGACACTGAACAAAATTTTATTAGAAGGCAAAAAATCCCAAATACTCAATGAAAAGGAATTTCAGTTTTTAACTCCAAAACACCCAAGAATCCCAATTTTTTATTTCCTCCCAAAAATTCACAAAAGCATAATTAATCCCCCGGGGAGGCCTATAATTTCAGGGATTGATTCCCTATCAGCCAATTTGTCAAAATATGTAGATGGGTACCTGCAGAAATATGTCCAAAAATTGGACTCATATCTTAGAGATTCCACACAAGTTCTAAATATACTAAACTCCCTGAAATGGGAGGATGACATGTTTTTAGTGACTTGCAACTTTTCGTCACTTTATACCGTAATTAATCATACTAAAGGTATTAAAGCAGTAGACACTTTCCTAACATCAGATAGAGAAATGACCGAAACACAAAAAAACTTTATATTAAAAACTATTAAATTCATTTTAGAAAACAATTATTTTTCTTTTAACGACACTTTCTACATACAAGCGGAGGGTACAGCTATGGGTACAAGGTTTGCACCTAGCTACGCCAATTTATTTATGGGAGCCTGGGAGACTCATTTCTTTGGCAGGGGTAGCTATGGTGCAAACCTTGTACTCTATAAAAGATATATAGATGACCTTCTGCTTGTATGGAAAGGACCAGAATCTGGACTTTTAGCTCTCCTTAATGATATGAACAATAACGCGTATGGTCTGACTTTTACCCATAATTATAGTAAAACATCTATATCATTCTTGGATTTAGAGATTATGTCCATTAATGACACCATAGAAACAAAAACACACTTTAAAAAGGTAGATTGTAATACATATATTCATGCTGAGAGCTGTCATTTGAATACTTGGAAAGAGAATATCCCTGTGGGACAATTCCTAAGAATTAGAAAAAATAGTTCGAGACTTATGGACTTCGAACAGCAGGTTGAGATTCTAGAAGAAAGATTCAATTCAAGAGGCTATAAAAGAGAACATACTGAAAAGGCTATACAAAGGGCCAGAAATACTGAAAGGGAGACTCTTTTAACGTATAAAGAAAAAATTAAAAATAATGATGATGAACAGATTAAGGTACCCTTCATTACAGAATACAATGTGGATAATAATCTGATAAAGAGAATTGTAAAAAGACACTGGCACATTTTAAAAGAGGATAGCATTCTAGGAGAAAAAATTCCAAATAATCCTACTTTCATCTTTAAAAAAGCTGCAAATCTAAAATCACTCTTAGCACCAAGTGAACTAAAAAGACAGAAAAGTAACAAAAGACTAACAATACAAAAAAAAATTATTTGGAACAAAACCAATGGGTTTTTTTCCATGCTATTCGTGCAAGGCCTGTGGGCATAGCAAAAAAAACAAAGAAATTAAGTTCAACAATTCCCAAGACCATTTTCAAATAAAAGAGCTGATTAGGTGTACACATACCTGCGCAATATATGTTTTAAAATGCACGTGCAATTTGTTTTATATTGGTGAAACAAAAAGAGCAATAAGGGACAGAATTAGGGAACACTTAAGAAGCATAGAAAAAGGGTTGGAGGACACCTATCTATATAAACATTTTAAAACCATTCACAAAGGGAAAACAAAGGACTTAACATACTGGGGAATTAAAACCATAAAGAAACATTGGCAAGGGGGGAATATTGAAAAAAAGCTGCTAATAAAGGAGGCTGAGTTAATATTCAAATATGATACGTTGAACCCTAGGGGTTTAAATTCTGAACTAGATGTATCCCCATTTATTTTAGACTAAAGTTATACTTTTTAGAAAAAACTCTTCTCCCTAAAAAAATCCTTTCTAAAAATCTTGGGGAATTTAAAACAAATACCTGTTTATTTTAATTTCTTGTTTAACTTACTTTTGTATATATCTAAGAATTATTTTCCAAGAAATGATCAGAGAATATCGGACAAAGTGGTTAAAAGATACTGTAAAGGTTATGCCGATAACATTAAGAAGGGAATATAAGCTTTATAAAAGATAAATTTCCCTTTAAGAACAAAATGACTCTTCCACCAAAGATATAAAAGGAACAAAGTTTGAAATGTCCGAAGAAATACCATCTTTGACCTCTATGAAGTTTTGACCAATGAAAACAAATGGATCTCTTTAAAAGGAGGAGGATAATGTGGGCTAGTCTTTCTTGATAAAGCTCTGAAAGGAGTGAAACGCGTAGAAAACACTAGTACCACATATTGAATCATTATCAGACAGAGGAAAAGTTATCAACCCGGGTTGTAATTCTATCCTTTTCTATCCCCTGGCGGATAGCACCAACAGAGGTTGCATGCTGAGCAATAAGAGCAATCTCCAACTGTTATTCAAGTATTAAGAAACGGACCGGACAACAAAAGCTAAATAGACCGAAGCCCACGGAGGCTCTGGTTGGCTGGAAGAGACGGGCCCTTGATTCAGGAACTGTGACGTCAGACGCCGAGATCTCGAGGAACATCCACGAAGCACACTGAGCAGAGATCGACTACCGGTAAAGTGTTATCACAAACACAAGACGTTTAACTTGCTTAATTTCAGATAAAGTGCAGAGGCTTATACCTGCAAATAATTAATAGACCGGTTATCAAGAGTCTTTTCAGTTTTTACAGACTTGACATTTGAAACCAAAGATAGACACTATCCGATTAACGGCAATGTCCTAAGGAATGACCTTTTTAATATAACAGTATCTACCACTGCACTCTGGTATCTTTATGCATATTGTTTCACTGATAAAAGTGTAATTGTGAAGTTATAGGGAGAAGTCTCTTTTAAATATATTATATTTTTTATGTATGCTGCTTTTAAATTTATGTTTGTCTAATCTGATTTTTATAAAATTTATATATAGTCTATTCAAGTCCCCGGTCAATTTTTGTCTTTAATCAAGCTTTTTTAGGGGTATCTTAAGCTTTTCTAGCGCCCTTACTTCTTTTCCCAAATTGGCCGTTTGTAGAGCATTGCCCTAAGTTAAACAGCTCTTTTACATTTAAATAATACTAAGTCCCCCCTAACAGTAAAAAAAAACCCCACCCACCAAACCCCCTAAAATAAAAAACCTAACACTAAAAAAACTAAGGCCTAGATTTGGAGTTTGGCGGTAGAAGGGCTGTTAACGCTCCGCGGGTTTTTTTCTGGCCGCACCATAAATTTAACTCTGGTATCGAGAGTTCAAACAAATGCTGCGTTAGGCTCCAAAAAAGGAGCGTAGAGCATTTTTACCGCAAATGCAACTCTCGATACCAGAGTTGCTTACGGACGCGGCCAGCCTCAAAAACGTGCTCGTGCACGATTCTCCCATAGGAAACAATGGGACTGTTTGAGCTGAAAAAAAACCTAACACCTGCAAAAAAGCAGCGTTCAGCTCCTAACGCAGCCCCATTGTTTCCTATGGGGAAACACTTCCTACGTCTGCACCTAACACTCTAACATGTACCCCGAGTCTAAACACCCCTAACCTTACACTTATTAACCCCTATTCTGCCGCCCCCGCTATCGCTGACCCCTGCATATTTTTGTTAACCCCTAATCTGCCGCTCCGTAAACCGCCGCAACCTACGTTATCCCTATGTACCCCTAATCTGCTGCCCCTAACACCGCCGACCCCTATATTATATGTATTAACCCCTAATCTGCCCCCCTCAACGTCGCCGACACCTGCCTACACTTATTAACCCCTAATCTGCCGAGCGGACCTGAGCGCTATTATAATAAAGTTATTAACCCCTAATCCGCCTCACTAACCCTATCATAAATAGTATTAACCCCTAATCTGCCCTCCCTAACATCGCCGACACCTACCTTCAATTATTAACCCCTAATCTGCCGAGCGGACCTCACCGCTATTCTAATAAATGTATTAACCCCTAAAGCTAAGTCTAACCCTAACACTAACACCCCCTTAACTTAAATATAATTTACATCTAACAAAATAAATTAACTCTTATTAAATAACTTATTCCTATTTAAAGCTAAATACTTACCTGTAAAATAAATCCTAATATAGCTACAATATAAATTATAATTATATTATAGCTATTTTAGGATTAATATTTATTTTACAGGCAACTTTGTAATTATTTTAACCAGGTACAATAGCTATTAAATAGTTAAGAACTAGTTACCTAGTTAAAATAATAACAAATTTACCTGTAAAATAAATCCTAACCTTAGATATAATTAAACCTAACACTACCCTATCAATACATTAATTAAATAAACTACCTACAATTACCTACAATTAACCTAACACTACACTATCAATAAATTAATTAAACACAATTCCTACAAATAAATACAATTAAATAAACTAGCTAAAGTACAAAAAATAAAAAAGAACTAAGTTACAAAAAATAACTGTTCCGATCAGCCAATAGAATGCGAGCTCAATCTGATTGGCTGATTGGATCAGCCAATCGGATTGAACTTGATTCTGATTGGCTGATTCCATCAGCCAATCAGAAAATTCCTACCTTAATTCCGATTGGCTGATAGGATTCTATCAGCCAATCGGAATTCGAGGGACGCCATCTTGGATGACGTCCCTTAAAGGAACCGTCATTCGTCGGGAGACAACGGAAGAAGAGGATGGATCCGCGTCGCCTGCTTCAAGATGGACCCGCTCCGCACCGGATGGAAGAAGATCGAAGATGCCGCTTGGAGAAGATGTTTGCCGGTCCGGATGTCCTCTTCTTGCCGGATAGGAGGAAGACTTTGGAGCCTCTTCTGGACCTCTTCAGCCACCGGATGATGGATCGCCAACCCCCGCTTGGGTTGGATGAAGATGTTGGAGCCAGGACGGATCGGTGATACCTGGATGGTGAAGACAAGGTAGGAAGATCTTCAGGGGCTTAGTGTTAGGTTTCTTTAAGGGGGGTTTGGGTTAGATTAGGGGTATGTGGGTGGTGGGTTGTAATGTTGGGGGGGGGGTATGGTATGTTTTTTTTTTTACAGGCAAAAGAGCTGAAATTCTTGGGGCATGCCCCGCAAAGGGCCCTGTTCAGGGCTGGTAAGGTAAAAGAGCTTGTAACTTTTTTAATTTAGAATAGGGTAGGGAATTTTTTATTTTGGGGGGCTTTGTTATTTTATTAGGGGGCTTAGAGTAGGTGTAATTAGTTTAAAATTGTAATATTTTTCTTATGTTTGTAAATATTTTTTATTTTTTGTAACTTAGTTCTTTTTTATTTTTTGTACTTTAGCTAGTTTATTTAATTGTATTTATTTGTAGGAATTGTGTTTAATTAATTTATTGATAGTGTAGTGTTAGGTTAATTGTAGGTAGTTTATTTAATTAATGTATTGATAGGGTAGTGTTAGGTTTAATTATATCTTAGGTTAGGATTTATTTTACAGGTAAATTTGTTATTATTTTAACTATTTTAGCTATTAAATAGTTCTTAACTATTTAATAGCTATTGTACCTGGTTAAAATAATTACAAAGTTGCCTGTAAAATAAATATTAATCCTAAAATAGCTATAATATAATTATAATTTATATTGTAGCTATATTAGGATTTATTTTACAGGTAAGTATTTAGCTTTAAATAGGAATAAGTTATTTAATAAGAGTTAATTTATTTCGTTAGATGTAAATTATATTTAAGTTAGGGGGGTGTTAGTGTTAGGGTTAGACTTAGCTTTAGGGGTTAATCCATTTATTATAGTAGCGATGAGCTCCGGTCGTCAGATTAGGGGTTAATAATTGAAGGTAGGTGTCGGCGATGTTAGGGAGGGCAGATTAGGGGTTAATACTATTTATGATAGGGTTAGTGAGGCGGGTTAGGGGTTAATAACTTTATTATAGTAGCGGTGCGGTCCGCTCGGCAGATTAGGGGTTAATAAGTGTAGGCAGGTGTCGGCGACGTTGAGGGGGGCAGATTAGGGGTTAATAAATATAATATAGGGTTCGGCGGTGTTAGGGGCTGCAGATTAGGGGTACATAGGGATAACGTAGGTGGCGGCGCTTTGCGGTCGGAAGATTAGGGGTTAATTATTTTAAGTAGCTGGCGGCGACGTTGTGGGGGGCAGGTTAGGGGTTAATAAATGTAATACAGGGGTCGGCGGGGTTAGGGGCAGCAGATTAGGGGTACATAAGTATAACGTAGGTGGCGGTCGGCAGATTAGGGGTTAAAATATTTTAATCGAGTGGCGGCGATGTGGGGGGAGCTTGGTTTAGGGGTACATAGGTAGTTTATGGGTGTTAGTGTACTTTAGAGCACAGTAGTTAAGAGCTTTATAAACCGGCGTTAGCCCAGAAAGCTCTTAACTCCTGCTATTTTCAGGCGGCTGGAGTTTTGTCGTTAGAGCTCTAACGCTCACTTCAGAAACGACTCTAAATACCGGCGTTAGGAAGATCCCATTGAAAAGATAGGATACGCAAATGGCGTAGGGGGATCTGCGGTATGGAAAAGTCGCGGCTGAAAAGTGAGCGTTAGACCCTTTAATCACTGACTCCAAATACCAGCGGGCGGCCAAAACCAGCGTTAGGAGCCTCTAATGCTGGTTTTGACGGCTACCGCCGAACTCCAAATCTAGGCCTAAGCTTCTCATTGCCCCTAAAGAGGCATTTGTATTGGCATTGCTCTTAAAAGGGCATTCAGCTCTTTTACTGCCCTTAAAAGGGTAATCAGCTCTTTTACATCACATTAAATCCATAATGGGTTTTTTTTAAAAATCCAAAAACTAAGCCCCAAATAGGTACTCACCGTTCTTCTTCCAAGGGGCTCCATCATCTTCTATCTTCATCCGGAGTGAAGGCAGCACGGAGCAGAGGTGCGGAGCTGAATTCCCGTTGTACAGATCCTCAGCGGCGGTTCTCAGTGGTGGTCCTCAGCAGTGGCAGTCTTCAGCGGTGGCAGTCCTCAGCGGCATGGAGGCTCCTCTTCATGTGATCGTCCGTCGCACACTGAAGATTGAATGCACGATACCCCATATTTATTGGGGTACCTTGCATTCCTATTGGCTGAAATTTTGAAATCAGCCAATAGGATGAGATCAACTGAATTCTTATTGGCTGATTTGAACAGCCAATAGGATTTCAGTAGCTATAAACCTGTTGGCTAATTTCAAAATTTCAGCCAATAGGAATGCAAGTTACCCCAAAATGAATGCGGTACCTTGCATTCAATTTACAGTGTGTGCAAGAAATTGGATAAATAGGAGCCTCCAAGCTGCTGAGGATCGCCACTGCTGAAGACCGCCCTGAGGACCGCCGTTCCGGATCCACACATCGGTGAAGTCGGCTCCACACCTCCACTCCACGCCGCCTTTTCTCCGGATGAAGATAGAAGATGATGGAGCCGCCTGGAAGAAGACCTTCACTGAGAAGACCTTCACCGCCGGACTTCAAGAACGGTGAGTACCTATTTGAGGCTTAGTTTTAGGATTTTTTTTTATTATTATTATTTTTAAGATTAGGGATTTAATGGACTGTAAAAGAGCTGAATGCCCTTTTAAGGGCAATGCCCATACAAATGCCTATTTAGGGGCAATGGGTAGTTTAGGTTTTTTTAGTATTAGGTTTTTTTATTTTGTGTTTTTTTACTTTTAGGGGGACTTAGTATATTTTAAATGTAAAAGAGCTGTTTAACTTAGAGCAGTGCCCTACAAAAGGCCCTTTTAAGGGCTATTGGCAGTTTAGTTTATATTAGGGGGGTGTTTTTATTTTTGGGGTAATTTTTATTTTTATAACGGTATTAGTTTAGGTTTACATTTTTTATTTTGGATAGCTTTGTTTATTTTTTTCTGTAATTTTACTTTTTTTTTGTAACTTTAGCTTGGGGACTTGTATTTTTTAAACATAGACTGCCCTCTGGGTAGGCTTATTGCCTAGTAGATATGTAAACATACATCTTTAGATATGTATATGTATGTATCTCAATGTTAAAGCCCTTCTGTGGCTTTTTTTTTTTTTAACACCTGAGATCTCATATCTTTGAGCCCTTATAACTTTTGTGTGCAATATTTTTTGAGAATAATTTTTATTAGACAGTGTTAATATCAGTGTAACTGTACTTTGTAATGTATTTTTACAATCGTGGTACAGATTCTAGCGTAAATCAAGATTGCACTAGCGAAATTGCGATTCCGTTCCACTTGTAATATCAGCGCAATTTAAGCAGAGCACAAACGATTCTGAAAAGCCTAGCACATTTGTTTGCATGCTAGCCCTAAATAATTTTAAGCATCACCATTTAGAAAAAAAAAGTAAAAATGGGGTATTATTCAAAATGTTATAGTTTGTACCACACTTTTAACATGCAATGTATTAATAATTACGTTTTTGCTTTTGATTGGCATTAAGAATTATATCAAGAAAATAAATCTTTGTTTGATCGTAACATGTCTAAGTTATACTGTACAACCTTAATCATGCAATGATTTAGTCAATATGAAACTTTAAAAGTTAACAATTTACAATTTTAATTATTAAATGTAATTTTTATGTATTTCTTCAGTAAACATAATTATTCAAAGCACTAGAGACTAACCATCTAGTGCATTCCATTAATGTCATGTATCCAGTAAATTATTTAATCATATTTCTGTCTGAATTACGTAATATGGTAAATTCAATTACAGATTTTTATGAATAGTTATAAACTTTGACTTTGTGACCTAATTAAAACAGTGGTGTATAAAAACAAATATAAGTTTAAAACTAATTTGTTATACTTTAAAGTGCACATTCCATTTTATATTTGTACAAATATATGGTAAAATTAATTGAAAGAAATGTGAAAATGAAGACTGCTGGGGAACCATTAAATAAATCACAACTAATTGGTGCAATAATAACTGTTAAATCTAGACATTTCAGGTGTGTATATATATATATATATATATATATATATATATAATGTGTATGTAGTGCTGAGTAAGCTTTCATCTTTTGTGCTATTCCATTTTTTTATGTTATTTTTTTGGGTATACACCTGTATCTACAAATATTAAAAATTAAACATTTTTGTTGAATTGATTTCTAAGACTCTGTGGCTGGGATTCTTTATATTTTTATATTATTAGAGTCTTAGGCCAGACTCCATCCCGTGCCTGAGCATTTGTCTGACTGAAAGGTGGTGCATATATAAAAAAAATAACATCAAAAAATGGAATAGCACAAAAGATGAAAGCTTACTCAGCACCACACATACCCCAACCACCAACCACATCCATACTCCCACCAAGCAATCCTAAACATAAAGTAAATCTTCACTCACGGTAAAGCTATAATCTTGTGTGTTAATATCTGTATGCCCCTAATCTGTACCAGGACAGATTAGTATGAAGCAGCATCAGTGTCTCTGTATACGAAATCACAACATTGCAGGGCCAGTCATTAGCCGCGATATTACTTGACACTTCAGTTTAACCAGCGTCATAAAACTTTACCGTGAGACTCGTCTCCAGCGTCACCTTCGGTGTGGAAATGTGCTTATTGGTGCCAATGTCCCATCTCGTTCTTGTGGGTAATAACGGTGCTCAAAGATAATGTGGGTTGTGATAGCCATTAGCAGGGTTGGTACAGGTGTTGGCGTCTATGCTGGTTCCGACGCGCGTTTTGGGGACTCCTCCCCTTTGTCAAGGAATGTCCAGCCTCAACGTGCAGGTGCAATTTAAACGTCATATAAGGTAAACCATTGGTTGATTATTTATACACACCTACAAAAGTGTAAAACCTATAGTTGAATATGGATATGGATAAAACTCAGACAGCCACTCATACCACTTAAATTGTATATCCCATGCAGAAAATAAGCATGCCACAATCAGCGAGACAACAAAGAAAGAAAAGAAATAAGAATTTATTAAATAGCATATTAATACTAAGTAAAAAGAAGAGATTACAACCAGTATATGCGAACCGCAATTCTATCGTAGTGCAAAAACTAATATATATCCATCAGGAACATATAAAGAAAATTGTGTCAGTAAAAAAATAAAAATAAAAGGTTATTAGGCAGCATGTTAATGCTGAGTAAAAAAACCTGAAAAATGAAAACAGTATATACAAACCATAATTCTATCTTAAATAGAAAAACAATATATATCCATCAGGAACATGTGATGAAAATTACGTGGGAATATAATACCATAGTATCAATCTATGTGTATGCAAAAAGTAAAATTGACTTCTTGCATACACATAGATTGATACTATGGTATTATATGACTTTGTATTTCAGTATACAATGTGCACCTTATTTAGATACTAAACAGGTTATTAATGTTGTCTAGGAAAATGTGGGTTTCAATGGTATATGTCTCCATGGAGAGTTTTCTGAGTATTTCAGGTGAGCTAAAATATCAGATTGTGGCATGCTTATTTTCTGCATGGGATATACAATTTAAGTGGTATGAGTGGCTGTCTGTGAGTTTTATCCATATTCAACTATAGGTTTTACACTTTTGTAGGTGTGTATAAATAATCAACCAATGGTTTACCTTATATGACGTTTAAATTGCACCTGCACGTTGAGGCTGGACATTCCTTGACAAAGGGGAGGAGTCCCCAAAACGCGTGTCGGAACCAGCATAGACGCCAACACCTGTACCGACCCTGCTAATGGCTATCACAACCCACATTATCTTTGAGCACCGTTATTACCCACAAGAACGAGATGGGACATTGGCACCAATAAGCACATTTCCACGCCGAAGGTGAAGCTGGAGACGAGTCTCACGGTAAAGTTGTATGACGCTGGTTAAACTGAAGTATCAGGTAATATCGTGGCAAATGACTGGCCCTGCAATGTTGTGATTTCGTATACAGAGACACTGATGCTGCTTCATACTATCGTGGCTAATGACTGGCCCTGCAATGTTGTGATTTCGTATACAGAGACACTGATGCTGCCTCATACTAATCTGTCCTGGTACAGATTAGGGGCATACAGATATTAACACACAAGATTATAGCTTTACCGTGAGTGAAGATTACACAGGGTGTGAGGTTGTACTTACTACACGGATATATCTCGCTAGTGCGTAGATGACCAAGAAACCATTCTGTGGGCTATACAATTGTGATCTAAGCTGTTCATTACAAGGGCTATACTTTGAATGCTTTAATCATCTGCTCCGTTAGTCGCAGAACATAAGGGCGGCACTCAGTACGCTTCAAGTAACTCCTTCGCATTGTTTCGCAAAACCCTTAAAAGGACATTTTAGTTTATTCTAATTACATGGTCTGACTAGATAACGTTTTATATCCTAGTTAAGACACTTCAGCTTGATTCCTATCAATAAGAAAGGACATTTGAATTTGCATCTGTGGAAAAGATATTTAAATACACATTTGGATTTTTTGTTTCTGTTGACACAAGATAATCACTCTCTCAGTCTGGATACAAAATCTCAATATGGAATGTTTCTTTTTTTCATTACTATGATACAAGTGTCCTATAACATGAACTATTTTTTCTTTTCTGAAGTCATATGAGGTTATGGTGATACTGTGAAACATCATACATTATTTTTTAATTTTCTCTTGAAGCCATATAGATATATTTGTTCTGAGTGACAGGTGGAGTGTGTCTGCACTTACTGGGGACGCCCAGTGGGTGCACCTTTTGCTCTTTTTGTCTAGAATTGAGCATCACTTGGTTACTTTATGTTTAGGATTGCTTGGTGGGAGTATGGATGTGGTTGGTGGTTGGGGTATGTGTGGTGCTGAGTAAGCTTTCATCTTTTGTGCTATTCCATTTTTTTATGTTATTTTTTTGGGTATACACCTGTATCTACAAATATTAAAAATTAAACATTTTTGTTGAATTGATTTCTAAGACTCTGTGGCTGGGATTCTTTATATTTTTATATTATTTGAGTCTTAGGCCAGACACCATCCCGTGCCTGAGCATTTGTCTGACTGAAAGGTGGTGCGGTCACCATTTACTATTATATATATATATATATATATATATATATATATATATATATATATATATATATATATATATATATATATATATATATATATATATATATATATATATATATATATATACATACATACATACATACATACATACATACATACATACATACATACATACTGTATATACTGTATATATGAAAGCAAGTAAGTCCAATAGATGTCCATAGAAAGCCTGACTCACTACAAGCAATACGAGTGGACAATCCTGTTGTCTGAGACAGACTCTTCTTGCACTGTGCAGCCCTTACATCATAATGATTGAGGTTTCGGAGTGTAAGTAGTTACCCAGCAGGGACCAGCATCGTCTTCTGATATTGCAAAGCATAACGAACTTTATGAGAATTCTATTTAAGTAATAATTGTTACTGCTGTTCTGGTTAATGTTTTAATTTTTTTAATATTTTAAAATACTTTAATATATTTTTCTTTGCACATCTATTGGACTTATGTGAGACTGTATTATGTCTTAATAGATATCAGTTATTTTGATTGATTGGTGTTTTTCAAGTGTATGACTATTTTACAGCTATATTTCACCTTTATATAAGATTGCGCCTACTCACACTACTTGCTTTTATTTCCTTTTTTTCCTTTATATTGGGCTATGATACAGTAGGGAGTATTCATATCCCAGCAAGTGCATTTGGGCAGCATTCTGGAGGTAGGGATTCAGTATTGACAGCACCTACGTCACAACATCTTTTTCTCTTTATATATATATATAGTTGTATTTATCTTCTTTTTTTTTTTAATCTACTACTGGTACAGGACAGTGATGTTTCACATTTTCTGTCTACTCCTGATTGCCTCTGAAGCTCTTGCTTAAGACCTGATACTTAAACTAAAGGCTCCATGTACTAACCGTGAAAGCGGTTCCAGAGCATTTGCGGGGCAGGTTTACATATGCGAGCCTGCTTCCTGCAATCTTAATAGCAGCGGTCACAAGGTGGTGAGGAGAATTCAGAGAGCTCGCTCACTCTTAGTGATTGACAGTCCCTTCTCACACAAGAGAAGGGGCGGGCTTTACATGCTCACTTGAGAGAATAATACATACAGGCAGCAGATCTTGTTCATCCACTGCCCGTATGTAGCGAAGGAGAGCGGACAACTTCTCGAGTTAAGAAGCTTGTCCGCTTGCCTTTAAGTATATGGGGGCCTAAGTATTAGTTAAGTCGATATTCATTTAAGTTAGATTTTTGTATTTCACATTAGTATATTGCAAAGCACAATTAATGAATAAACTATTAATAATCTATTAATAGGCTATTTAAATAGTAGAACTTCAACTAAACTTTATCATTACATATAGAAAGATAAGCACTCTACCAGGAATTAACAGCAGCTCAGTAGTTTGCTTTATGGTGACTTACCACCTGTCATGATCATGATTGTTATTGAGCTGCTCTCCTGCAGCTTCTAGGAACTTTGTGTGCCGCAGCGTCTCGTTGCCTAGCAATGTGATGCACTTCTGTGACCGTCCCGCTTTGATGACGTCAGCAAGCCTATAATCTTATGGTGTTCTGGAGATTCGACGCCCATTTGTTGAACTTTGTT
This sequence comes from Bombina bombina, assembly GCF_027579735.1. Lineage (NCBI taxonomy): Eukaryota > Metazoa > Chordata > Amphibia > Anura > Bombinatoridae > Bombina > Bombina bombina. Next base: position 599,742,891 of record NC_069502.1, read on the forward strand.
CTATAGGGTGCTTCTTCTGCTGAGTGAGTAATTGTATTTTCGTTACCAGTCCTTTTCCTGCCTGACACTGCTTGTGCCTAACCCTTTATTACTTGAAAGATACCGGACCTCTGCCGGCCTGACACTGCCATTGCCTAAACCTGTATTACCTATACGTTACTGGGCCTTTGCCTGCTTGACACTGCCTTTGCCTATCCCAGTATTACCTGAAAGTTACTGGACCCCAGCCTGTCTGACACTGCCTTTGCTTAACCCAGTATTCCTGACCTCTGCCTGCTTCTGCCTACTGGAACTTAAACATCTGACTGATCCTAGTATTCCTGTCCATTATTGTGATTACCTGTTACTTTACATTATTTACCTGTGGATCTTTACTATATGTTGCAGTTGTGGGTCACGTCCTGGATAATACTCAGTGTGCTAGCATGTGTATATTAATTCATCCTATCTTTTGGGTCTCTTTCGGACTGATACCGTCATCCTTGACATTACAAACATGTCAATATTATGGACCCCGCTGAGTTAGCCAGGGCCTTAACCCACCAGGGATAGTTATTAGGATCCCATGCTGCTTATTTGCAATCCCTGGATTCTAAATTGGATCAGATAGCTGCTTTCCTTCAAACTTTAGCAGCTCCTGCTCAGACTTGCACTTCTTTGTTTGATTCTACTGCAGCTTCTTCTTCCTCTGCAAGTTCTGCCATACACGCCAATGAACATTCTGTTCCTAGAATTCCTCTTCCTGATAAATATGACAGAAATCGAGAAGATTGCAGTGTTTTCTTAAATCAGTGTAGGCTTCACTTTAGAAACAATCCTCAGATGTTCTCTACCTCATCCTCTAAGACTACCTTTCTTATCTCCCTTATGAAAGGGAAGGCTTTAGCAAGGGTATCACCTCTGCTTGAAAAGAATGACCCTCTATTAAGCAATGTGGATTCATTTATATCTACCTTTTCTTCTGTGTTTGATAAGCCAGGAAGATCTGCTGCTGCAGAAGCCGGTTTATTGGATTTATGTCAAGGCAACCTGTTCGTGAACCAATATGCTATTTAATTCCATACTCTAGTTGCAGAAACTTCCTGGAATCAAGGAGCCTTACAAGCAACTTTTTGTAAAGTTTTGTCTGAACTGATGAAGGATGAACTAATCTACCGAGATTTACCTGAATCATTAGAGGATCTAATAAATGTATGCATCAGGCTTGATGCCCAGTTTTTTGAATGTCAACAAGAAAGAGATCGTAGCCAGAGTCCTTTGAATAAACCATCCTTTCGCCTGGCTCCCATATTCTCTAACCCTGTTCCTCTGAGTATTCCTCCCCCTGAATCTGTGGAACCTATAGAAGTGGGTGCTATAAAATTAACTGAGACTGAATGCTTGAGAAGGCGCACCTTGGGTCTTTTCTTGTATTGTGACTAGAAGGGTCATTTAAGAAGACTGTCCTACTAGGCCAGTAAAAGCCAGGGCTTAACTCTTGAACGAGGGGCTGAGTTAAGCCAAACTAGTTCACCAACCCTAACTTCCAAGCTTTTCGTTCTTGTGACACTTCAACTCAATAAAAGCAAGTTCCATACTTGAGCCCCAATTGATTCAGGTGCTGCTGGTGTTTTTATTAATTCTTCTTTTGCCTCATCACTTCAAATACCTCTCAGTTCTAAGGATATCGTGGTTAGAGTGTCCACTGTTAGTGGTCAACCTCTGGGCTCTGGTAGCATTCAATTTGCCACGGAACCTCTGCTCATGCCTGTGGGTGTACTTCATTCGGAACCTATTTGTTTTGATGTTATTACCTCTCCTCAATTTCCTTTAATTCTGGGACTACCCTGGTTACAGATTCACAATCCGATATTCGCTTGGTCACAGGGTGAACTTATTTCATGGGGAGTTACTTGTTTCATTCACTGTTTGCAGAAAGTCTCCAAAACTAAGCCTCCTACTAATGTCATGCAGTATATGCCTGCTAACCTATCTGGTCCATGTTTACAGAACATCTCCAGAACTACGCTATCTACTATTGCTATGACGGATTTTCCAAAAGATCTATCTGTCCATTATCATGCATTCTTAGAGTGCTTACCTCCTCATCTGGACTTTGACTGTCCGATTGAGCTTTTGCCCGGAGCCCCTCTTCCCAGAGGTAGAACTTTTCCCTTGTCTCTAATATAGCATTAGATGAATACATCAAGGATAATTTAGCCAGATGATTCATTTTTCCCTCCTTGTATCCAGTTGGAGCTGTTTTTTTCTTTGTGGAAAAGAAAGATGGGGGTCTCCGACCTTGTATTGATTATCGTGCCTTAAATCAAATAACTGTTAAAAACAGTTATCCTCTTCCACTCATTCCTGAGCTTTTCGACTATCTTCAAGGAGACAACATTTTCTCTAAACTTGATCTTCGGGGTGCGTATAACCTCATTAAGATTCGTAAAGGGGATGAGTGGAAGACCGCATTTAACACCATGTTTGGGCATTATGAATATAAGGTAATGACTTTCGGTCTTTGTAATGCCCCTGCCGTCTTTCAACATTTTATTAATGAGGTTTTCAGAGACTTACTGAATCAGTTTGTGATCATTTATCTAAATGATATTCGTATCTTTTCCAAGACTGCAAGATGATCACCAACATGTCAGATTGGTACTACAAAGGCTGAGAGAAAATCATATTTTCGCTAAACTAGAAAAATGGCTATAATATATATCATTCTTGTTTTGAAATGGATCCTGGCAAATTGTCAACTATAATGGACTGGCCCAGATCTACCTCCCTTAACGCATTACAGAGGTTTCTTTGAATTTCTAATTATTATAGGAAATGTATCAAAAGCTTCGCTACCAACTCTGCTCTGATCAATGCATTAACTTGAAAGGGACAAAATTGTTATGATTGGCCAGTTAAAGGGACACTGAACCCAAATTTTTTCTTTTGTGATTCAGATAGAGTATGCAATTTTAAGAAACTTTCTATTTTACTCCTATTATCAATTTTTATTCATTCTCTTGCTATCTTTATTTGAAAAAGAAGGCATCTAAGCTAAGGAGCCAGCCAAATTTTGGTTCAGTACACTGGACAGCACTTGTTTATTAGTGCTGTGCAATCAGCAAGGACAACCCAGGCTGTGAACCAAAAATGAGCCGACTTCTAAACTTACATTTTTGCCTTTCAAATAAAGATAGCAAGAGAATGAAGAAAAAAGATAATAGGAGTAAATTAGAAAGTTGCTTAAAATTGCACGCTCTATCTGAATCATTAATGAAAAAATTTGGGTTCAGTGTCCCTTTAAGACTCTTCAGGCCTTTGAGACTCTCAAATCTGCCTTTTCCTCCACACATATTCTAAGTCATCCAGAACCTAGTCTAAAATGTATTCTTGAAGTGGACGCTTCCTCTGTAGCTGCTGGAACCGTACTTTCACAATGCAATCCTAACTCCAGAAAAATCCATCTTGTGGGTTTTTTCTCCAAAAAATTTGGTCCTGCCGAATTTAACTATGATGTTGGTAACAAGGAACTTCTAGCCATCAAAATGGCTTTGGATGAAAGGAGACATTTGCTAGAAGGCACTAAATTACCATTTACCATCCTGACAGACCATAAGAATCTTCTATACCTTCAAACTGCTAAAAGACTTAATTCTAGACAGGCTAAATGGTCCTTATACTTCTCCAAGTTTAATTTTGTCCTATTTTACATTCCTGGAACTAAAAACATCAAAGCAGATGTTCTGTCAAGGCAGTTTCTACCTTCTACTTCAATACAACAAGAACCTGACACTATACTTCATCCTCTTGAAGTCATCACACAAATTTCTACTACTTCTCTACAATAACTTTAGTAAGCCCAAAGTGATATTCCTCCAGCATGTACTCCTCCATCTGGTCTTCTGTATGTACCTAACAATCTTCGTTTCAATTTGTTACGCTGTGCTCATGACAGCATACTTGCTGGACATCCAGGAATAAACAATACTATTTGGAAACTTAAACAATACATCTGGTGGCCTTCCATGGAAACAGATGTTAATTTTGTCCTATCTTAAAGATCCGCTTGTACCTCCTGTATTTCTAATAAGCCTTCCCATCACTTGCCTCAAGGTTTACTACAGCATTTACCTATTCCTCATCAACCATGTACCCACATCTCTATTGATTTCATCACTGATTTACCTTCTTCTACCATTAGCACTACTATTTGGGTTGTGGTCAATGGATTCTCCAAGTCAGCTCAATTTGTTCCTCTTCCTGGTTTACCCTCTGCTCAAAGATTATGAATTATTCATTCTCCATAGCGCCCGACTACATGGATTTCCTATGGATATAGTCTCTGACAGAGGAGTCCAATTTGTTCCTCACTTATGAAAGTTTCTCTGTAAAAAATTGGGTACTACTATTTCCTTGTCTACTTCTCATCATCCTCAATCTAATGGCCAGATGGAGCGAGTTAATCAATGTCTGGAGACCTTTCTCAGACACTATACCGACCATCAGTCTAATTGGACCTGACTGCTACCTCTTGCTGAACCGGCACATAATTCTCATTTCAACTCCTCTTTAAAGACTTCTCCTTTTAAGTAGCTTATGGATTTGATCCTAGGACTTTTCCTTTGACTTCTTCTGTACTGGTGTTCCTGCTGCAGATCTTGCTGCTAAAAACATTTGCCAACATTGGCAAAACATCTGCAAAATGATTCTCCATTCCTCCAAAAGATACTATTTGCTGACCGAAGACAAAAAAGGCACCTGTGTATCGTAGTGGGGGAAAAGTGTGGATTTCCATCAAATTCCTACGTCTCAAACATCCTTGTACTAAATTGGGTCCACGTTATATTGGTTCTTTCCATGTTGTTTCCCAGGTATGTTCCTCTGCTTATCGAGTGGCTCTGCCTAAGACTCTCAAGATCCCCCCCAGTCTTTCCTGCTTCTCTCCTAAATCCTGCAGTCAAGAACAAATACTCTAGAAAGTCCACATCTCCTCCTCCTTTACTGGTGGATGGTAACCCTGAGTTTGAGGTCAGCCAGATTTTCGATTCAAAATTACGTGGCAACAAGTTGCATTACCTGATTCATTGTAAAGGATACCCCATTACTGAACGGTCTTGGAAACCTGCTTGCCATGTTCATGCTCCTGCACTCATTAAGGCCTTTCATAGAACTTTTCCTGAAAAACCTTGTCTTGACCCCAGGAGGGGTCTTTGAGGAGGGGGCATTGTCACAATCGCGATCGTGATCGAGCTGCTCTCCTGCAGCTTCTGGGAACTTTGTGTGCCGCAGTTTCTGTGACTGTCCCGCTTTGATGATTTCAGCAAGCCTATAATCTTCCGGCATTATGGATATTCAATGCCAGTTTATTGAACTTTGTTCTATAGGGTGCTCTTCTGCTGAGTAATTGTATTTTTGTTACCGGACCTCTGCCTGCCTGACTCTGCTTTTGCCTAACCCAGTATTACCTTAAAGTTACTGGACCTCTGCCTGCCTGACACTGCCTTTGCCTAAAACTGTATTAGCTAAAAGTTACCGGACCTTTGCCTGCCTGACACTGCCTTTGCCTATTCCAGTATTAACTGAAAGTTACCGGACCTCAGCCTCCCTGACACTGCCTTTGCTTAACCCTGCTTCTGCCTACTGGAACTTAAACATCTGACTGATCCTAGTATACCTGTCCACTATTGTGAGTACCTGTTACTTTACATTATTTACCTGTGGATCTTTACTATCTGTCGCAGTTGTTGGTCACGTCCTGGATAATACTCAGTGTGCTAGCGTGTGTATATTAATTCATCCTAGCATTTGGGTCTATTTCAGACTGATACCGTCATCCCTGACACCACCTGTGCGCAGTCTCTTTTAGCCCAATTGTGCTTTTCACAGAGGAGAACTTTTCTAAAGTATATCAGTCTGATCCCACTTAACATGGTCAGTCCAGTCCCCAAATACCAGGCAATCCTCCTCTGAACAAGGAACATGACAACCCAAGACTATCGTTTTGGTCTTTTTCATTACTGTAGTACCCAATTTAAAAAGTAGGTCAATACTTAATCCACAATCTAACTTAATCTTTCAAAAAATCAGTATAATAAGAATGTATATAAATCCAGAACTAATTTAAGTCATATAATTGTTAAAAGTAAAGAGAACTTTCTCCCCTTTTATTTGATCCCAAATTATCCATTTTACCTACTGAAGTGTATTGAATTGTCTACTAATAGCAAATGATTTTGCCAGTGGTATATTCACCTATAATGAAAAGTGTAATACTAAGTACTAGCTATAGAAAATCTATGTAAACATAGCTGGTAGAAGAATAAATGCTGCCAGTGGGAGGTAGGGGAGATAGGTAAAATGTTCATTTTTAATTTTTCTCTAAGGCTTTAATTTGCAGGCAGAGAAAAGATAAGGAAGCATGTGTGTACATAAAACGATAAAATAAGGAGATCTAATTTCACATAAAGTTCAGCCCATTTAAATGGGTTGTCGTAACAAAGAAAACATTTGCTATGTCATACACAAAAATAAAGCCTAAGGAGTATATATACAGTATATATATAACAGCAATTTAAAATATAGGGAGGCTGTTGCTGTTGTATTTCCCCCAGAAAACAATTTTACCAAGCAGTGATTCAACCTACTCCCAGCTGATGAGTGGCAATAACCACGAAACAGCTGTCCTGGGATTGGTCTGAATCACTGTACTAACCCTAGCTAAGCTTAGAAGCTGTGTAATGCAGCAATGCTATGGCGTAAAGGGAAGTCTGTCTGAAAAAGCAGGCTAGATGTAAAAAAGTGAGTCATTGTTAGCTTCATTTGCATATCTTCCCCCAGAGTCCTTTGCTGCATTGGAAACAGTGTAATCAGAGAATTTCTGGGGTATAAGCAAGTCTTCTGACTTGTTTAGATTTGTAAATGGTTTACACAATGAGTTATTTTCTCTCTCTATCTATATCTATATATACTCTGCTACTGGTATATAAAGTCATTGTAAACATATTAAGGGGAAATACGTTTTACAGTACACTGTCCCTTTAATAGTTGAGAACTGATCTGTGTGCAAGTAACACAATGCATCCACAAAATCTTAGTTTTTATACAATTTATATAATTTATGTTAATATACTATTTTTTTTTTTTTAAAGAGCTAATAGTAACAATGTAGGCAGTGTTACATTGTTACTGATAATCAGCTGTGAAGCTCTAATAATTTCCTCTATCCTGCATCCTCTAATGTTTGCTTTAAGTTTTACCAGCTTTCAAAACACTAGACAGATGTTAAAGGATTACTTTCTGTTATAATTTTTAAGCTAAACAACTAACATATTAAAGTTAATAAACATTAATTAAAACCTACTGACCTATATTTTCTCCAAAACCAAGTTTCATAACGTTCTAAAAGTTATATCTTTTATTTGCCGATGATATCACGTTATCCTGCTCACTATTTTCAGCACTGCATGTTCAAAATACTTAAACCAATAACTTTGTGTTTAAAGCACCATTTTGAAACCTAGGTATTGTAAACGGATTGGTACAGAGCAAAGGATACCCACGGAGTGGGTTTGGAAAACAATTAAATTTGCAGACAAGATTTCTGATATACGGTAGAGATATGTTAATGAAATGCTATTGATAAAAAGCGTATTTAGGGTAGTTAGTTAGTAACAGGCATAGAAAATATTTACTTACAGTGGCCCTTTAACCACAAATCAGCCATTTTCCCATTTCTACACATGTATTTAATATTCATAAACTCAGATTACAAGCAGAGCTCAGGATCTGATGTCAATATCACTGGACCACGCTAAAATTAGCACACAAATTTATATTACAAGTTCATGGTAAAACTGAATTACCAGAGAAGGTTTAGCAGGGACAATATCACTGTGGCACACCTTATACTTTCAATGGATATCACAACCTCGCTAAACATCACTCATAATACAAGTTGAAAGATATTGGTTAGGCTTAAACAAAAGTCAAAATAATGCTAGAAGAATAAGTGTGACCTGAGACTTAAAGTAAAGTGTTAGGGTTCAAATTTTACAAAACTTATGTAAAATATATATATATATATATATATATATATATATATATATATATATATATATATATATATAATGTGTCTATGTTTATTCATGTGTTTATATGTGTAAATATGTATGTGCACACATACATACACATATATACATACAACTCCAATTCCTGAAAAAGTTGGGAAAGTATGGAAAATGAAGAAAAAAGGGCATTTGAAAATTCAATTCACACTGTACTATATTGAAAACACATTTAGATTACAAGTTGTGAGTTTGTGTTTTTAAATTTTTTTTTTTATTGAGACAACATATTAAACAACAGTATGCCAACAGATATAAAATTGGAGGTACAATGTAATGTCATTGAATAATACAATTAAATGTCAGATATTGCATACTTTTATATAACAAAAAAAGAAAGAGTGAATAAGAAACATGGAAATAAGGATGAAAGCAAGTCTATACGGTAAGTGGGTCTCTTTTCTGGAAGTAACGCTTTGTAAATACAGGTTTAGATATTGAGTCTGTGTTTAAAGATGATATTGGTACTCAACATGATAGAGATATAGAATACTGGGATTTATATAAGACGGACATAATGGGTTATAGAGGGGAAGAGAGAGGAGAAGAGAAGCAGGGAGAGAGGAGAGAGAGAAAAAAAAAAAAAAAAAAGGGGAGAGGGGGTGAAGGAACTGGAAAGCAGAAGATGATTAATGAGTCTATGGTGTGGTTTAAGGGCTTGAGGACCAGTTGGGGAACCTAGTGAGCCATGGGAGCCAAATTTCATGGAAGGCATTAGTGCTATCAAGTACTCTGAACGAGTATTGTTCCATTTGGCCAATGTAATGTGTAGATGAGATTACCTGAGAGAGAGTTGGCGACCTCTCCTCTCTCCAAGCTCTAGCTAGGGTCAGTTTTGTGGCCATGAGGACATACATCGTGAGTGCTTCTCCAGAGGTGGTAAGGTCAGACATTCGCATGTGTAAAAGGGCAACCTCAGGGGTAAATGGGGGGGTGAGGCCTAATGCCCGAAGGAGTGTAAATACTTTCTTCCATAATGGCTGAATTATTGGGCAAGACCACCATATGTGGAGTGGAGAACCAAGCATCTTGCATCCTCTCCAGCACTCTGGAGATTGGGAGTGATAGATCTTGTGTAGGATGGTTGGTACATGGTGCCAACGGACCAAAATCTTATAATGTAGTTCCCACAGTGTGGCACAATGGAGGATCTTTTTGGTTGTTTTAATTCTGGCATGCCAATCCTCTAGAGTAAGGGTAAGACCGATTTCTCTCTCCCAGGCCTGATGCTGTGAGATTTTTTGCGAAGGAGCCGGGTTAATAAGTAAATTGTAGTGAAGGGTCAGGAGATGTCGGAGAGCGTGAGCTCCCCGCCATGCTTTCTCCCATGTGGTTAAAGGGCGTAGAGTTTGTTTAGGGTAACCCCAAGTGCGTAAGCGAGTGCTCAATCGGAATCCCTCAAAGTGTAATTTAGGTGGAAGTTGAAATTTCGCACACATTGCTGGGTGTGAGAGCCATGTATCTAGCTCATAGAGGTCGGAGACCTGTAGTGCGTGTACCTGTGGCCATAGGTCATGGTGGGAGTCTGGAAGGCAGAAGAGAGCGGCAGAGATTGTCATGGCTGGAGAGGGGTGGGGGGAGATGTCTGAGTGGTGTCTGATTTGGTCCCAAAATCGGAGTGTGTGTCTGAAAATAGGATGCAGGCCATCAACGTCTCGTCTGTGATGGGGGGGGATCCAGATTATGTCGGGGAGGGTTATATTTGAGGGCAATAGTGAGGATTCTAGATAGTACCAGCAGAGATGTCTCTCAGGATCATTCCAGCGAAGGATATGTGAGAGTCTTGCGGCATTGTAATATGTGATCATATTCGGGAGAGCAAGGCCTCCCTGTAGGATCGGTTTTTCGAGTGTGCGGCCCGAAGTCCTAGGACGACGGTCTCTCCAGACATACGAAGTGATTAGACTTTGAAATCTATTAAGGAGTGGTCTCGGGATGTTGTAAGGAATAGATCTAAAAAGATATGTGACCTTGGGGAGGAAGGACATCTTTATCGCGGCAATACGGCCTGTCCAAGAGATCTCCCTAAACTCCCATGAATCCAGCAACTTCCTAAATTCCGGAAGTCTATCGGTATAATTCTGTGATATCGTGGTCAGGGGATCTGGGCTGAGGTGAACTCCTAGAATCTTAAGCGAAGAAGATTTCCATTGGAAGTGATAGGTGGACTGTAGTATAGAGAGGGTTTGCGGAGGGATGTTTATGGGAAGGGCCTCAGTTTTAGTTACATTCAATTTATAGAAGCATAGTGAACCGAATTTCTCGAGGAGAGTAAAGACTGCAGGGAGAGAAGTGTCAGGAGAAGTGAGGAAGAGAGTGATGTCATCTGCATAGAGGGAAATTTTATGGGTATGTGGACCTATTGTTAATCCTAATGTCTGAGGGTCTGATCTGATAGATTGAGCTAAGGGCTCTATAGTGAGGGCAAATAACAGTGGGGATAGGGGACAGCCCTGTCGGGTACCATTTGCAATCGTGAATTTGGGAGATTGGAACCCCACCCCGCGAACAGTAGCTGTGGGGCGGTTATAGAGAGTTTGAACCGCACCTACAAAGGAGGTAGGAAAACCAAAAATGGTCATAGCCTCCCATAGGAACTCCCACCTGACCCTGTCAAACGCTTTTTCTGCGTCTAGTGACAGGGCCAGGAAGGGGATTTGCCGGTAGTCCGCAAGATGTAGAATATCCAGGATTCGTCTAGTTGCATCGACTCCTTCTCTATTTGGGATAAAACCAACTTGATCGTTCGCTATAAGGGAGGGAATAACTTTTGCAACCCTATTGGCAAGGAGTTTGGCATATATTTTGGTGTCAGTGTTAATCAATGAGATTGGTCGATAGCTGCTGCACAAATCAGGGGGTTTACCCGGTTTTAAAATGGTAACTATTGTAGCTTCTAGAAATTCAGTTGCTAGAGGGGTACCTGATAGTACGTCTTGGAAGAACTTACCGAGGATAGGGAGGATCTGAGGTAAGAAAGTCTTGTAAAACCTAGCTGTGAATCCGTCTGGGCCAGGGGCTTTCCCTAATTTTAGGTTGCGTATAACGTTTGAGATTTCTTGTGTGGTGAACGGGGATGTCAGAGGGGAGGAGTCCTCGGGAGATAATGAGGGGAGGGCAAGGGATCTAAGGAACTCAGAGATATGTTGGACTGAGGAGGCCGGAGATTCCAGATTGGACTCTATATTGTAAAGGTCAGAGTAATATTGCCTGAAAGTGTTACCAATTTCACGAGGGGCAGTAGCCTGTGTCCCTAGGGGAGTGCGTATGGACATGATTCTGGCTTGGGCTGTGCGGTTTTTAAGTTTGTTGGCTAGAAGCGTGGAGGCTTTGTTAGCAAAATGGTAATAAATCCTTTTATACTTCTCTAACATGGATTGGGTTTTCTTGAGTTCAAGAGTTTGGATTTGTTTCATAGTGTCTGAGATTTTGTCATTGAGAGAGGGGGAGTATGTGTGAGATAGGTCTGCTCTAAGTTGGCGAAGTTGGATATTCAGAGAGGATAAGGAGGACTTGCCTTTTGCCCGAGCCTCCCATTCGAATTGGATGAGGGGGCCTCTCACCACTGCCTTCAGGGCGGCCCACTGGTTTTGTGCTGAGGTCTGATCATTGTCATTAAGGGAGATATAATCTGTGATTATGTTCTGTAGGGAAGTCTTAAGATGTGGGTCTGTAAGAGTCCAGTCCTGTAGGCGCCAAGTGAGAGGAGGTGGGCGGGTGTATGGGCCTATTTGCATGTGGAGTGAGTCATGATCTGACCACGAAACTGGGGAGATAGTAGTAGAATAGACATTGTCAAGGAACTTGGCACATACAAAAAAGTAGTCTATGCGCGTATGTGATCTATGTGGAAAAGAGTAGAAAGTGAATTCCTTATCTTGTGGGTGTAGAGCACGCCAAACGTCATATAAGTCATGTAGTGCTATTAGTGATTGGAGGGCTGAGGATAGGGAGTGGGTTGCTCTATCATTTCTAGAGAGTGGAGGTCCTAATCTGTCTAATTGTATATCCCATACGAGATTGAAGTCCCCTCCTATTATGAGGTCTCCCTGCTGTATAGAAGCTATAGACTTAAGTAAAGTTCTAAGGAAGTTGACTTGTTTACTATTCGGTGCATATATGTTAAGGAGGGTAACTAGGTGGGTATTTATTCTACAGACAGCGATAATATAGCGTGCTTGGGGATCTAACTCGGTATAGATCTGATCATAATGGACATTCTTGCCTATATAGATAGCTACCCCTCTAGATTTCGATGGGAATGTTGCATCTAGAAGTGTTGGGTAGTGTTTGGAGGTGTATCGTTTGGAATATACGTGAGTCCAGTGTGTCTCCTGAATGAAGGCGATGTCTACGTGGTTTTTACGTAAATAGTTAAAAAGGAGGCTTCGTTTGGTAGGGGAGTTCAAACCCTGAACATTAAGAGTTAGAAGATGTAGGCCTTTCATGGTGCACTTGGGTTGTGATCAGTAGATGGGGGTATAGGGAAGAGAGAGAAGGACAAAGAAGGGGAGAGAAAAAAAAAAAAAAAAAAAAAAAGGGGGGGGAGGGGTCGGGTAGAGTCCGAAAAATGTGGATGAGTACCAATTATAGAGATAGGGAGCAAGAGTTAACTTCACTTATAAAGATATATATTTCGGGAGAAGGGAAACAGCGGGCCAGAGCCGCTTTGTATAAAAGGAGGAGAGGGATATGGGTAGGAAGGGGTGAGGAGATATGTTAAGAGGCCTTGAGTTGAGCTATCGTAAATAGAGGAGTATATGGTGAAGGGAGAGGGGGGGATTGAGGAAGGGGGGGGGGGCGGAGCCTTGAATGTATATTCAGTGGGGGGTTAATATGAGGACGGGTAGACGGAGCTGTAAGTCGTGGAAGTGAGAGGTGGGGACAAATGGTGGAATAAGTATTGGGGGAGGGAGGTAGATGGGAGGAAATAGGAGAAGAGAAAAAAAGTGCAATCCTGTAGAAAGGGGTAGAAATAGTGGCAGTGTTCGAGTAGGAGGTAAGAAGGAGGCGTGGGAGGGAGGGCCGAGAGGAAGCGGGGGTAGAGCCCCCCAATGTTGGATGGAGAGGTGGGTGAGATGATTCAGTAGAGGGTGATGATGTGTAGAATATTGAGAACTGGATAAGTAGATATTTGTATAAGGACTATCCTGTATAGAAAGGTATGATTTAATGTATGTGGTGAGAGGATAAGTAGTAAGGGAGGAAGAGGAGTTGGATGGAGGTAAATGTAAAAAGAACATGAAGGTTAATGGAGGTATCATGACAGTTGTGGATATGAGAATAAGAGCTTGAGGGTGGTATAGAAAACTTATAAGAGAGAGTAAACATGGCCTTGTTGACCTGGACATTTAACCTAGAGCATAAATTCTGATAACAACTTTTTAGTTAGCTAAGTGCAATGGTGATAGAGGAGAATAAAGGACAAAAGGATACTAAGAGAAGGGTGAGCTAATAACATTAGACCAATAATACCTGTGTTAAGCTTGTATACATTGAATCCTAAATTTCCTTTAGAGAGAACAAAGACTGAATGCAATAACTCAATGAGCAAAATCAACAAGATAAATAACATTTCGGGCATTTAACAAATCACAAGTAATAAGAGCTTGAGGGTGGTATAGAAAACTTATAAGAGAGAGTAAATATGGCCTTGTTGACCTGGACATTTAACCTAGAGCATAAATTCTGATAACAACTTTTTAGTTAGCTAAGTGCAATGGTGATAGAGGAGAATAAAGGACAAAAGGATACTAAGAGAAGGGTGAGCTAATAATATTAGACCAATAATACCTGTGTTAAGTTTGTATACATTGAATCCTAAATTTCCTTTAGAAAGAACAAAGACTGAATGCAATAACTTAATGAGCAAAATCAACAAGAAAAATAACATTTCGGACATTTAACAAATCACAAGTAAACTTGCGATATATAAACTTGTCATAATAAGACTTTATCAGAACTGTATAGGAAAATAAGGAGCCGTGAGCCAAGAGTAGAGTAAGATATGTACCCGTGTGTGGGCTCTAGGCTTACCTGTCCGTCGAATGTTCGTAATAAGCGTCCAGGTAGGGAGACCTAGGATAGGGGGGTGAAAAAAGAGTAAGATGTGTACCCGTATGTACACCCCCAATCCCAAAATAACCCCTGGAGGTAAGTCCAATAGGAAAATGGAAAGAAACAGTCTTTCAAAGGGGCAGGAAAAGGGATATTAGTGCAACAAGTAACTTCAGATAGGACATAAGGGTCATCCCAGGTCTTGAAGTAGTGGAGTAGAGGCTCTGGAGTGCCATTCAGAGGCTGAGGGGTCCAGATCACCTGTTTTTCCTTTTTTCCTGGGGGGTAGTCCAGGGGGGCTAATGAGTTCCCAGGTGGTGAGGAGTTTCATGCCTTGTTCTAAGGAGGAGACTGTGTGAGATGAATCTTGGTATTGAACATGTAACTTCACAGGGAATCCCCACCTGTATTTGATCTTGTTTTGTCTGAGAGCCAGGGTGAACTGATGGAAAGTCCTTCTTTTGTTTAGTGTGTATGGAGATAGGTCAGGGAAGATCTGTAACTTGTTGTATGGTTCCTTAAGGGGTCTGTTAGTGAAGGAGGCTCTCATGATCTTCTCTTTAGTGGTGTAGTAGTGTAGGCGTACAATGACGTCTCTGGGAGTGTCAGGTATGGAGTTACAGGGGCGTGTGGACCTGTGTGCTCTGTCCATTAGGAGATCTTGATCTGTGGTGGAGTCAAGGATGATCTTAAACAATGTAACCAAGTATTGTTGGAGGTTTGATGTAGACATCTTCCGGAATTCCGCGGATCCTGAGGTTGTTGCGGCGGGATCTGTCTTCATTATCTGCCAACTTGGATTCGAGATCGGACATTTGTTCTGCTAGTGATTGAGAGTAAGCTAGGAGGTTGGCATGATCAGTCGCCAAATCTTCATGTTTCCTCTCAAGGATTTCAGTTCTCTCTCCCAGAGAAGAGATCTCGCGTTTCGGTTCGCCAACTGAGTGACGGAGCTCCTGCCTTAGGGACGAATAGTGAGTGTCCATCTTATCAGTTAAGATTCTGATGGATTCTAGAAAAGTTGATTGAGAGAGTGTGGTTTTATCTTTGCGAGTTACCTCAGGTCTAGAATTATCTGCCCCTGGAGCTGCTGAATCTCTGGAATCCTCTCCTGAGAACTCAGGATCTGAGAAGGTTTTACTATGGAAGTGATCCGTGAGAGTCCTCTTAGGATTTTCCTGGTGCTTTGGTTTTCTTTTGATAGACTGAGCCATGTCATAGGTGAGAGGCTATCCAGAGAGTAGAATTTAAAGGTGCAGGCTTGAGGTTGCTGAATCAATGATAGATGAATTTTTGGGGGGATGTTACCCCCGCCCCTCCAAAGCCAGGTGCTCTAGCCCATCATTTTCCTATATCAGGGTGTAGATAGGGAGGTTCAGTAGTTCACTGCAGGTCTGTGGGAAAGGTGAGCGATTCCCCCTCTCCTGGGGATGTACCACCTCTGGGCGAGACCGGTAAAAGGAGAAAGGATATGACCCGCGCCCTAGGGGTGGACGCGGGAAAGGGGGGAGAGGGGGGCGTCCAGGGGAGTAGAGATGTTGCTCCTGTATAGATTGTGCAGAGTGTCCTCTCTAGGATGAGGCTCCACAATGGTAGCAAGTGACCTGGGTATGATACAAATTCTGCAGACTATATTGGGGGGAAGAGTCGTGAGGTGGCCTCAATAAGAGGGGTGATTTTAAAAGTCCCCAGCAAAAGTTCTGCAGAGTAACTCAGTGTGGTCCCAGAGCAGTGTCTGTAGTTATAAATTATGTAGATGATCTGCTCAGTGTGGACTTTACCCAGGAGGGTGTAAAGGCTCAGACTGTGTGAAGCAAAAAAAGAGGTTTTGTCAGCTTATTCCACAGCCGTGGTGTTGTGTCCATGAAATTGCTTCAGGTAGATGTGGAGACCTCTAGTAGTTAATTATGGCTTGCAATGCAGCAGGTATAGTGTCTGAATTAGTGCTGGAGTGTTTGTGTAGCTCAGTGAGCTGGGTCTGCTATAAAGTGTCCTGTATAAAATTTATGCTGTCAGGGAAAGTTCTTGTCTCCAGTGTGTAATTTGGCTGTATGTATTCTGAGACTGGGAGCTTAAGAGTAACGCTACAGCTGGGCAAGGGTACTGATTTGTGCCTGCTTTTTTTCTTTATTTTCCTCTCCCTGTTTCCTTTTTGGGGGAACCCACTAGCATCTGATGCAGACCCAAGTAGAGGCCGTGTGACAGGATCGGAGGTAGCTGTGGGGGTTTGCAGATGACCCCGGTGCAAGATTACCTGGGAAGAAGGGGTCCTGAGGTGTTCCAGCGGTATCAAGGCCTTCTCTCCACTAGCCGAGTACCTGCAGAAGAAGCTCCGTGTGACTAGGCGCTGCCAGGGACCAACTCGGGTACTGAGTAAAGTGCGGCTGCAGAGTCAAAGATGGCCGCCGTTCGCGGGCTTTTCTCCTGTATCCCTAGGAGCCTCTGAAGCTCCGAGAGATGGTGTGCCGGGGCCTCCCCGGTCTCCAGCTAGTCACCGGAGCCACCGGAGAGGCAGAGAAAGCCAGGAGGGAGCAGGTAGGAGGTTACTTCAGCGCTCCATAGCGAGGTATCGCTAATCCAGAAGTGTGGAGCAGGGCTGGATGTTAGAGGCGTGATCAGTCCTCAGGGGTATATAGATTAATATATAAAAAAAAAAGGGTAAGAAAACAAAAAAAAATGCAGAGGTCTAAGAAGTATTATGCCTGAGGGTGTATTTAGGATAAATTTGGGAGAGCTTGTCGAATTAAAGGGAGATTTTTACTGGGGAAAAAGCTGTTTTGTAGAGGGAGCTCCGGTCTCATGCGACCAGTCAGCTCTGTAGTTGGCTCCGCCCCCGTGAGTTTGTGTTTTAACGCTGAAAAATTTGTAATTTCAGCGTTGAAACAGCACCGCAGCCATAACAAGTCTTGTCGGTATAGCTGTACTGCAAGCCTTTTAGCCTGTAACGTCAGTCCCGCACTCGTAAAAAAAATTTTTTTTCATGGGACTTCAATAGCACAGCCATTACGAGTTTTGTGGTGAGGCTAAAAAGCTTGCGTCACACCCTATAATGACAAGATCCGTACCGCCATATAAGAGCAGTAATTATGAGTTTTATGCTACAAAACTGTTACATAAAACTCATAACTAAAGTGTTAAAAAATACACTAACACCCAAAAACTACCTATTAACCCCTAAACCGAGGCCCTCCCGCATCGCAAACACTAGATTAAATTTATTAACCCCTAATCTGCCGCTCCCGACATCGCCTCCACTAACAAAATGTATTAACCACTAATCCGCCGCTAACCGACATTGTCACCACTATAATAAAGTTATTAAGCCCTACACCACCACCACTATAATAAACCTGTTAACTCCTAAGCTGCAAGCCCCCACAACAAAATATACTAAATTAAACTATTAACCTCTAATTTAAACTAGTGACCCCTAAACCTAACGTCCCCCTAACTTTATATTAAAATTACAATTTCCCTATCTTAAATTATACTAAAAATTACCTGATAAATTAAAAAAACTAAGTTTAAACTAACAATTAAACTAAAATTAAACTAACTACCAATTAAAGAAACTAAATTACACATTAAAAAAATCCTAACACTACTATAAAAATTACAAACTATCTAATTACAAAAAATAAAAATAATTACAAAAAATAAAAATACTGAATTACTAAAAATAACAAACACTAAATTACAAAAAATAACAAACTAAATGATCAAAAATAAAAAAGAATTACACCTTATCTAATAGCCCTATAAAAATAAAAAAGGCTATCCAAAATAAAATAAAAACTAGCCTACAATAAACTACCAATAGACCTTAAAAGGGTCTTTTGTAGGGCATTGCCCTAAGTTAAACAGCTCTTTTACCTGTAAAAAAAACAAAGACCCCCAACAGTAAAACCCACCACCCAACCAACCCACCAAAATAAAAAAACCTAACTCTAACAAATCAGCCAATAGCATTTTAGTAGCTCTCATACTATTGGCTGATTTGAACAGCCAATAGGATTTCAATAGCTCTTATCCAAT
Source organism: Bombina bombina (assembly GCF_027579735.1). Lineage (NCBI taxonomy): Eukaryota > Metazoa > Chordata > Amphibia > Anura > Bombinatoridae > Bombina > Bombina bombina. The sequence goes on from NC_069502.1 coordinate 599,761,088, forward strand.
TGGCTTATTTAAATTTCAAAGATCAAATCAGCCAATAGGAATGCAAGGGACGCCATTTTGAATCGAGTACCTTGCATTGAAGATTCAGTATACGGCAACCATATGAAGAGGATGCTTCGCAACAGATTCTTCAGGATGGCCCGCTCCGCGCCACCAGGATGAAGATAGAAGACACCACTGGGATGAAGATAGAAGATGCTACCTGGATGAAGATGGAGCAGCCTGGATGAAGATAGAGCCGACAGGATGAAGATCCTTCAAGCGGGACTTCAGCAACTGTAAGTGTATTTTGGGGGGTTAGTGTTAGGATTTTTTACATTTTTTTTAGGTGTTTTTTTTTTTAGTTTAGGGTTTGGGCTTTTCGTAAAAGAGCTAAATGCCCTTTTCAGGGCAATGCAAAAGAGCTAAATGCCCTTTTAAGGGCAATGCCCATACAAATGCCCTTTTCAGGGTATTTTTTTTTTTTTTTTTAAATGGGTATTAGATTAGGAATAATATTTATTATTTTTGATAATTCGTTTGATAATTTGTGTAATGGTTTTTTTTTTTGTTTTAGGGTGAGTTTTTATGTTTAGATTAGGGGTTGGGCATTTCATAAAAGAGCTGAATGTCCTTTTAAGGGCAGGAAAAAGAGCTGAATGCTCTTTAAAGGCAATGCCCATACAAATGCCTTTTCAGGGCAAGGGGTAGATTAGGTTTTACATTATTTTTATTTTGTGGGTTTGGGGGATGGGGGTTTGTATACTTTTAGGAGGTGTTTGTTTTTCTTTTGTAGGAAAAGGGCCCTTGGTAGTTTATTACAGATTAGGGTTTTTTATTTTGGGGTGTTTTTTTTTTATTTATTTTTTTTAAAAGGGTAATAGAATAGGAATCATTTTTATTATTTTAGATAATTTAGTTTATTATTTTTTCTAATGGTAGGTTTTTTTATTCTTTGTAATTTTCGTGTTTATTATTTTTTGTAATGTTAGATTTTAGTCTAAGGCAGCTTAGGTTTTATTTCACAGGTAAGTTTGTATTTATTTTAACTAGTTAGAAAGTAAATAGTTAATAACTATTTACTAACTAGTCTACCTAGTTAAAATAAATACAAACTTACCTGTGAAATAAAAATAAAACCTAAGCTAGCTACAATATAACTATTGGTTATATTGTAGCTAACTTAGGTTTTATTTTACAGGTAAGTATGTATTTAGTTTTAAATAGGAATTATTTAGTTAATAATTGTAACTTTACAAATTTAAGACTAATAGTGATGTGACAAGTTGAAATAGGAAGGTGATGTGAAACAGGTGAGGCAATAGTGTAATCATAGTAATGTATATAAGGAGCCTCCAAAAAAGGCCTAGTTCTTCAAGAGCAAGGATGGGTGGAGGCTCACCAATCTGCTAACTGATGCATCGGTGAATAATCCAACACTTTAAGAACAACATTCCCCAAAGACAAATCGGTAGGATTTTGGGCATTTCACCTTCTAGAGCTCACAATATAATTAAAAGATTCAAGGAATATCTCAGTGTGTAAAGGGCAAGGCTGAAAAATCCTTCTGAATGTGCATGATCTCCAATTCTTCAGATGTCATTCTCTCAAAAACCGTGCTGCTCCCAGAGTCACAGGCAGTTAACCCCAGTCAGGTCTGGGTGCAAGAACCATAGGGAAAATTACAAAACAAATTAATACAACACACAGAGAAAACCCAGCACTCACTTACAAGCTCTCAGCTAAGATTTAAAAGCAAAAATGGAAAGGTCAGTTACCGCATCTGGCCAAATGGGACAAGCCCAGGTACCTCGTCAAGGTCCTTTCCAAAACCTGGGACCCTAAAACAGCCACACAATGCAAGCTTTCAAATCCAAACAAATTGGGAACAAGGGAAGGGTGCACAGGAATATATAATCACCCTAGACATATACAAAACACGGAAGGGAACTGCACTCTCATACTGGACCGGGTACACATCCTATGACCCTGCAACATGCTCAGCCCTGGGTGCCACTGGCAGTTCCCATACGTGTTTTGTATATGTATAGGGTGATTACATATTCCTGTGCACCCTTCCCTTGTTCCCAGTTTGTTTGGATTTGAAAGCTTGCATTGTGTGGCTGTTTTAGGGTCCCAGGTATTGGGAAGGACCTTGACGAGGTACCTGGGCTTGTCCCATTTGGCCAGATGCGGTAACTAACCTTTCCATTTTTGCTTTTAAATCTTAGCTGAGAGCTTGTAAGTGAGTGCTGGGTTTTCTCTGTGTGTTGTATTAATTTGTTTTGTAATTTTTCCTATGGTTCTTGCACCCAGACCTGACTGGGGTTAACTGCCTGTGACTCTGGGAGCAGCACAGCTTCCTGTGAGTGCCAGTGGCACCCAGGGCTGAGCATGTTGCAGGGTCATAGGATGTGTACCCGGTCCAGTATGAGAGTACAGTTCCCTTCCGTGTTTATATATATATATATATATATATATATATATATCTATATATCTATATATCTATATATATCTATATATCTATATATCTATATATCTATATATCTATATATCTATATATCTATATATCTATATATCTATATATCTATATATCTATATATATATATATCTATATATATATATATATATATATATATATATATATATATACATACACACACACAACTTTAACAGGTAAGTCCAGCACCTTTCTCAATGCTATTATTTCAGCATTTTTTCAGCAACCTTTTCCAGGATTAAAGTTGTGCACGTCCGCTGAGTGGGGTCTGCCAGCCCACATATGTGAATATAGTAAAGCAAGATAGCGTCAGCACTTATTCATACAAAATTCCACTTTATTGAGGCAACAGACAAAGTTAAAAACAGCGACGTTTCGAGTCAACACAGACCCTTAGTCATGCAATGGATTATGGGAAAAATCACCTTCTTTTAGAACACCTGTGCATCAATTAGCTTGATTTACCTGCATACATTCAAATTTCCATTTTGGATTTTTGACCCCTAACGGGTCAGAATGGTCAGTAAATAATCTTTGTACCTAAATCACAGCTTTTCTTATATAATAAAAAATTCCTATCTAGTGATTATAACCCAAGACTATATTTCAACACATATTATTAAAAACATTTCATACAAAATGACAATACATTAATACTTATAAAAACAAATGAAGATCATAGTCTTTGTTTAGACCATTCGGACTAAGTGTTTTTAGATGCTGTATCCACCATACCTCTCTTTTCTTTAACAGTAACTCTCTGTTACCCCCCTCTTCTTTGTTTTGGTATGTGGTCAATTACTTGGAATCGTAACTGGCTGACTGTATGTCCAGCATTGATAAAATGGGATGATACGGGCAATGTCATATCTTTACATCTAATGGAAGACTTATGAGCACTTATCCTATCTTTGATGGGGTTAATGGTCTCTCCCACATAGCCCCGCCCACATGGACATTTAAGAATATACACCACATAGTCAGTGTTGCATGTATATAGGCCTTTAATTTCACGTTTTTTATTGTCATTTATCTGTGCGATTTCCGAGGGACCGCAAGAAATAAATGGGACTTTCGATGTACCACAGCAAACTGCCGGGAGTGGTGAAGGTGGTAATGTACATAGTATAACGTCAAATGATATGATATGTAACGACACTAATCAGTGCGAGATGCCAGTCCCGGCAGAGACATTAGTTATTAACATTTCCAAATATGAACTCACTAAAGATGAACTAAGTGTTCTAAATAAAGGGTTATCTTTTTGTCCAACTGTATATGCTAATCAATTTACCATAGAGAAGGATTTATATCGCTTTTTTAGAAATCTAAGGCTAAAAGCATATTTTGGTAATATTGTAGATACTGATAAGGACAAAGTATTTAGTAATACAGTGAACGAGAGAGAGATATTTGACACCAAACCATTAGGACTGACAAACAAATCTAAGTATGTACCCAGCACTTCCAACTCTGGAGTAGAAACATATATTAAGTTAGTTCAAGATGATATTCATAAATTATATACAACATCTAAACATGGAATGAGTTCTAATGTCACCACAGCAGAACGTAAAGCTTTGAAAAATCTATCTAATAATAATCTAATTGAGATAAAAAATGCTGATAAGGGTGGTGCGGTAGTGGTGCTTGATAAGGAGTATTATATACAGGAAATTTTGTCTCAACTATCAGATGGTGGAATATACTTAATATTAGACCATGATCCTTTACCTGATATTAAAAAAGAAATAGGGGCAGTAATTGACAAGGCTTTGGTGAATAAAGTCATTACTAAGGATTTAGCCACATTTCTCATAAAAACAGACCCCATCACACCTGTATTTTATACAACTCTGAAAATCCACAAAAATCTAAAGGAGCCACCGGGTAGACCCATAGTGGCGAGTACGGAATCAGTTTTTGCTAATATAGCAATTTTTCTAGATAAAATTTTGAATCCCATAGCGGCAGGTCAGAAATCTTTTCTAAAAGACACAGGGGACTTTCTAACTAGAATAGATGAAGTAAGAGTGAGTGAAAATGACATATTATTCACACTAGATATAGTGAATCTATATACTTCAATCCCACATGAATCAAGAGTACAATCTGTATTGGATCTTATCAAAAAGGATCAGTTATATACTAATGTACAATGTGACTTTATAGAAGATATGCTGAATATAATACTACATCTTAACTATTTTTTGTTCCAAGACACATATTATATACAAAGAAAGGGAACTGCCATGGGCTCCAATGTGGCCCCCTCATATGCCAATATATTCGTAAGTCAATTTGAAAACAGATATGTCTATCCTAGCAATAAATATCAAAGCCACTGCAAGGTATGGCTACGTTATATAGATGATATATTTGGCGTATGGGGGGACACATTGGAGACCCTTGAGAACTTTGTGGAGGAATTAAACAATTGCACAACAAGTCTATAATTTACTATTAGTTATTCACGAGTGAAAGTAAGTTATCTTGACACCTTGGTATATAAAAAAGATGACCATTTAGTAACAGACCTATACTGCAAACCAACAGACCGCAATACATTACTTCATTTTGACAGTTACCATCCAGAAAGGGTATTTAATGCTATCCCTAAGAGCCAGTTCCTTAGAACGATGCACAATGTAAAAGAGAAAGATCTGCAAGAAGTAAGATTGAAACAAATGGGAAAAAATTTTACTGATAGAGGTTACCCTCAAGCTGTCATAACCACCAGTGAACAAACAGTTAAATTGAAAACTAGAGAGACCCATGATCTAATATCCATGGAAAATAAGAGTAAAAATAAAAATCAGATTGATAAAAAACAACTTATCTTTTCTTCAGTATATAATCAATTCAGCAATGACATCACAAGAATTGTCAAAAAACATTGGTATATACTAAATAAAACGAATCCACATATTGAGGAATTTTGCAAACCACCGATTAATTCCTTTAAGAGGGTCAAAAATATTAGAGACCTAGTGGTAAAATCAGATGTGGGCACTAGTAAGAAAGATACTATAAATTACCTTACAACAGCTAATAAAGGATCATACCCCTGTCTCAACTGTGCCCAATGTAATTCCATGATTAAGGGGAAATACATAGCACAGATAAATGACAATACAAAATGTGAAATTAAAGGCCTATATACATGCAACACTGACTATGTGGTGTATATTCTTAAATGTCCATGTGGGCGGAGCTATGTGGGAGAGACCATTAACCCCATCAAAGATAGGATAAGTGCTCATAAGTCTTCCATTAGATGTAAAGATATGACATTGCCCGTATCATCCCATTTTATCAATGCTGGACATACAGTCAGCCAGTTACGATTCCAAGTAATTGACCACATACCAAAACAAAGAATAGGGGGTAACAGAGAGTTACTGTTAAAGAAAAGAGAGGTATGGTGGATACAGCAGCTAAAAACACTTAGTCCGAATGATCTAAACAAAGACTATGATCTTCATTTGTTTTTATAAGTATTAATGTATTGTAATTTTGTATGAAATGTTTTTAATAATATGTGTTGAAATATAGTCTTGGGTTATAGTCACTAGATAGGAATTTTTTATTATATAAGAAAAGCTGTGATTTAGGTACAAAGATTATTTACTGACCATTCTGACCCGTTAGGGGTAAAAAAAAATCCAAAATGGAAATTTGAATGTATGCAGGTAAATCAAGCTAATTGATGCACAGGTGTTATAAAAGAAGGTGATTTTTCCCATAATCCATTGCATGACTAAGGGTCTGTGTTGACTCGAAACGTCTCTGTTTTTAACTTTGTCTGTTGCCTCAATAAAGTGGAATTTTGTATGAATAAGTGCTGACGCTATCTTGCTTTACTATATTCACATATGTGGGCTGGCAGGCCCCACTCAGCGGACGTGCACTACTTTAATCTTGGAAAAGGTTGCTGAAAAAATGCTGAAATAATAGCATTAAGAAAGGTGCTGGACTTACCTGTTAAAGTTGTGTGTGTATGTATATATGTATATATATATATATATATATATATAAAAAAAACACGGAAGGGAACTGCACTCTCATACTGGACCGGGTACACATCCTATGACCCTGCAACATGCTCAGCCCTGGGTGCCACTGGCACTCATAGGAAGCTGTGCTGCTCCCAGAGTCACAGGCAGTTAATCCCAGTCAGGTCTGGGTGCAAGAACCATAGGGAAAATAACAAAACAAATTAATACAACACACAGAGGAAACCCAGCACTCGCTTACAAGCTCTCAGCTAAGATTTAAAAGCAAAAATGGAAAGGTTAGTTACCGCATCTGGCCAAATGGGACAAGCCCAGGTACCTCGTCAAGGTCCTTTCCAATACCTGGGACCCTAAAACAGCCACACAATGCAAGCTTTCAAATCCAAACAAACTGGGAACAAGGGAAGGGTGCACAGGAATATATATATATATATATATATATATATATATATATATATATATATATATATATATATATATATATATATATATATATATACAGAATAAACAGATGGAGTCCAGCACTATTGAGCTTTTTTACCTTGCTGTGTGCTCGTTACAATGGGCTATCAGCAAAAACCCAAACAGATACAGTCCATATGTAGAAAGTAACAGCACCACTGCATACAAAATAAACAGATGGAGTCCAGCACTATTGAGCTTTTTTACCTTGCTGTGTGCTCGTTACAATGGGCTATCAGCAAAAACCCAAACAGATACAGTCCATATGTAGAAAGTAACAGCACCACTGCATACAAAATAAACAGATGGAGTCCAGCACTATTGAGCTTTTTTACCTTGCTGTGTGCTCGTTACAATGGGCTATCAGCAAAAACCCAAACAGATACAGTCCATATGTAGAAAGTAACAGCACCACTGCAGTCCATATGTAGCCCCCTCATATGCCAATTTGTTTATGAGTGGCTTTGAAAATAAATTTGTCTATGCTAACAAGTCATTCAATCACTGTTGTAAGCTTTGGCTAAGGTATATAGACAATATTTTTGGCATATGGGGGGGCTCATTGGAGTCCTTGATACAGTTTGTGGAGGAAATCAATGCCTCAATGATAAACATCAAATTTACATTGACATATTCAGCACATGAGATTAATTTTCTTGATACCACTGTCTACATATAAGATGATAAATTGAACACTGATCTCTTTACTAAACCTACGGATAGAAATACCCTTTTGAGGTATGAAAGCTTTCACCCTGAGACAGTGTTCAATTCTATCCCAAGAAGTCAGTTATTACGCACCAAGAGGATAGTCAGTGATCAGGATGGACTGCCTTACAGGCTAGAATCTATGGGTAAGAAATTTATCCAGAGAGGTTATCCTCAGGAGATTAGCAATAAAAATATTACAGATCTTGACAAAAGTAAAGCTAAACCCAAAACCAAAAATGATGTAAATAGATTAGTACTTACTATGGAATATAGCCAGCGAAGTCAACACATTTTTAAAGCAGTTAAGAAACACTGGCATTTACTATCAAAATTTAATCCAGAAGTTGAGTCTTTTAAATTACCACCAATGCCATCAGACAGACGGGTGAGAAACTTAAGGGATAATCTAGTTAGGGCTGATGTGGGGACAACTAAACAGTCTGATATTAATTATTTGACCACTCCCAATAAAGGATGTTATCCATGTCTTCACTGTGCACAATGTAATTCAGTAATTAGAGGTACATTTTTGGCCCAGAATGATAAGCGTAAACAGTACACCATCAATGGTCTATATACACTTGTCAAACCAATCATGCCATCTATCTACTCAAATGTCCATGTGGCCTCTGTTACATCGGAGAGACCACCCAGGCCGCTAGGGATAGGTTCAGCCAGCATAAGGCATCAATTAAATCTAAAGACATGTCTTTACCAGTATCTGCACATTTTACCCAAATGGGACATACAGTTAGTCAGTTGCGCTTCCAAGTAATCGATCATATTCCTATACATAGAAGAGGGGGCGACAGAGAACTTAAATTAAAACAAAAGGAGGTCTGGTGGATCAAGAAATTAAATACACTATATCCTTATGGTCTGAATAGGGACTATGATTTGTATTTGTTTTTATGAATTTTCTGATATTTAAATAGGGTGTCATTCTATATGGTACCACTAGAGGCCACTAATAGAAAAAGTAAATACTTGTAGTTTGATGCCTGGACAGGTATGGGTTAATTTAATTAATAATGTGAGCTGAAATCTGATTGGTTACATCACCCTTTTTAAATGTGTGTTTTACTGTGTTTTAACTATGCATGATTAAGGACCATGTAGGTCCGAAACGTCGCTGTTTTAATGGTTGTGATATCACCAATAAAGAAATAATTCACCTTTAAGAATATTGATGCAGTGGTGCTGTTACTTTCTACATATGGAATATATATATATATATATATATATATATATATATATATACGTACAAATACACAAATATGCTTCATTCTCTTGATATCCTTTGTATCCTTTCTTGAAGGGGCAACAGTGCACTACTGGGAACTAGTTGACTGCATTTGGCAAGCAAACGACAAGAGGCATAAATGTAACAAAGTATTTATATTCCCAATTTAGCTTTATTTTCTTTCTATCCTTTGTTGAAGGGACAGTAGTGCTCTACTGGGAGCAAGCTGAATGCATTTGCTGAGCCAATGTTACAATTTACTTGTATTACCAATTTTGCTTAATTCTCTTGGTATTATTTGTTGAAGGGGCAGCAGTGCACTACTAGGAGTTATATACTTTATTATATACTTTATATGTTAGTTAGCCTAGGGGAGAAAGCAGGCAAAGGATCCTTGTTAACTCCCAGGATCAAACTGTGCACATGTTCATGGACGTGAAAGCGAAGTGCATGCGCGCACCATGCGTGTCACGTGCACGACCTGCCTAAGCATGCCTAGAAGCAAACTTGCAGCTGTTTACTTAAATGCAATGCCTGCTTTTCTGAAGCTGAAAAGGTTGGGGGATCAGCCAGCATGTAAGTCATTTTGCTTATTAATGAAAAATTATTTTAAAATACTTGCCAGCAATTTTCAAAAATTTATTTTTAATGCAAACTACTACACTTTTAGGATATACACTTTAAGTCTATGGGATTTTCAACTCATAAACCTGTTTTTTCAATTTCATACAACTCAAAAACTACTTAACCCCTTAATGACCGGACCATTTTTCAATTTTCTTACCCTTAATGACAATGGCTATTTTTACATTTCTGCAGTGTTTGTGTTTAGCTGTAATTTTCCTCTTACTCATTTACTGTACCCATACATATTATATACCGTTTTTCTCGCCATTAAATGGACTTTCTAAGGATACCATTATTTTCATCATATCTTATAATTTCCTATAAAAAAAATATAAAATATGAGGAAAAAATTGAAAAAACACACTTTTTCTAACTTTGACCCCCAAAATCTGTTACACATCTACAATCACCAAAAAACACCTATGCTAAATAGTTTCTAAATTTTGTCCTGAGTTTAGAAATACCCAATGTTTACATGTTCTTTACTTTTTTTGCAAGTTATAGGGCCATAAATACAAGTAGCACTTTGCTATTTCCAAACAACTTTTTTTCAAAATTAGCGCTAGTTACATTGGAACCCTGATATCTGTCAGGAATACCTGAATATCCCTTGACATGTATATATTTTTTTTTAGAAGACAACCCAAAGTATTGATCTAGGCCCATTTTGGTATATTTCATGCCACCATTTCACCGCCAAATGTCATCAAATAAAAAAAAAGTTCACTTTTTCACAAATTTTGTCACAAACTTTAGGTTTCCCACTGAAATTATTTACAAACAGCTTCTGCAATTAAGGCACAAATGGTTGTAAATGCTTCTTTGGGATCCCCTTTGTTCAGAAATAGCAGACTTATATGGCTTTGTGGTTGCTTTTTGGTAAGTAGAAGGCCGCTAAATGCTGCTGCGCACCACACGTAAATTATGCCCAGCAGTTAAGGGGTTAAATTAGGTAGCTTGTAGGGAGCTTGCAGGGTTAATTTTAGCTTTAGGGTAGAGATCAGCCTCCCACCTGACACATCCCACCCCCTGATCCCTCCCAAACAGTTCTCTTCCCTCCCCCACCCCACAATTGTCCCCGCCATCTTAAGTACTGGCAGAAAGTCTGCCAGTACTAAATAAAAGGAGTTTTTATTTTTTTTAATAAAAAAAAATAAAATGTTTTAGCTGTGATGGACTCCTGCCTTAGCCCCAACCTCCATGATCCCCCCCCCCAGCAATCTAACCCTCTCCCCTACCTAATTGCCGCCATCTTGGGTACTGGCAGCTGTCTGCCAGTACCCAATTTGCCCCCCAAAAAAGTGTTTTTAATTATTTTTTATTACTAATTTATTTTTTTCTGTAGTGTAGCAGCCCCCCACAATACCCCAACCCCCTCCCCCTCCCAGATCCTCATATATATATATATTTCCCCCCCTCTTCCCACTCATTGGTGTCAGTGTGGGTAGGTGATCGCGGGCGTGCGCGCGCATCCGCGCGCGCACGCGCACGCGCGCCCCCGCACGCTCCCGGCACCCGGCGTGCACATTGCACTAACAGGAGCCGGATGCCGGGTAGCGATGGGCCGCCCACCCGCCTCCCAGTTGCGCTCCCACCCACCAACGAACCGGCCGCATCGCTACCGGTGCAGAGAGGGCCACAGAGTGGCTCTCTCTGCATCGGATGCTTTCTAAGGGTATTGCAGGATGCCTCAATATCGAGGCATCACTGCAATACCCTGAGAGCTGCTGGAAGCGATTGCGATCGCTTCCAGCACTCTCTTAGACAAGTGACGTACCAGGTACGTCCATTGTCACTAACTGCAAGTTTTTGCAGGACGTACCTGGTACGTCACTTGTCATTAAGGGGTTAAAGGGACATGAAACCCAATTTTTTTTTCTTTCATGATTTAGAAAGAGCATGCAATTTTAAACAACTTTCTAATTTACTTATATTATCTATTTTGCTTCATTCTCTTAATATCCTTTGCTGAAAAGCATAAATAGATAGGCATAGTGGCTGCACATAGATGCCTCGTGTAATAGGCTCACCCAGGTGCATTGCTATTTCTTCAGCAAAGCATATCTAAAGAAGGAAGTAAATTTGATAATAGAAGGAATTAAGCAAATTAGATAATAGAAGTAATTTGGAAATGTTGTTTCAAATTGTATTCTCTACCTGAATCATGAAAGAAAATGTTTTGGTTTAGTATCCCTTTAACCATTTTGGGGATTGTAAAGTACAGTATTTTTGTCTTTAGGAATGGAGTTTTTCTTTCCATTCGTGTCATTGTGATCGGTATTTAAGTATTTGCCACTGTTATAGAAAAAGGGGCAAAAAAAACCCATTCTGTACAGCGAGAGGTTTTGAAAATGTGGTCTGTGCAGTGAAATCTGCAACTTTGTACTATGTTAAATTTTTTGTCACTTAGCATTTTTACAATTTACAGTGTGAGAACTGTAAAAATCCTTCTTAAGAGGATGAGAATGATTGCAGCCACTTTCTTCACCTACAAGAAAATGATTTTCTGCAGTTCTTCTTTTTTTAGATGAAAACTTTGCCAAAACGGGAAAATTATTTTTTTCAAATAATAATGAAAAAAAAATACTTTTAAATATAATAAATGTAATCATTGGGCAAACATGGTTTGTATACCCATCATGCCTATATAAAATGGCATTTAGATTGTTTACAAGACTATTTTGCTTGCTCTTTGTGCCTTAATACAAGTTTTGTTTGTCAGTGTTTGAGAGGGGTAAATCGATACTTTGCACAGCATAAATGAGTTACTAATTCTCACTAAGGGGTCAATTTATCAAAGGCTTAGCAAGCCTTTCAACCCCATATGACTGCAGGTTTTCACAAGAGAACCTGCACGCCGTATTTAACAAGCAGCGGTCATCAGATCTCTGCTTTCCTAACTTTTCGCCACTTCTAAAGTGGTGAATTTCAATCTCTCCGGTATAGTCCGACCGGGGATAGTGACAGCTCCTGCTCGCGCATGATTGGTTGTGCGCGGGCAGGGGGCAGGATTGCACGCAAGCGCAAAATAGCGCTCGTGTGAAATGCTGAATTCTGCCAGGGCAATTCAGCCCGTATGTGCGCCCCTGTCCGCCTCAGCTTGATAAATTGCCCTCTAAGGCCTTCCCATTGACTTTAAAGGGAGATGCAAAAGGTAAAATGCGGACAAGATTTAGAAAACACAAAACGAGAAAATCAGGTCAATGTTAAAATCATTAAACAGAAAAAAATAACGTGTTACTGTAGACGATAATTCATTACCAGCAATTCTATTAATGCAGCCTTAGTGCCAGTAATTCAGCCTAAGTGCCCTTAGGGGCAGATTCTAAAATATTTGCTGCTCTAAAAATGGCTGTCCCTGCAAGTGGTGAGATGTCTTCCATAGAAATAATAAGATCTCTCTTAGGTAAAAGTTTGCAATGGAGGATGAAGTACACATGGAGAACCCGGCGTATGTTTAAAATTTAATTTTACACCTAATACAAATCAAATGATTCAGTTTTAAGAGCACTGTACCTTAATATCACTCACCTAGATTATGAGTTTTTTGGCTAAATAGATATTTACATGTTCCTGTCAGTAGTGCGATGCTATCCCTTCAGTAATGGATAACATGAGAATGAAGAAAATGTGATAATAGAATTAAATTGGAAACTTGTTTAAAATTGTATGTTCTGTCTGAATCATAAAATAAAATTTTGGGCTTTACTAATGATTTACACTGTGCATATTTAATACGATTTATTACTGTGTAATTTACATACTAATGTTAAATTATTGATAAAATATGATTTTTGGCAAACAATAATTGTTACAATTTTTGATGCACCTTGTAGTGGTAATTATGTCCTGGATATGTTTGTGTGAGTGGTCCAATTATTCATTTTGTATGATTTTTATATTATGATTTTCATTCTGCACTTTTTTAATGTATGCATCTCCTTCCCATACTAAAATGCAGTATACTCCCCTTTGCAGACACCCTGTTTTCAGTCTAAAAAGTGGCTTTATAGAGTTCCACCAGGGAAATAGAAGTAATGGTGAGTTTTCTTAAACAACTTCCCCATCCCAGAAAGCTTTATAGAATTAGGCTTTAAGTAACAGATAAAAAGCTATAAACTCATCCACAGGGTTTGTTAACTTCAAAGGAGATAGAGTATTTTGAGAGAGGGAAAAAAATCAGATTATATCTTGCTCAATATTAATCTTTGCACATCAGAATGGAGACTTTGATGTTAGGTTGGTTTAAGCATCAGTAGCAGAGTAAAATTAGAAGGCAAAGGGGTTATGCTACTGTAAACACCATGTTCAATAGCAGCTGTGGCACTAAACATCAGGAGGAAAACAACAGCTTCCCCTCAATTTCATGACACTCATCAGCTAGTTTAGAATGCTGCAGGAAAGAGTGGAAGAATTTTGAGAGTGTATTTGATGGGGGTATCACTAAGTACAGAAAGTGAGGCGTCAGTTGTGGTACATCTCAAATGTTCTTAGATGAACTAACAAATATGCACACATAATAGGTTTGTTCTACTTTGAGAGGATAGAGGCAGCACTGGCTGAGACTTTTGCAGCACTACTACCACCAGCAGGCTCCAACATCCTTTGTCTTACAAGAACAGGACCACAGAAAACAGTGAGCCAGGGATGTTGACAGCAGCCTACTCTGAGCAATTCAGTTATTTCCATTCAAGGAGAATGTCCAAATTGCAACCCAATAAGGGGAAACAATACCACCTGCTTCAAAACTCCTTCAGCAGGAACATAGTACTCTCACTATAAAGTTTTAGCACAGTTACAATAAAATACAAACTGAAACAAAGTCCAAACCAAGCATACCCATAATCTCAAACCTATGGAGTGCACGCAGATCAGCTTCCTATATTTGAAAGCCGAAAATGTCTCCAGGGAGGTAACTACCAGTGTAGCTAAAGCAGTTATTTAGTGGGAAGAGATGACAATGATGCATGTAGGCAGCAAGGCTATAACTCATTCCTTCTCCAAGCTGAGGATACAGATCAGCAGTATATGTCAGCTAATATTCTATCAGCCGTCTAAAACTGCTGTAGCAATAGATTGGAGGTGAGCTTTCTGGTGATGTAGATAGTGTGAAAAAGCCCTCCTAAATACCCAGATTGTGTCTATAGCCTGTCAGGCTTTTCTTGAATAATAAACTATGTTTATAAGGTTAAGAAATTTCACTTACACATGATATTTAAATGTGGTAAAATTTAATAAACAATAGGCAATTACAATAAGAGTAAGAGAAGCGCCTAACATACAAGGCTCTATTCCTCTAGACTAATGCCTGTGGGAGTGTGCATGCAAAGAAAAATGAAGTCTGTCTCTATTACCTTTGGTGTTATATTTTGTCCTTCCTAACTTTCTGTTCTTTACACAGGATATTTAAAGCAATATAGCCCCACCTTGAAGATAGTCTTAAAAGGACACTGAACCCAATTTCTTTCTTTCGTGATTCAGATAGAGCAGCAATTTTAAGCAACTTTCTAATTTACTTCTATTATCAATTTTTCTTCATTATATTGCTATCTTTATTTGAAAAAGAAGACATCTAAGCTAATGAGCCAGCAAATTTTTGGTTCAGACCATGGACAGCACTTGTTTATTGGTGCTATACAATCAGCAAGGACAACCCAGGTTGTTCACCAAAAATGGGCCGGCATCTAAACTTACATTCTTGCTTTTCAAATAAACATACCAAGAGAATGAAGAACATTTGATAATAGAAGTTAATTAGAAAGTTGCTTAAAATTGCTGCTCTATCTGAATCACGAAAGAAAAAAATTGGGTTCAGTGTCCCTTTAAGCAATCAAATGCTTAATTATGTCCAGTTAAAAAATCCTAGAAAGAATAGCCAGCTACTTGTAGGTGTCACCCTTGTCAAATAAATGACATTGACAGGACTCCAGGACATAAGCTGTTAGCCTCCTTTGATGTTGGACAATGCTGTTTATGACCCTTTTATAAGGACATGGGCTGTATACATCCTTTGAAGTTCCAGGAATGATATGAAGTTGGTCAGTGGTACTGACCCTCCCAAGGACTTCGTAAGCCTTTAGCTTCATTTGATGACTCTGTGATAAGGACATCCTTTGAAGTTCTGTTCAGAGAGAAATCATCTGTTGTATTCCAGTCCATATTTTCAAGGAGATACCATTCTTAAGAAACTGGTTTAATCCTTTGAAGCTCTGTTCAGAGAGATACCATTTGTACTCCAGTAAGTTAGTTTCACTTGTCCCAAGAAATTGGTTTAGATATTAAGTCTGAATTCAACATGAAATTGTAATCCAAAATGATGCTTATAACATATTCCCTTTTTGTGTCTGAATGACACACGTGTATTTGTTGTGCAGTAGCATTTCCTCTTCAGACCTGTGGTTTTATCAGTGTGGGCTATGAATATTCAGGCTGAACAGATGAATTAGGATTTTAACTACCTTAAGTGTATATATCTAAAATCTCTAATCATGTGTCTAGCCTTGGATGTCATACACTTACGTATTGTACAAAGAACAATTTGTATAACAAAACATATAATAGAACAAATAAAGATAATAGAAACAGGATGAATCAAATAATATGCAAAATTATTTACAGTGGAAGATTGGCCAAATATTAGTGTTAGAAAGTGATTCAATGTGGGGAATAAGTTGCTCAATTTGACCTTGAAAATGTTGAATAAGTACTTAGTTTGGTCATCAAAGTCCTTCATTTGCTTGAGGAGCACAATGTCTTATTCAATTATTTTACTCATTTTAGTAGAACAGATGCATTCCTTATGTTTAGAGAAATATTTATACTAGGGATATACCCAAGTGAGTATTGCAAAATAAATGGAACCTTAAACACAATTCCTGAAATATTCAATAATTGCAAGTTATCCCCACAATAAAGTCCCCTAGGCAAATCCTGATTCGAAACAGAGAAAAAAGGACAGGTGCAGCCGACTCAAGTGTAAAACATTTAATGGGTAAGTGCACACAAAGCTAAATGGCAACTTACAGGATTTAAAATGATAAAAGGCACGTCAGTGTAACTGCCATCCCAGATTAATGGTTTCCAAAGTTCACCGGTTCTCAGAGTGTCCACCACCTCACTGACGTGCCTTTTGCGTCTTAACGCTGAAAAAATGGCAAATTCAGAGTAAAAGCAGGAACGCACTATTGGGAGTCGTGTCGGTATAGCTATACCGCAAGCTTTGTAACGTCAATGCCGCACTCAAAAAAATAAAAATTTTGTGTGGGATTTCCATAGCGCCGGTATTACAGGTTGTTCGGTGAGGCTAAAAAGCTTGTATTACAGCCTATACCGACATGATCCATACCGCTATCTGAGAGCAGTAGTTATGGATTTTGTGAAACTAAAATGTTTCACAAAACTCTTAACTAAAGTGTTACAAAGTACACTAACACCCATAAACTACCTATTAACCCCTAAACCGAGGCCCTCCCGCATCGCAAACACTATAATAAAATTTTTAACCCCTAAGCTGCCACTCCGGAAATCGCCGCCATTAGAATAAACATATTAACCCCTAAACTGCTGCACTCCCGCCTCGCAAACACTAATTAAATATTATTAACCCCTAATCTGCTGCCCCTAACATCGCCACCACCTACATTATACTTATTAACCCCTAATCTGCCGTCCCCAATGTCGCTGACACTATATTAAAAGTATTAACCCCCAGATCTAAGTCTAACCCTAACCCTAACACCCCCTAACTTAAATATAATTTAAATAAATCTAAAGAAAATTACTATAATTAACTAAATTATTCCTTTTTAAAACTAAATACTTACCTATAAAATAAACCCTAAGATAGCTACATTGTAGCTAGCTTAGGGTTTATTTTTATTTTACAGGCAAGTTTGTATTTATTTTAACTAGGTAGAATAGTTACTAAATAGTTATTAACTATTTAATAACTACCTAGCTAAAATAAATACAAATTTACCTGTAATATAAAACCTAACCTAAGTTACACTTACACCTAACACTACACTATAATTAAATACATTTCCTACATTAAATACAATTAAATAAATTAAATTAGCTAAATTACAAAAAAACAAAAACACTAAACTACAGAAAATAAAAAACAAATTACAGATCTTTAAACTAATTACACCTAATCTAATAGCCCTATCCAAATAAAAAAGCCCCCCCCCCCCCAAATAAAAAAAAAACACTAGCCTAAACTAAACTATCAATAGCCCTTAAAAGGGCCTTTTGCGGGGCATTGCCCCAAAGTAATCATCTCTTTTACCTGTAAAAAAAAAAATACAAACAACCCCCAACAGTAAAACTCGCCACCCACACAACCAACCCCCCAAATAAAATATATATAACTAACATATAATATAATAATATATAATAATAATAATATAATAATATAAATACTAACTAATAAAACCTAAGCTCCCCATTGCCCTTAAAAGGGCATTTGGATGGGCATCGCCCTTAAAAGGGCATTTAGCTCTTTTGCAGGCCCAAAGCCCTAACCTAAGAAAAAAACCCACCAAATACACCCTTAAAAAATCCTAACACTAACCCCTGAAGATTCACTTACCGGGAGAAGTCTTCATCCAAGCGGCAAGATGTCCTCAACGAAGCCGGCAGAAGTGGTCCTCCAGACGGGCAGAAGTCTTCATCCAGATGGCATCTTCTATCTTCATCCTTCCGGCGCAGAGTGGGTCCATCTTCAAGACATCCGACACGGAGCATCCTCTTCAAATGACGGCTTCTTCGCAATGAATATCTCTTTAAGTGATGTCACCAAGATGGTGTCCCTTAGATTCCGATTGGCTGATGCCAATCGGTATTAAGGTAGAAAAATTCCTATTGGCTGATGCAATCAGCCAATAGGATTGAGCTGGCATTCTATTGGCTTATCCAATCAGCCAATAGGATTTTTTCTACCTTAATTCCGATTGGCTGATAGAATTCTTAAAGCCAATCGGAATCTAAGGGACACCATCTTGGATGATGTTGCTTAAAGAGATATTCATTACGAAGAAGCCGTCGTTTGAAGAGGATGCTCCGTGTCGGATGTCTTGAAGATGGACCTGCTCCATGTCGGATGGATGAAGATAGAAGATGCCGTCTGGATGAAGACTTCTGCCGTCTGGAGGACCACTTCTGCTGGCTTCGTTGAGGACATCTTGCCGCTTGGATGAAGACTTCTCCCGCTAAGTGAATCTTCGGGGGTTTGTGTTAGGATTTTTTTTAAGGGTGTATTGGGTGGGTTTATTTTTTAGGTTAGGGCTTTGGGCCTGCAAAAGAGCTAAATGCCCTTTTAAGGGCAATGCCCATCCAAATGCCCCTTTCAGGGCAATGGGGAGCTTAGGTTTTCAGCCCTTGAATTCCTATTGGCTGATTTGAGTCTTCAAATTCAAATCAGCCAATCGGATGAAAGCTACTTTAATTCTATTGGCTTATTTGAATAGCCAATAGAATAAGAGCTACTGTAATTCTATTGGCTGATTAGAATAGCCAATAGAATTACAGTAGCTCTTATTCTATTGGATAATCAAATCAGCCAATAGAATTAAAGTAGCTCTCATCCGATTGGCTGATTTGAATTTGAAGGCTCAAATCAGCCAATAGGAATTCAAGGGATGCTATTTTTAATCACGTACCTTGAATTCCGATTCAGTGTATGGCGGCGATCGTATGAAGAGGATCCTCCACACTCCATGGCTCCGGTCTTCAGTTCCAGTGTCGCCGATCTTCAGTTCCTGCATCGCCGGTCTTCAGTTCCAGGGAGGACAGTTTTCAGCTCTGTGGTCATCGGTCTTCAACTCCTCCGCTCTGCACCGCCTGGTTCCTGGAAGAAGAAGAGGTCGCCGCCAGGAAGAAGACTTCTCCACCTGGAACAGGACCTTCTCCGCCAGTCCTCAGGACAGGTAAGGAGCACTTGGGGGTTAGACTTAGGTTTTTTTAAGGGGGGATAGGGTGGGTTTTAGAGTAGGGGTGTGTAGGTGGTGGTTTGTAATGGGGGCGGTGTTCTTTTTTTATACAGGTAAAAGAGCTGATTACTTTGGGGCAATGCCCCAAAAAAGGCCCATTTAAGGGCTGGTAATAGAGCTGATTACTTTTTGTAATTTAGTTAGGGTTAGGACATTTTTTTATTTTGGGGGGCTTTGTTATTTTATTAGGGGGCTTAGATTAGGTGTAATTATCTTAAAATTCTTGTAATCTTTTTTTTTATTTTTTGTAACTTAGTGTTTGTTTGTTTTTTGTAATTTAGTTTAGTGTATTTAATTATATTTTAGTTTAGATAATTGTAGTTTATTTAATTTATTGATAGTGTAGGTGTATTTGTAACTTAGGTTAGGATTTATTTTACAGGTAAATTGGTAATTATTTTAACTAGGTAGCTATTAAATAGTTATTAACTATTTAATAGCTATTGTACATAGTTAAAATAAATACCAAGTTACCTGTAAAATAAATATAAACCCTAAAATAGCTACAATGTCATTATTAATTATATTGTAGCTATCTTAGGGTTTATTTTATAGGTAAATATTTAGTTTTAAATAGGAATAATTTAGTTAATATTATTATTATTTAGATTTATTTTAATAAGAATTTAGTTAGGGATGTTAGAGTTAGATAGAGTTAGTATACTTAATATATATAAATAAATATATATATATATATATATATATATATATATATATATATATATATATATACAGGGAGTGCAGAATTATTAGGCAAATTAGTATTTTGACCACATCATCCTCTTTATGCATGTTGTCTTACTCCAAGCTGTATAGGCTCGAAAGCCTACTACCAATTAAGCATATTAGGTGATGTGCATCTCTGTAATGAGAAGGGGTGTGGTCTAATGACATCAACACCCTATATCAGGTGTGCATAATTATTAGGCAACTTCCTTTCCTTTGGCAAAATGGGTCAAAAGAAGGACTTGACAGGCTCAGAAAAGTAAAAAATAGTGAGATATCTTGCAGAGGGATGCAGCACTCTTAAAATTGCAAAGCTTCTGAAGCGTGATCATCGAACAATCAAGCGTTTCATTCAAAATAGTCAACAGGGTCGCAAGAAGCGTGTGGAAAAACCAAGGCGCAAAATAACTGCCCATGAACTGAGAAAAGTCAAGCGTGCAGCTGCCAAGATGCCACTTGCCACCAGTTTGGCCATATTTCAGAGCTGCAACATCACTGGAGTGCCCAAAAGCACAAGGTGTGCAATACTCAGAGACATGGCCAAGGTAAGAAAGGCTGAAAGACGACCACCACTGAACAAGACACACAAGCTGAAACGTCAAGACTGGGCCAAGAAATATCTCAAGACTGATTTTTCTAAGGTTTTATGGACTGATGAAATGAGAGTGAGTCTTGATGGGCCAGATGGATGGGCCCGTGGCTGGATTGGTAAAGGGCAGAGAGCTCCAGTCCAACTCAGACGCCAGGAAGGTGGAGGTGGAGTACTAGTTTGGGCTGGTATCATCAAAGATGAGCTTGTGGGGCCTTTTCTGGTTGAGGATGGAGTCAAGCTCAACTCCCAGTCCTACTGCCAGTTTCTGGAAGACACCTTCTTCAAGCAGTGGTACAGGAAGAAGTCTGCATCCTTCAAGAAAAACATGATTTTCATGCAGGACAATGCTCCATCACACGCGTCCAAGTACTCCACAGCGTGGCTGGCAAGAAAGGGTATAAAAGAATAAAATCTAATGAGATGGCCTCCTTGTTCACCTGATCTGAACCCCATTGAGAACCTGTGGTCCATCATCAAATGTGAGATTTACAAGGAGGGAAAACAGTACACCTCTCTGAACAGTGTCTGGGAGGCTGTGGTTGCTGCTGCACGCAATGTTGATGGTGAACAGATCAAAACACTGACAGAATCCATGGATGGCAGGCTTTTGAGTGTCCTTGCAAAGAAAGGTGGCTATATTGGTCACTGATTTGTTTTTGTTTTGTTTTTGAATGTCAGAAATGTATATTTGTGAATGTTGAGATGTTATATTGGTTTCACTGATAAAAATAAATAATTGAAATGGGTATATATTTGTTTTTTGTTAAATTGCCTAATAATTATGCACA
Organism: Bombina bombina; assembly: GCF_027579735.1. Lineage (NCBI taxonomy): Eukaryota > Metazoa > Chordata > Amphibia > Anura > Bombinatoridae > Bombina > Bombina bombina. The sequence goes on from NC_069502.1 coordinate 599,782,724, forward strand.
GTAATAGTCACCTGCACACACAGATATCCCCCTAAAATAGCTATAACTAAAAACAAACTAAAAACTACTTCCAAAACTATTCAGCTTTGATATTAATGATTTTTTTGGGTTCATTGAGAAGATGGTTGTTGTTCAATAATAAAATTAATCCTCAAAAATACAACTTGCCTAATAATTCTGCACTCCCTATAGATATATATATATATATATATATATATATATATATATATATAACGATATTAACTATATTAACCCTAATATAATTAGGGTTAATATAGGTGGCGGCGGTGTAGGGGGGTCAGATTAGGGGTTAATATATTTAATATAGGTTGCGGCGATGTAGGGGGATTAGATTAGGGGTTAATATATTTAATATAGGTGGCGGCGGTGTAGGGGGATTAGATTACAGGTAAAAGAGCTGGTTACTTTGGGACAATGCCCTGCAAAAGGCCCTTTTCAGAGCTATTTGTAATTTAGTTTAGGGTAGGGACATTTTAGTATTTTAGGGGGTAATACATTTAATATAGGTGGCGTCGGTGTAGGGGGATTAGATTAGGGGTTAATACATTTAATAGAGGTGGCGGCAGTGTAGGGGGATTAGATTAGGGGGTAATATATTTAATATAGGTGGTGGCGGTGTAGGGGGATTAGATTAGGGGGTAATATATTTAATATAGGTTGCGGCGGTGTAGGGGGATTAGATTAGGGGGTAATATATTTAATATAGGTGGCGGCAGTGTAGGGGGATTAGATTAGGGGTTAATAATTTTAATATAGGTGGCAGCGGTGTAGGGGGATTAGATTAGGGGTTAATAATTTTAATATAGGTGGCGGCGGTGTAAGGGGGTCAGATTAGGGGGTAGTACATATAATGTAGGTGGCAGCGGGGTAGGGGGCTCACATTAAGGGTTAAAATAGTTGGCGGCGGTGTAGGGGGATCATATTAGGGGGTAATATAGTTAATGTAGCTGGCGGCGGGGTAGGGGGGTCAGATTAGGGGGTAATACAGTTAATATAGGTGGCGGCGGGGTCCGGGAGCGGCGGTTTAGGGGTTAATACATTTATCGTTAGGAGTGAGAGGGGGGATTGCGGATAAAGGGGTATACGTGTCGGGCTATGTTTGGGAGGTGTGTTAGACAGTTACGGGTTATTTTATAACTTAGTCAGTTTTTGTAGGCGGCGGCAGTTTCTAAAGTGCCGTAAGTCACTGGGGACTCCAGAAATTTGTACTTACGCAGATTTCTGGACATCGCTAGTTTGTCAGACTTCTAACGGCGCGGTATATGTGATAGCTCGAGTTGCGAGCTGAAGCTACCGGCAGCGCAGGTTTCCACGCTTGCGCTGAAACCTACGCCGTACATAGGATTGCGCCCAATGTGCCTTACTTTAGATGGATGTGTATCTAACCTGTCAATAAGTGCTTCTACCTGCAACATTATCTTCCTTACTTGACCATTACACTCAAAGTAATTATAAGATACTCCTTGAGCTTAAAATTGTGTAGATTTTACCCAGTTTACACAACATCCACTATCTATTAACCCCTTAATGACCACAGCACTTTTCCATTTTCTGTCCGTTTGGGACCAAGGCTATTTTTACATTTCTGCGGTATTTGTGTTTAGCTGTAATTTTCCCCTTACTCATTCATTCATTTACCCACACATATTATATACCGTTTTTCTCGCCAATAAATGGACTTTCAAAATATACCATTATTTTCATCATATCTTATAATTTACTATAAAAAAAAATTATAAAATATGAGGAAAAAATGGAAAAAAACACACTTTTTCTAACTTTGAGCCCCAAAATCTGTTATACATCTACAACCACCAAAAAAACATATGCTAAATAGTTTCTAAATTTTGTCCTGAGTTTAGAAATATCCAATGTTTACATGTTCTTTGCTTTTTTTGCAAGTTATAGGGCCATAAATACAAGTAGCACTTTGCTATTTCCAAATCACTTTTTTTCAAAATTAGCGCTAGTTATATTGGGAAACTGATATCTTTCAGGAATCTCTGAATATCCATTGACATGTATATATTTTTTTTTAGAAGACATCCCAAAGTATTGATCTAGGCCCATTTTGGTATATTTCATGCCACCATTTCACCGCCAAATGCGATCAAATAAAAAAAATTGTTCACTTTTTCACAATTTTTTTCACAAACTTTAGGTTTCTCACTGAAATTATTTACAAAAAACTTATGCAATTATAGCATACATGGTTGTAAATGCTTCTCTGGGATCCCCTTTGTTCATAAATAGCAGACATATATGGCTTTGGTTTTGCTTTTTACTAATTAGAAGGCTGCTAAATGCGACTGCGCACCACACGTGTATTATGCCCAGCAGTGAAGGGGTTAATTAGGGAGCATGTAGGGAGCTTCTATGGTTAATTTTAGCTTCAGTGTAGTGTAGTAGACAACCCCAAGTATTGATCTAGGCCCATTTTGGTATATTTCATGCCACCATTTCACCGCCAAATGCAATCAAATTAAAAAAAACGCTAAATTTTTCACAATTTTAGGTTTCTCACTGAAATTATTTACAAACAGCATGTGCAATTATGGCACAAATGGTTGTAAATGCTTCTCTGGGATCCCCTTTGTTCAGAAATAGCAGACATATATGACTTTGGCGTTGCTTTTTGGTAATTAGAAGGCCGCTAAGTGCTGCTGCGCATCACACGTGTATTATGGCTAGCAGTGAAGGGGTTAATTAGGTAGTTTGTAGGGAGCTTGCAGGGTTAATTTTAGCTTTAGTGTAGAGATCAGACACCCAACTGACACATCAGACCCCCTGATCCCTCCCAAACAGCTCCCTTCCCTCCCCCACCCCACAATTGTCCCCGCCATCTTAAGTACTGGCAGAAAGTCTGCCAGTACTAAAATAAGTTTGTTTTTTTTAAAAAAAAAAAAAAAATTTTAGCATATTTACATATGCTACTTTGTAGGATCCCCCTTAGCCCCCAACCTCCCTGATCCCCCCCAAAACAGCTCTCTAATCCCCCCCCCTCTGCCTTATTGGGGGCCATCTTGGGTACTGGCAGCTGTCTGCCAGTACCCAGTTTGCAAGAGAAATTGATTTTTTTTAATTATTATGTACTTTTTCTGTAGTGTAGCTCCCCCCCCCCCCCCAGACCAATCCCCCACCCCCTGACTAATGTATAGAAATACTATTTTAAAACTTTTAATACATCTTTTTTGTATTTTAAAACTTTTAATACATCTTTTTTTCTGTAGTGCAGCGGTTCCCATCCGCTCCCTCCCCGTGCACGTGCCCGCGTCCGTGTGCGCCCCCAATGGCCCACGATCCCGCCCCCCTCCACATCATCAGGGCCATCGATGGCCGCCTCCCGAACCGGCTCCCACCCACCAACGAATTTAGCCGGTGATGTCCGGTGCAGAGAGGGCCACAGAGTGGCTCTCTCTGCACCGGATTGCTAAAAAAGGTTATTGCAGGATGCCTCAATATCGAGGCATCACTGCAATAACCGGAAAGCAACTGGAAGCGAGCAGGATCGCTTCCAGCTGCTTTCCAGACCAAGGACGTACGCCACACGTCCTCGGTCATTAACTGTATTTTTTTGAGGACGTGTGGCGTACGTCCTTGGTCGTTAAGGGGTTAATGCAACATATCCTTGTACATTATATCCACTCCTGCCCCAACAGCTCTGATATGCTAAATACAAATAATATTCTTCAGATGCAGGTTTTAGAGATTGTAAACAATGGAATAGCCCCACAGCTATTATCATGATGAGAACTGTATACATTATGAAAGACTTATTTTAGTTGACTCCTTAGCAAATTACTGTCAGTATCTATAAAATAAGGAGGAAGGAAGAGAGAGAGAAAGAATTAATACAAAGTTATGCATTACTGTACATCACTTATTGGAACTAATTTACATTGGTCAATGTGTAACCATTTGGAAAGTTGTTTCCTTTTCTTTTTGCTTTTCTGCTTGCTTTCTACCTGTATTACAATGGAACCAAGTTTTTTTGTTATTACATAGGGTCCTTCCCAGTTTGCACTCCATTGTGGCGTGGGGCCTAATCTTGACAAGCCTGCCTGGTCCAAATAGGTTTGAGGGGTCTGTCATTTCCGCACCTTCTTTACATGGTATTGCCATGTTGTTTGCTGCAAATATCAGATTTTCTTTCACCTGGTCTTGCACGGCTTTAAGAAACTGTTCTTTTCATATTGCTTCTCTAAGAGGAGTAAAAAGGGAAGATTCATTGGGGTGTGAGAGATTCATAACTCTGCCTGTCATTAACTCCTAAGGGGAAATTTTGGTAGTAGTAGAAAGCAGGACTCTTAGCCATGAGAATAGCAGGGAGATGATGTATCCAAGTTCCCCCTGTATCCTGTATCATTTTTGCAATGCAAGATTTCAATGTACGATTCATTCGCTCTACTATACCTGCTGACTGTGGGTGATAAGGTATATGAAACCTCTGTTGTATGGCTAGCATGTCACATACATTTTGCATAATTTTTCCTGTAAAATGTGAACCTTGATCACTTTCAATTACACGTGGGAATTCCCATCTGGAAAAAACATGTTCCCACAGCACTTTGGCTGTGTCCAATGCAATATTGTTGTGTAGAGGAATAACTTCTACCCATTTTGAAAATATGTCAACTACCACTAGGGCATATCTGAGACCTGATGAAGCAGCTATAAAATCAATTTGTAAGGACTGCCATGGACCATTTGCTAAATGAACTCTTTGTAATATGGGCCTTTGTCCTTTTGGTCTGTGGTTGTTTTGGACATAAATTAAGCATTCCTGTATAACCTTATTAACGGTGTCAATAATTTATTCGTCTAGTAATATGATTTTTGAAGAATGTTAAATGTAGACTTGATACCTAAATGGCCCCATTGTGTGTGTGCGTCCTGAGCTATAGAGTGTTGTAAGTGTTCAGGTACTACAGAAACAATGCTGTTCTCTGTTCTATAGAAGAGAACTTTGTCTTGAACTTCCTACTGAGGGAACTCTGCTATGTGTGTTATTATATATGTTAGTGTTTCATCTTTGTGCTGTTCCTCATGTAAAGCTGAGGAGAGATAATTTGACCTCTTCAATTTTAGCTATAGTTTGTTCAGGAGGGGTAAGTGTGCCAATTATGGCAGCCTTTTTGGCTGCTTCATCTGCCTAATGATTGTCATGTGAGAGGTAGTCAATTGCATTACAGTGTGCTTTAACTTTAACAATGGCTAATTTCCATTTATGTTTACGGCCTAAATCTATGAGGTATGTCAGCTGTTCAGAATGTATGAGTGGCTTGCCAGCTGCATTAATCATACCTCTTGCTTCCCACAGTGGCAAATGAATTGTTAGGGATTTGGCCATGTAAGAGCTATCTGTGCAAAGGGTTAAATCAGTGTCTGCAAAATGTTGTATAGCCAAAGATATGGGGCATATGTATCATCAGACTCGCCAGAAACAGCAGTTATGAAGCAGCGGTAACAAAGGCCGCTGCTCCATAACCTGTCCGCCTGCTCTGAGCAGGCGGACAGATATCGCCGGAAATCAACCCCATCAAGTACGATCGGATTGATTGACACCCTCCTGCTGGCGGCCCATTGGCTGTGAGCTGCTGGTGCAATGCTGAATACGGCGAGCATATTGCTCCCCGTATTCAGCAAAGTCTGGCGGACCTGATCCGCACTGTCGGATCAGGTCTGCCAGACTTTGATAACTAGAGGCCATAGGCCCCTAGTTATCAAGCCGTCAACCTCAAATACGCTGGAATTCCGCAGCGTATTTGAGGCGAGGCTGATTCGCCTAAGTTATCAAGCCCTACAGACCAGCAAAAGTAGAATCTGGTGACGTAAGCATCGATTCTTACGTCACTCCAGATGTTCCGAACGCAAGTTTGGCACAATCTGACTACTTTTGGGAGTTATCAAAATCCCAGCAGGTACGCTCGGCACTTTTACGGCCCAGCGTACCTGGTTTTCAATCCGCCGCCCTGGAGGTGGCGGATCCCATAGGAATCAATGGGAGTCAGACCATAGCGAAAGTTCAAGTTCGCTGTTGCCTGACATCCCATTCATTCCTATGGGAAGTGTGTGCACCTAACACCCTAACATGTACCCCGAGTCTAAGCACTCCAAATCTGCCCCCATACATTTTAACCCCTAAACCGCCACTCCCGGACCCCGCCGCCACCTACATAATACCTATTAACCCCTATCCTGCCCCCCAATACCGCCGCCACCACTGATAAATGTATTAACCCCTATCCTGCTGCTCACGGACCCTGCCGCAATTAAATAAATAGTTTAACCCCTAAACCGCCGCTCCCGGACCCTGCCGCCACCTATATTAAACTTATTAACCCCTAATCTGCCCCCCCTACACCGTCGCCACCTATAATATTTTTTATTAACCCCTATCCTGCCCCCCCCTATACCGCCGCAACCTATAATAAAATTATTAACCCCTAAAGCTAAGTCTAACCCTAACCCTAACACCCCCCTAAATAAAATCTAATTCAAATCTAACAAAATAAATTAACTCTTATTAACTAAATTATTCCTATTTAAAGCTAAATACTTACCTGTAAAATAAACCCTTAACTAGCTACAATATAACTAATAGTTACATTGTAGCTATTTTAGAATTTATTTTTATTTTACAGGCAACTTTCAATTTATTTTAACTAGGTAGAATAGCTATTAAATAGTTATTAACTATTTAATAGCTACCTAGCTAAAATAAAGAGAAATTTACCTGTAAAATAAAAACTAACCTAAGTTACAATTACACCTAACACTACACTATCATTAAATAAATGAATCCTATTTAAAACTAAATACTTACCTGTAAAATAAACCCTAAGATAGCTACAATGTAATTAATAATTACATTGTAGCTATTTTAGGGTTTATATTTATTTTACAGGTAACTTTGTATTTATTTTAACTAGGTACAATAGCTATTAAATAGTTAATAACCATTTAATAACTACCTAGCTAAAAGAAATACAAAATTACCAGTAAAATAAATCCTAACCTAAGTTACAATTAAACCTAACTCTACACTATCATTAAATAAATTAAATACAAATACCTACAAATAAATACACTAACTAAAGTACAAAAAATAAAAAAAGAACTGTTACAAAAAATAAAAAAATAATTTACAAACATTATAAAAATATTGCAACAATTTTAAGCTAATTACACCTACTCTAAGCCCCCTAATAAAAAAACAAAGCCCCCCAAAATAAAAAAAATCCCTACCCTATTCTACATTTAAAAGATACCAGCTATATTACCTTACCAGCCCTTAAAAGGGCCTTTTGCGGGGCATTCCCCAAAGAAAACAGCTCTTTTGCCTGTAAAATAAAAATACAACCCGCCCCAAAATTAAAACCCACCCAAACCCCCCTTAAAAAAACCAAACACTACCCCCCTGAAGATCTTCCTACCTTGAGTCGTCTTCACTCAGCCGAGCCGAATTCTTCATCCAATCCAGGCGATGTCTTCATCCAAGCGGGGGCTGAAGAGGTCCATCATCCAGCTGAAGTCTTCATCCAAGCGGGGGCTGAAGAGGTCCATCATCCGGCTGAAGTCTTCATCCAAGCGGGGGCTGAAGAGGTCTTCCATCCTGCTGAAGTCTTCTATCAAGGGGCATCTTCAATCTTCTTTCTTCTGTCTCCATCGTCATCCCACCGACGCGGAACATCCTTCCTCCACGATGAACTCCCGATGAATGAAGGTTCCTTTAAATGACGTCATCCAAGATGGCGTCCCTCAAATTCCGATTGGCTGATAGGATTCTATCAGCCAATCGGAATTAATGTAGGAATAATCTGATTGGCTGATGGAATCAGCCAATCAGATTCAAGTTCAATCCGATTGGCTGAGCCAATCAGCCAATCAGATTGAGCTTGCATTCTATTGGCTGTTCCGATCAGCCAATAGAATGCAAGCTCAATCTGATTGGCTGATTGGATCAGCCAATCGGATTGAACTTGAATCTGATTGGCTGATTCCATCAGCCAATCAGATTATTCCTACCTTAATTCCGATTGGCTGATAGAATCCTATCAGCCAATAGGAATTTGAGGGACGCCATCTTGGATGACGTCATTTAAAGGAACCTTCATTCATCGGGAGTTCATTGTGGAGGAAGGATGTTCCGCGTTGGCGGGATGAAGATGGAGCCGGAAGAAAGAATATTGAAGATGCCGCTTGATAGAAGACTTCAGCCAGATGGAAGACCTCTTCAGCCCCCGCTTGGATTAAAACTTCAGCCGGATGATGGACCTCTTCTGCCCCCGCTTGGATGAAGACTTCAGCCGGATGATGGACCTCTTCAGCCCCCGCTTGGATGAAGACTTCAGCCGGATGATGGACCTCTTCAGCGCCACGCTTGGATGAAGAATTCGGCTCGGCTGAGTGAAGACGACTCAAGGTAGGAAGATCTTAAGGGGGGTAGTGTTCGTTTTTTTTAAGGGGGGTTTGGGTGGGTTAGAGTAGGGGTGTGTGGGTGGTGGGTTTTAATGTTGGGGGGGTTGTATTTCTATTTAACAGGCAAAAGAGCTGTTTTCTTTGGGGCATGCCCTGCAAAAGGCCCTTTTAAGGGCTTGTAAGGTAATAGAGCTGGTATCTTTTAAATGTAGAATAGGGTAGGGAATTGTTTTATTTTGGGGGGCTTTGTTATTTTATTAGGGGGCTTAGAGTAGGTGTAATTAGCTTAAAATTGTTGTAATATTTTTATAATGTTTGTAAATTATTTTTTTATTTTTTGTAACTTAGTTCTTTTTTTATTTTTTGTACTTTAGTTAGTGTATTTATTTGTAGGTATTTGTATTTAATTTATTTAATTTATTTAATGATAGTGTAGTGTTAGGTTTAATTGTAACTTAGGTTAGGATTTATTTTACTGGTAATTTTGTATTTCTTTTAGCTAGGTAGTTATTAAATAGTTAATAACTATTTAATAGCTATTCTACCTAGTTAAAATAAATACAAAGTTACCTGTAAAATAAATATAAACCCTTAAAATAGCTACAATGTAATTATTAATTACATTGTAGCTATCTTAGGGTTTATTTTACAGGTAAGTATTTAGTTTTAAATAGGATTCATTTATTTAATGATAGTGTAGTGTTAGGTGTAATTGTAACTTAGGTTAGTTTTTATTTTACAGGTAAATTTCTCTTTATTTTAGCTAGGTAGCTATTAAATAGTTAATAACTAATAGCTATTCTACCTAGTTAAAATAAATTGAAAGTTGCCTGTAAAATAAAAATAAATCCTAAGATAGCTACAATATAATTATTATTTATATTGTAGCTATATTAGGGTTTATTTTAAAGGTAAGTATTTAGTTTTAAATAGGATTAATTTAGTTAATAAGAGAAATATTATTTAGATTTATTTAATTAATATTTAAGTTAGAGGGGTGTTAGGGTTAGTGTTAGACTTAGGTTTAGGGGTTAATAATTTTATTACAGTGGCGGCGGAGTAGGGGGGGCAGGATAGGGGTTAATAAATGTATTATAGGTGGCGACGGTGTAGGGGGGGCAGATTAGGGGTTAATAAGTTTAATATAGGTTGCGGCAGGGTTAGGGGTTAAACTATTTATTTAGTTGCAGTGAGGTCCGGGATCTGCAGGATAGGGGTTAATAACTTTATTATAGGTGGTGGCGGTATAGGTGGGCAGGATAGGGGTTACTAGGTATAATGTAGGTGGCGGCGGTGTCCGGGAGCGGCGGTTTAGGGGTTAATACATTTATAAGAGTTGCGGCGGGGTCTAGGAGCGGCGGTTTAGGGGTTAATAACTTTATTTAGTTGCGGGGGGCTCCGGGGGTGCCGGTATAGGGGGTAGAACAGTGTAGTTAGTGTGGGTGCTTAGTGACAGACTAGCAATAAAGCTGTCAAAAAGCCGAAGAGCAGCGAGATCGGATGAGTGATAACTTGGTGCGCGGCTTTTTGACAGCTTTTTTGATAACTTAGGCGAAATCAGGTCCGCGGCGGCGATGGTAGGCGAGCTTAGGCGGGCGTATTGAACCGGCGAAGGCAGGTAAAGTAGACCGCTTGATAACTAGGCCCCAGTGCCTCTATTTCAGCCCCCTGCACTGAGTAGTATGGTAGGAGTTGTATTAAAAGACGACAGTTTCTGGAAGGGCAGACAACTGCACTGCCCATGTAAAACTTACCCTCCTTCCAGTAGTGAGAACGATCGACAAAATCATGCAAAGAATCAGAGAGTGTCAGCATAAAAACATAATTTATGTAAGAACTTACCTGATAAATTCATTTCTTTCATATTGGCAAGAGTCCATGAGCTAGTGTCGTATGGGATATACAGTCCTACTAGGAGGGACAAAGTTTCCCAAACCTCAAAATGCCTATAAATACACCCCCACCACACCCACAATTCAGTTTAATGAATAGCCAAGAAGTGGGGTGATAAGAAAGGAGCGAAAGCATCAACAAGGATTTGGAATAATAGAAAAAAATCATAACCACCATAAAAAGGGTGGGCCTCATGGACTCTTGCCAATATGAAAGAAATTAATTTATCAGGTAAGTTCTTACATAAATTATGTTTTCTTTCATGTAATTGGCAAGAGTCCATGAGCTAGTGACGTATGGGATAGCAAATACCCAAGATGTGGAACTCCACGCAAGAGTCACTAGAGAGGGAGGGATAAAAATAAAGACAGCGAATTCCGCTGAAAAAAGAATCCACAACCCAAATCAAAAAAGTTTTAATCTTATAATGAAAAAAACTGAAATGATAAGCAGAAGAATCAAACTGAAACAGCTGCCTGAAGAACTTTTCTACCAAAAACTGCTTCTAAAGAAGAGAAAACATCAAAATGGTAGAATTTAGTAAAAGTATGCAAAGAAGACCAAGTTGCTGCTTTGCAAATCTGATCAACAGAAGCTTCATTCTTAAAAGCCCAGGAAGTAGAAACTGACCTAGTAGAATGAGCCGTAATCCTGAGGCGGGGATTTACCCGACTCCACATAAGCATGATGGATCAAAAGTTTTAACCAAGAAGCCAAAGAAATAGCAGAAGCTTTCTGACCTTTCTTAGGACCAGAAAAGATAACAAATAGACTAGAAGTCTTTCTGAAATCTTTAGTAGCTTCAACATAATATTTCAAAGCACTTACCACATCCAAAGAATGCAAAGATCTTTCCAAAGAATTCTTATGATTAGGACACAATGAAGGGACAACAATTTCTCTACTAATATTGTTGGAATTCACAACCTTAGGTAAAATTTAAATGAAGTCCACAAAACTGCCTTATCCTGATGAAAAATCAGAAAAGGAGACTCACAAGAAAGAGCAGATAATTCAGAAATTCTTCTAGCAGAAGAGATAGCCAAAAGAAACAATACTTTCCAAGAAAGTAATTAAATGTCCAGAGAATGAATAGGCTCAAACGGAGGAGTCTGTAAAGCTCTCAAAACCAAATTAAGACTCTAAGGAGGAGAGATTGACTTTATGACAGGCTTGATATGAACCAAAGCCTGAACAAAACAAAAATGTCAGGAAGATTAGCAATTTTTCTGTGAAACAGAACAGAAAAAGCAGAGATTTGTCCTTTCAAGGAACTTGCGGACAAACCCTTGTCCAAACCATCCTGAAGAAACTGTAAAATTCTAGGAATTCTAAAAGAATGCCAAGAGAACTTATGAGAGGAACACCATGAAATGGAAGTTTTCCAAACTCGGTAATAAATCTTTCTAGACACATATTTACAAGCCTGCAACATAGTATTGATCACTGAGTCAGATAAACCTCTATGACTAAGCACTAAACGTTCAATCTCCATACCTTCAAATTTAATGATTTGAGATCCTGATGGAAAAACGGACCTTGAGATAGAAGGTCTGACCTTAACGGAAGTGGCCAAGGTTGGCAACTGGACATCCGAACAAGATCCGCATACCAAAACCTGTGTGGCCATGCTGGAGCCACCAGCAGTACAAACAAACGTTCCATCATGATTTTGGAAATCACTCTTGGAAGAAGAACTAGAGGCGGAAAGATATAAGCAGGTTGATAATTCCAAGGAAGTGACAACGCATCCACTGCTTCCGCCTGAGGATCCCTGGATCTGGACAGATACCTGGGAAGTTTCCTGTTTAGACGAGAAGCCATCAGATCTATTTCTGGAAGCCCCCATTTCTGAGCAATCGGCAGAATCACATCTTGGTGAAGAGACCATTCTCCCGGATGTAAAGTCTGACGACTGAGATAATCCGCTTCCCAATTGTCTATACCTTGGATATGAAACGCAGAGATTAGACAGGTGCAGGATTCCGCCCATGCAAGTATCCGAGATACTTCTTTCATAGCCTGAGGACTGTGAGTCCCACCTTGATGATTGACATACGCCACGGTTGTGACATTGTCTGTCTGAAAACAAATAAACGATTCTCTCTTCAGAAGAGGCCAGAACTGAAGAGCTCTGAAAATCGCACGGATTTCCAAAATATTGATTGGTAATCTTGCCTCTTAAGATTTCCAAACCCCCTGCGCTGTCAGAGATCCCCAGACAGCTCCCCAACCTGAAAGACTCGCATCTGTTAAAATCACAGTCCAGGTTGGACGAAGAAAAGAGGTCCCTTGAACTAAACGGTGGGGATTTAACCACCAAGTCAGAGAAAGTCGAGTATTGGGATTTAAGGATATCAATTGTGATATCTTTGTATAATCCCTGCACCAAAGGTTCAGCATACAAAGCTGAAGAGGTCTCATGTGAAAACGAGCAAAGGGGATCGCGTCTGATGCTGCAGTCATGAGACCTAAAACTTCCATGCACATAGCTACTGAAGGGAATGACTGAGACTGAAGGTTCCGACAAGCTGAAACCAATTTCAGATGTCTTTTGTCTGTTAGAGACAAAGTCATGGATACTGAATTTATTTGGAATCCCAAAAAGGTTACCCTTGTCTGAGGAATCAAGGAACTTTTTGGTAAATTGATCCTCCAACCATGTTTTTGAAGAAACAACACAAGTTGATTCGTGTGAGATTCTGCAGAATGTAAAGACTGAGCAAGTACCAAGATATCGTCCAAATAAGGAAACACCGCAATACCCCGCTCTCTGATTCCAGAGAGAAGGACACCGAGAACCTTTGAGAAGATCCTTGGAGCTGTTGTTAGGCCAAAAGGAAGAGCAACAAGTTGGTAATGCTTGTCTAGAAAAGAGAATCTCAGGAACTGATAGTGATCTGGATGAATTGGAATATGAAGATATGCATCCTGTAAGTCTATTGTGGACATATAATGCCCTTGCTGAACAAAAGGCAGAATAGTCCTTATAGTCATCATTTTGAATGTTGGTATTCTTAAATAATGATTCAAAATTTTTAGATCCAGAACTGGTCTGAAAAAAAATCTTTCTTTGGTACAATGAACAGATTTGAATAAAACCCCAGACCCTGTTCCAGATATGGAACTGGCACAATTACCCCAGATGACTCCAGGTCTGAAACACATTTCAGGAAAGCCTGAGCCTTTACTGGGTTTACTGGAATGCGTGAGAGAAAGAACCTTCTCACAGGCGGTCTTACCTTGAAACCTATTCTTTACCCTTGAGAAACAATGTTCTGAATCCAATGATTTTGAATTGAACTGATCAAAACATCTTTGAAAAATCGTAATTTGCCCCCTACCAGCTGTGCTGGAATGAGGGCCGCACCTTCATGCGGACTTGGGGGCTGGTTTTGATTTTCTAAAAGGCTTGGATTTATTCCAGACTGGAGAAGGCTTCCAATTGGAAACCGTTCCTTTAGGGGAAGGGTCAGGCTTCTGTTCCTTATTCTGGCGAAAGGAACAAAAACGGTTAGCAGCCCTAAATTTACCCCTAGATTTTTTATCCTGAGGCAAAAAAGCTCCCTTCCCCCCAGTGACAGTTGAAATTATAGAATCCAACTGAGAACCAAATAATTTATTACCTTGTAAAGAAAGAGATAGCAACGTTGACTTGGAAGTCATATCTGCATTCCAAGATTTAAGCCATAAAGCTCTTCTAGCTAAAATAGCTAAAGACATATACCTGACATCAATTCTAATGATATAAAAAATGGCATCACAAATGAAATTATTAGCATGTTGAAGAAGTTTAACAATGCTATTCACATTATGATCTGGTACTTGTTGCGCTAAAGCCTCCAACCAAAAAGTAGAAGCTGCAGCAACATCAGCCAAAGAAATAGCAGGCCTAAGAAGATTACCTGAACATAAATAAGCCTTCCTTAGAAAAGATTCAAGCTTCCTATCTAAAGGATCTTTAAAAGAAGTACTATCTGCTGTAGGAATAGTAGTACGTTTAGCAAGAGTAGAGAGAGCCCCATCAAGTTTGGGGATTTTTTCCCAAAACTCCAATCTATCTGCTGGCAAAGGGTACAGTTTCTTAAACCTTAAAGAAGGAGTAAATGAAGTACCCAAACTATTCCATTCCCTAGAAATTACATCTGAAATGGCATCAGGAACTGGAAAAACCTCTGGAATAACTACATGAGGTTTAAAAAACGAATTTAAACGTTTTCTGGTTTTAATATCAAGAGGACTAGACTCCATATCTAATGCAATCAACACCTCTTTAAGTAAAGAACGAATAAACTCCATCTTAAATAAATATAAAGATTTGTCAGTGTCAATATCTGAGGCAGAATCTTCTGAACCAGATAGATCCTCATCAGAGATAGATAAATCAGAATATTGGCTGTCATTTAAAAATTAATCTGATTTATGAGAAGTTTTAAAAGACCTATTACGTTTCTTAGAAGGTGGTATAACAGACAAGGCCTTCTGAATAGAATTAGAAACAAATTCTCTTACATTAACAGGAATATCCTGAACATTAGATGTTGAAGGAACAACAACAGGTAATGGATTATTACTAATGGAAATATTGTTTGCTTTTGAAAGTTTATAATGACAACTAACACAAACTATAGCTAGAGGAACAGTTACCACAAGTTTAAAACAAATGCACTTAGCTTTGGTAGAACCGACATCAGGCAGCAGCTTTCCAGAATTAGATTCTGATACAGGGTCAGCTTGAGACACCTTGCAATATGTAATAGAAAAAACAACATATCAAATTCCTTAAATGACAGTTTCAGGAATGGGAAAAAATACAAACAGAATAAGCTTCTGGTAACCAGAAACAAAAAGAAACAAAGACTTAAATAATGTCAAAAAAACTGGCGCCAAGTATGATGCCCACAATTGACACATTTTTTGGCGCCAAAAATGTCTGTAACAAACACGAGCGTCATAGATGATGCAACTACCTGAAATCTCTCGGCATCAACTACGACGCCAGAAATTATGTCATCGATGTCAAACAAACATAATTCTCGTGCCAAAAAAGTCTCGCGCCAAAAATGACGCAATAAATTCTAGCAGTTTTTGCACCCGTGAGCCTAACAGCCCGCAATTTAGAAGAAAAGTCAAATGAAAAATTTTCAGGTAAGAATTTTTTTTATTTATATGCATTTCCCAAAAATGAAACTGACAGTCTGAAAGAAGGAAATATACTGATTAACCTGAATCATGGCAAATATAAGTATAAAACATATATTTAGAACTTTACATATAAAGTGCCAAACCATAGCTGAGAGTGTTATAAAAAAATAAGACTTACTTACCAAAAGACACTCATCTACATATAGTAGATAGCCAAACCAGTACTGAAACAAGAATCAGCAGAGGTAATGGTATATAAGAGTATATCGTCGATCTGAAAAGGGAGGTAGGAGAAGAATCTCTACGACCGATAACAGAGAACCTATGAAATAGATCCCCGATAGGATGACCATAGCATTCAATAGGCAATACTCCCTTCAAATCCCTCTGTCATTCACTGCACTCTGAGAGGAAAACCGGGCTTCAGCATGCTGCGAAGCGCATATCAATGTAGAAATCTAGCACAAACTTACTTCACCACCTCCATAGGAGGCAAAGTTTGTAAAACTGAATTGTGGGTGTGGTGGGGGTGTATTTATAGGCATTTTGAGGTTTGGGAAACTTTGCCCCTCCTGGTAGGAATGTATATCCACAAGCTGCTTGGTGGCTCCCAATTTCTAATTATGAAAGGTGTGTATTACTTGTGATACTACCCTAATCAAGGGTCCCACAAATAGCGGATATCACAAGGTTAAAGTTGCAAATAGCAAACAACAATGTCCCCACTCATCAATATCAAGGAAAGCTTACCGCTTTAAGATGCAGCACCTGAGTTGTAAAAGTTAGTATAATATATATGTATAAGTGGTTCAAACACTGTGCTCACCTAAACAACTCTGTTCCATTTGATTACAGTGCACTTGCGGTCCACGCCCTCCGTAATCACAGCAGGTGAATGTATATCCCATATGTCACTAGCTCATGGACTCTTGCCAATTACATGAAAGAAATATTGTTTTACATTCATGAGTATCTAATTGTTAACACTGGTGCTGCATTCCCTCATACTGCATTAGTTGAGGTAGGATATATTTGGCATTGTGCTGAATATTGATGGGCCTTTCCTGTAAATCTACTAGCCACTTTGCTATGCTTTGAGATGATATCCCTACCAGTGTTTTTTGCTAATAGCAATTTTAGTGGTGTGTGTGGTGTTTGAATCACTACTGGGGATTGTTGGATGTAGTGATAACTCAGGGGAGTGCAAGCAAATGCTTTGTACAGGCATTAAATCCTTTCTCAACATGGCTTAATAGTCTGCAAAGCTAGGACACAGGCCTGTGTGTTTTATGTGACTCTTGTAATATCACGGCTGTTATAATCTTATCATCTGCAGCGACTTTAATGGAGAAAGTTTTAGATGGGTTGGGATTTAAAGGCCTGTTTTGCCTCAGTGTTCAAATTGATTGGATTACCCTCTGGTTCTTTTCTTTAAGTAGGTCATACAGAGGCATTGAAACACCTGCAAAACCCTCACTGAAGTCCCTAGAGAAATTAGCTAAACCAAAAATTTGTGTACTACAGATTTATTGGTAGGCTGGGGTGTATTGATGATCCCATTAACTCTATCCTTTTCAATTGCCTTTTGACCTTGTGAGATACTTATTCCCAAAAATACAACTTTATGTTGCACAAGCTGAACTTTACTAGTATTAAGCTTTAGGCCTGAATTTTGGATGAGTGACAGTAGTTTAGCTAACAATTATGCATGAGAATAAATATCTGATGTCTGAAGCAATAAATCAGCAACATACTGTATGAGATTGTTTGGGCATGAAAATAATTTTAATACCTCTGCCAAAAATTGGTGAAAATATGTGTGAGAAGAGCGAAAACCTTTAGTTAAAGTGGTGGAAGTTAGCTGCTGTCCTTCAAACGAGAATTTATATTGGCAATCAGGGTGTAATTTAACACTGAATAATCCATTACTTATGTCCAAAACACTGTAAACTGATGCTTCAGGGCAGTGGCGTAGTGTGGGTTGTCTGCCCAGGGCAAGGCAAGTATTGTGCCCCCTAACTATTTAGCATTGACTGAGTCTCTTCCACCAGTACAGTAGGGATTGGCAAATTTGCTTTGAATCTAGGAGCCATCTAAACAACTTTGGAGACAGATTTTTTTTTTAAAAACAAACAAAGCTTTATTTTTAGCAACAAAAATAATAAATTAGGTTACATTCTCTGCTGTGGCCAATTAGGGACAGTTAGAAATGGAAGTGCAGAACACTGTTATATTTCTAACAGGAACTGAAAAGCTCACAATTTCAGAATGGAATTACATGAAAAGGGGAGAAAATAAATAATGAAAGTATATTGCAGTGTTTGTTTTATATACACAATTTATCATTTTATATTCCCATCTCAAAGTGTCTAATGTCCCTTTAAGGTGTTAAAAGAAACTTGAAAAGCCAGAAAGCACATTTTGTTTTAGGATTTTCCAGTGTTTGTACCCCTACATGTGTAAATGCTGGCTGGACACCCTAATAAGTACTTCTGAGCATGCAACATTTTTATTGACTTAGGCCTAGATTTAGAGTTCGGCGGTAGCCGTCAAAACCAGCGTTAGAGGCTCCTAACGCTGGTTTTGGGCGCCCGCTGGTATTTGGAGTCAGTGATTAAAGGGTCTAACGCTCACTTTTCAGCCGCAACTTTTCCATACCGCAGATCCCCCTACGACATTTGCGTAGCCTATCTTTTCAATGGGATCTTCCTAACGCCGGTATTTAGAGTCGTTTCTGCAGTGAGCGTTAGAGCTCTAACGACAAGATTCCATTCGCCTGAAAATAGCAGGAGTTAAGAGCTTTCTGGCTAACGCCGGTTTATAAAGCTCTTAACTACTGTACCCTAAAGTACACTAACACCCATAAACTACCTATGTACCCCTAAACCGAGCTCCCCCCACATCGCCGCCACTCGATTAAAAATTTTAACCCCTAATCTGCCGACCGCCACCTACGTTATACTTATGTACCCCTAATCTGCTGCCCCTAACACCGCCGACCCCTATATTATATTTATTAACCCCTAATCTGCCCCCCTCAACGTCGCCGACACCTGCCTACACTTATTAACCCCTAATCTGCCGAGCGGACCGCACCGCTACTATAATAAAGTTATTAACCCCTAACCCGCCTCACTAACCCTATCATAAATAGTATTAACCCCTAATCTGCCCTCCCTAACATCGCCGACACCTACCTTCAATTATTAACCCCTAATCTTCCGATCGGAGCTCACCGCTATTCTAATAAATGTATTAACCCCTAAAGCTAAGTCTAACCCTAACACTAACACCCCCCTAACTTAAATATAATTTACATATAACGAAATAAATTAACTCTTATTAAATAAATTATTCCTATTTAAAGCTAAATACTTACCTGTAAAATAAACCCTAATATAGCTACAATATAAATTATAATTATATTATAGCTATTTTAGGATTAATATTTATTTTACAGGCAACTTGGTATTTATTTTAACTAGGTACAATAGCTATTAAATAGTTAAGAACTATTTAATAGTTACCTAGTTAAAATAATTACAAAATTACCTGTAAAATAAATCCTAACCTAAGATATAATTAAACCTAACACTACCCTATCAATAAAATAATTAAATAAACTACCTACAATTACCTACAATTAACCTAACACTACACTATCAATAAATTAAATAAACACAATTGCTACAAATAAATACAATTAAATAAACTAGCTAAAGTACAAAAAATAAAAAAGAACTAAGTTACAGAAAATAAAAAAATATTTACAAACATAAGAAATATATTACAACAATTTTAAACTAATTACACCTACTCTAAGCCCCCTAATAAAATAACAAAGCCCCCCAAAATAAAAAATTCCCTACCCTATTCTAAATTAGAAAAGTTACAAGCTCTTTTACCTTACCAGCCCTGAACAGGGCCCTTTGCGGGGCATGCCCCAAGAAGTTCAGCTCTTTTGCCTGTAAAAGAAAACATACAATACCCCCCCCCAACATTACAACCCACCACCCACATACCCCTAATCTAACCCAAACCCCCCTTAAATAAACCTAACACTAAGCCCATGAAGATCTTCCTACCTTGTCTTCACCATACCAGGTTCACCGATCCGTCCTGGCTCCGATATCTTCATCCAACCCAAGCGGGGGCTAGACATCCACTGAAGAAGTCCAGAAGAGGGTCCAAAGTCTTCCTCCTATCCGGCAAGAAGAGGACATCCGGACCGGCAAACATCTTCTCCAAGCGGCATCTTCGATCTTCTTCCATCCGGTGCGGAGCGGGTCCATCTTGAAGCAGGCGACGCGGATCCATCCTCTTCTTCCGATGTCTCCCGACGAATGACGGTTCCTTTAAGGGACGTCATCCAAGATGGCGTCCCTCGAATTCCGATTGGCTGATAGGATTCTATCAGCCAATCGGAATTAAGGTAGGAATTTTCTGATTGGCTGATGGAATCAGCCAATCAGAATCAAGTTCAATCCGATTGGCTGATCCAATCAGCCAATCAGATTGAGCTCGCATTCTATTGGCTGATCGGAACAGCCAATAGAATGCGAGCTCAATCTGATTGGCTGATTGGATCAGCCAATCGGATTGAACTTGATTCTGATTGGCTGATTCCATCAGCCAATCAGAAAATTCCTACCTTAATTCCGATTGGCTGATAGAATCCTATCAGCCAATCGGAATTCGAGGGACGCCATCTTGGATGACGTCCCTTAAAGGAACCGTCATTCGTCGGGAGACATCGGAAGAAGAGGATGGATCCGCGTCGCCTGCTTCAAGATGGACCCGCTCCGCACCGGATGGAAGAAGATCGAAGATGCCGCTTGGAGAAGATGTTTGCCGGTCCGGATGTCCTCTTCTTGCCGGATAGGAGGAAGACTTTGGACCCTCTTCTGGACTTCTTCAGTGGATGTCTAGCCCCCGCTTGGGTTGGATGAAGATATCGGAGCCAGGACGGATCGGTGAACCTGGTATGGTGAAGACAAGGTAGGAAGATCTTCATGGGCTTAGTGTTAGGTTTATTTAAGGGGGGTTTGGGTTAGATTAGGGGTATGTGGGTGGTGGGTTGTAATGTTGGGGGGGGGTATTGTATGTTTTCTTTTACAGGCAAAAGAGCTGAACTTCTTGGGGCATGCCCCGCAAAGGGCCCTGTTCAGGGCTGGTAAGGTAAAAGAGCTTGTAACTTTTCTAATTTAGAATAGGGTAGGGAATTTTTTATTTTGGGGGGCTTTGTTATTTTATTAGGGGGCTTAGAGTAGGTGTAATTAGTTTAAAATTGTTGTAATATATTTCTTATGTTTGTAAATATTTTTTTATTTTCTGTAACTTAGTTCTTTTTTATTTTTTGTACTTTAGCTAGTTTATTTAATTGTATTTATTTGTAGCAATTGTGTTTATTTAATTTATTGATAGTGTAGTGTTAGGTTAATTGTAGGTAATTGTAGGTAGTTTATTTAATTATTTTATTGATA
This sequence comes from Bombina bombina, assembly GCF_027579735.1. Classification (NCBI taxonomy): domain Eukaryota; kingdom Metazoa; phylum Chordata; class Amphibia; order Anura; family Bombinatoridae; genus Bombina; species Bombina bombina. Next base: position 599,803,687 of record NC_069502.1, read on the forward strand.
GGGTAGTGTTAGGTTTAATTATATCTTAGGTTAGGATTTATTTTACAGGTAATTTTGTAATTATTTTAACTAGGTAACTATTAAATAGTTCTTAACTATTTAATAGCTATTGTACCTAGTTAAAATAAATACCAAGTTGCCTGTAAAATAAATATTAATCCTAAAATAGCTAAAATATAATTATAATTTATATTGTAGCTATATTAGGGTTTATTTTACAGGTAAGTATTTAGCTTTAAATAGGAATAATTTATTTAATAAGAGTTAATTTATTTCGTTATATGTAAATTATATTTAAGTTAGGGGGGTGTTAGTGTTAGGGTTAGACTTAGCTTTAGGGGTTAATACATTTATTAGAATAGCGGATTAGGGGTTAATAACTTTATTATTGTAGCGCTCAGGTCCGCTCGGCAGATTAGGGGTTAATAAGTGTAGGTAGGTGTCGGCGACGTTGTGGGGGGCAGATTAGGGGTTAATAAATATAACATAGGGGTCGGCGATGTTAGGGCAGCAGATTAGGGGTACATAGGGATAACGTAGGTTGCGGCGGTTTACGGAGCGGAAGATTAGGGGTTAAAAGTGTAATGCAGGGGTCAGCGATAGCGGGGGCGGCAGATTAGGGGTTAATAAGTGTAAGGTTAGGGGTGTTTAGACTCGGGGTACATGTTAGAGTGTTAGGTGCAGACGTAGGAAGTGTTTTCCCATAGGAAACAATGGGGCTGCGTTAGGAGCTGAACGCTGCTTTTTTGCAGGTGTTAGGTTTTTTTTCAGCTCAAACAGCCCCATTGTTTCCTATGGGAGAATCGTGCACGAGCACGTTTTTGATGCCGGCCGCGTCCGTAAGCAACTCTGGTATCGAGAGTTGCATTTGCGGTAAAAATGCCCTACGCTCCTTTTTTGGAGCCTAACGCAGCATTTGTTTTAACTCTCAATACCAGAGTTAAATTTATGGTGCGGCCAGAAAAAAGCCCGCGGAGCGTTAACAGCCCTTTTACCGCCGAACTCTAAATCTAGGCCTTATAATGATAACTCCATGTATATTAATAACATAATAAGGTTAAATACACACTCACCAGGACAAATCTACATGAAATATTAGGGGTTTTCCGATTCTGAAAACCCCTGATATTTATGTAGGTTTGTCCATGTGAGTGTGCATTTACCCTTATTATGTTAATAATATACATGGAGATATCATTATAAGAGCAGCCTTGACAATGACCAGGTCAGAAAAGATAATGTGACAAGTTCAAAAAGGACAAAACAACACTAATAGTATGCTGATTAATGGAATATAGGTTAGACATAGGGTGATGTATATTTGTAACTGTTACTGTATGGTCCCTTATTAATACATACATATTGTATGTCTGTGCATAGGCTATAATGAAGATTCCCCCAATACAAGGTCAGGATAATACTATTTATTTTAGGGTACAGCGAGTACCTGAGTGATGATCAGCTGCTTGAGCCGAGTGCACCTCATGATAAGGAGATGCTGATGGCTCTTTAATTTTGCTCCCCTAGAATTATGCGCTCGGGGCAACGGCCCCTGTACCCCCCACGCTATGCCACTGCTTCAGGGATAAGTTTGGAAAATATATCAGGTGTTCTAGCCACAATGTTAGTGATGGGTGGAGTATATTTATTCAACATATGGTAATCAATAGTCAGTCTATATGTACCATTTTGTTTCTTTACTGGCCAAATGGGACTGTTGTTTGTAGAATTGTATGGCCGCACAATTCCTTGTAATATTTCCCTTACTGGCTGAATAGCTTCTCTAGGAAACCTGTATTGTCTCTGTGGTGGAGGGTCAGGTCCCTGAACCAAAATTTCACTTCCTTTAAGCACACCACAATTATTTTTAACTTGGGCCCACACATATGAGATTTTTTTCTACTAAAGCCTTAACTGTTTCATTATCTGTAACAGGGAATTGTAAAGGGGCATCTTTTATCACATAAATTGGTGGAATCGGGGCTAGGTGTTCAAAATCCAAAATAACAGGTTTGCGATTACATGTGTCTTTCCATAGCATACCATTACACAAATCAATAAGCATCCCTGCATTGTATCGGCACCAAGAATAGTTTCATCTCCCTGTGAAGTACACCAAAAAGGAAATGTGCCACTCCAAGATTTTAGCTGTATGGTTACTGAGGGTGCAAGCAATGCTTTTTTATGTGCCCCATCTAGCCCTACAAAGTGAGTATGTGGTGTTAAGGGTGGAACCGAGAGTGGTAATGATGTTAGGCTAACAGAAGCACCTGTGTCTAAAAGTATATTTGTCTTATGGCCCCCAACCACACCTAAAATACTAGGTCTACCGCTATGGTCCTTCTGCAACTGGCAGATAGGTACCATTTTAACAGGGGCCTGACACCCCTATTGTGAGAGCACATAATGTCCTCTATCACTGAGGTGCACTTTAGGGGTGCAGTTGGAATTTTAGCTGTAACTTTGTCTTAGGATTTAGGCAGTGGCGTAGCGTGGCTTCTCAGCGCCCAGGGCAAGGCAAGAATTGCGCCCCCCTAATCCATTAGCAATGACCGAGTCTCTTCCACCAGTACAGTAGGGATTGGCAAATTTGCTTTGAATCTAGGAGACAGCTCAACAACTTAGGAGACAGGTTTTTGTTTTAAAACAAACAAAGCTTTATTTTAACAACAAAAATATATAATATATATATATATATATATATATATATATATATATATATATATAAATAATTCTAAACTCTACATTCATCCTTAAAAATTAGGATTCAATATGGTTCCAGGCAGCCATTACTTTATTATATACATTAAGTAAGTACATTATATAACTTAACAATTACATTTTTTATGGTTTAATATTTAAACATGAGATTTCATTTTTAAATACATCTGAGGCAGCATGCCAGAGTGTGAGAGTGATCTATGCTGCTTTAAAGTGAAAGCCAGTTATTATTTTAAATTCATTTTTAACCTGGGTAAAACATACAAGATGTAGATCATCTACATCTTGTATGTTTTATTTTACCCAGGTTAAAAATGAATTTGAAATAAAATAACTGGCTTTCACTTTAAAGCAGCATAGATCACTCTCACACTCTGGCATGCTGGCTGGCTCAGACTCTGGGTCCTTTGGAAGTTGGAATTTGGCTGGCTGGCTGGCTCAGAGTGACTCTGGGTCCTTTGGAACTTGGCTGGCTGGTTGGCCCTGCGACGTCACCTGGGTGACGGTAGAGGCTAAGCTGTATTTTGCGTGCGTTGCCATTTCCAATCCCTATTCCCCAGGGCCCAGGCAAAAACAGGGGCTATAATAATTTAATTATAATTCTGGCTGACAGTGGCACTGGTGGTCTGGGAGCCAAGCATTTTGCGCCCCTCAGAATTTTGCGCCCGGGGCAACCGCCCCTGTGGCCCCCCCCACGCTACGCCACTGGATTTAGGATCCTCTATAGTTCTGATATAAGTAGTTCTGGAATCATAGTATCCCTTTTCAGAGATGTTTTTAAGCTGCTCTTTTAAGGGTGTATATGGATTGGGATTGTGTCATCTAAATGTGTTGTATACTCCAGCATGTATTGACCCCTCTTTTCATGACTGGTTTTGCTTTGCCAGCAGTTTTTTTTAATGTCCTATTTTTCCACATGCAAAAAATATACGGGATGTTTTGGATTTATCTGGATGTGCATTGTTACCCTAATTTTTAGTTATTAGAGAAACTTGTGGGAATTTAACTTTAAGGGCTTGATTTTTCCTCCATTCATCTAGCATTCTGAGAAATTCATAAAAATTTCATGCTGTAGCTAGCAAATTACAATTAGTAGAATCCATACCCTTATATTTCCCTGCTGGAAATAAGAAATTCCACAGCACCTTCCTTTTCAACAAATTTTATTTGACTTCTTCTCCCATGGAGGAAGAAACAGGTTATGGCAACGTTTCGGGAGATTATCCCTTAATCATGCAAATGGGCCTCATCTGTTTAGATGCATTTATAAGCCTACATATTAACCCATTGTATATTGTTACAAAGTGAATTATATCACCTAATACTACCACCTAGTGGTTCCATTTATTATTACAGTTAAACTCATATATAAAGTTAAAAACCATTTACCTATGTACATATTGATGTTAAAACATACAGAAAATATCATATTAATTCACATATTATTAATCTTAAAGTACTGGTTATAGAAAAGCTGTATAACAAGAGATAAATAAAATAATATATATTATTTATATTTCCATTTTCTCTTTAAATACTGGTAGGTTTTCTCACATAACCATCTATTTAACAAGGCTAAACATGACCCTTATATCTCTCAATGAGTATATTATGATGTATGCTGTGGAACTGAGGTGCTTTGACAATATATATATAATGGCAACTATGTAGCTTCTCCATATCTTCTCCCACAGATACAATTTCCTAAGGGAATTTGTAGGGAATCCTAATCTCCTAAGAGACTATAGATCAGGGGTGCCTAATAGGTAGATTGGGATATATCAGTAGATCCCAAAGGTGCTGCAGGTAGATCTCAGCCAAAGTGATCAAAATGATGTGGTCAAGTTATGCAATCTCAACACTGGGTCATATCAGGCCAAGCCCGCCGCGCAAAGTAAAGGGGATCAGTGGCAGTAATTTGAATGCAGTTTTGTAACATGGCACAAGGGGTTGCCCCTGTTAACCTGAATTAAAGTCAGTGCTACGTATGTCGTCAGGATAAATCTGTTTTAGCTTTATGCTTTTGCACATCCATGTGTTGCTAAATCATGCAAACTTAAAGGGATATGAAACCCACATTTTATTTTGTTTCATGATTCAGATATAGAAAATGCAATTTAAAACAACATTCTAATTTACTCCTATTATCAATTTTTATTCATTCTCTTGGTATTTTTATTTGAAAAAGCAGGAATGTAAGCTTAGGAGCCAGCCCATTTTTAGTGGGTAGATCTCGTTGAGCTGGTCATTTGAAAAGTAGATCCCAACACAAAAAAGTGTTGCACCCCTGCTATTGATAACGGCATGTTATAAATTTATACTTTTCAAAAAATGATATCTTTTAAAGAGCTGAGCAAATAATCCTATGTTATTCCTAATGTAGATGGCTACAGTTCAGTTTTCTTCCAGGCCCCAAGTGTATGAATTATAGATGCCAGATATCAGGCATCTTATAAGGGCTAGATTACAAGTGGTGCAGTATCATTAGCATGATATTGCAATATATTGACCATATTAACTTGCGTGTGTATTGCAAGTTAAAAGTAAGCACAATACAATTTAACAAGCTTCAAATTTGCGCAACTGAAGACCTTGCGTAAAGAGTTTAAAAAAAATATGCACTATACACAACATAAATACATTAAAATAAACTGGGGGCAGTGCTGGCTGCAGTAGAAAATGGCCACATTAGTAGAAAGCTCTGTGCAAGCATCTCCATCCTGGTCTCTTTGCGCCATTAACAGGACCTCCAGCACAGAATATAGCACTCCATTTATTGCTGAGGGCAACCTTTATAGGAGCATGGTTAGTTTTACCTTCCACGACTGGTAAGGAGGAGAGGAAGCAGCGGTCACATGAGGAAGTAGGAGCCACATGAGCTCTGACATGGCTACTGAAAAACTAGACCACGCTCATCCAGCTCACAGTCCATTGGAAGTAGGAGCCACATGAGCTCTGACGTGGCTACTGAAAAACTAGACCACACTTATCCAGCTCACAGTCCATTGGAAGTAAGTGCCACATGAGCTCTGACGTGGCTACTGAAAAACTAGGCCACACTCACCCCAGCTCAAAGTAAGTCCAGCACAACTTAAGAGCATAACAGATAGAGCTCCTTTATTGTAGATGCTTATTCTGTGCCCTCCACTTCACACAGGGGCACATTGTTTTCTAGACCACCAGGTAATTATACTGGTAACACATTACCCACGTGGCAATAATGCACACCTTTAATTCTACAATCCACATGCAGTACTGAAAGTCCTTGGCCGTCATAATATTACAAGCAACAGCTTGAAGGATTCTTTATATGAATGCTTTTATTTCCCCAGAGGGCTATCAAGTTATTGAAGCTGATCTAATTCATCTTTTAATATTCCCACTGGGCCCTACCTTATTTATGTGACAATATTTTATGCCACCATTGCTTTGCACACCCGCTAATTGTCTTTTGCGAATCCTATTTGAAAGCATAATTCCTAATGTGAAAAGGACTGTGTGGATCTGAAACTACTACTACTATAAAACTTTTAAAGAAATTCTCACCCCCCCCCCATTTAGGGCCAGATTGCGAGTGGTGCGCTAACAGCAAAAAGAGGTTTATTGTAGCTGTTTATCATTAGGTGTAGTGCTTGCATTACAAGTTGAAAGTAAATTTGATCGACTGAGCACAATTAAGGTTAACATGATAGCGCATCCTCAGAGCTCTGGTTAACTGTTTCGCAAAAAAAAAAGGGTCATAAAATGCATCAAAAATACATTGCAAAGTGCAGTTACACTATTAATAACATTACCTAATAAAAAAAATATTAAAAAAATATATTGCATAAAAAAGTTGTAAGGATTCAAAGAAACGTGATCTCAAAAAAGGAAGGCAAATGGCTTTGAGATACATACATATACGTCTAAATATGTATTTGTATGTATATGAATGTATATATATATATATTTATATGTGTGTACATATGTGTGTGTATGTATCTATGTATGTATTTACAGACATATATACATATAAGCACATAAATTCATATGTATTGGAGCCCTTTACAATCAAGAGATGAAAACATGTTAAAGCATAAATATGCAATATTCATATTTAATAAAGTGTTATACTGTGTATTTACTGTAAATATATCAGAATAGATCAAAAGAGAGGGGGGAGAGAGAGAGCAAAAAAGAGGAGAGAGAGCAAAAGAGAGAGGGAGAGAGAGAGAGGGAGAGCAAAGATAGGGGGAGAGAGAGAGAGCAAAAAAGAGAGGGGGATAGAGACAGCCAAAGAGAGGGGAGAGAGTGCAAAAGAGAGGGTGGAGAGAGAGAGAGAACAAAAGAGAGGGGGAGAGACACCAAAAAAGAGGGGAGAGAGAGACCAAAAGAGAGGGGGGGAGAGCAAAAGAGAGGGGAGAGAGAGAGAGAGCAAGCAAAAGAGAGGGTGAGAGAGAGAGAGCAAAAGAGAGGGGAGAGAGAGCAAAAGAGAGGAGTGGTAGCACAAAAGAGAGGGGGAGAGAGAGCAAAAGAGAGGGGGAGAAAGAGCAAAAGAGAGGGTGAGAGAGAGCAAAAGAGTGGGGGAGAAAGAAAAAAATAGAGGGGGGAGAGAAAGCAAAATAGAGGGTGGAGAGAGAGCAAAAGAGAGGGGGGAGAGAGAGCAAAAGAGCGGGGGAAAGAGAGCAAAAGAGAAGTGTGGAGAGAGAGCAAAAATAATGGGAGAAAGAGAGCAAAAGAGAGGGGGGAGAGTGCAAAACAGAAGGGGGGAGAGAGCAAAGAGAGGGGGATAGAGAGAGCAAAAGAGAGGAGGGAGAAAGAGAGCAAAAGAGAGGTGGGAGAGAGAGTGCAAAAGATACGGGGAGAGAGCGCAAAATAGAGGGGGAAAAGAGAGTGCAAGAGAGGGTTGAGAGAGAGAGCAAAAGAGAGGAGGAAGAGAGGGGGAGAGAGAGAAAGCAAAAGAGGGGGGAGAGAGAGAGCAAAAGAGAGGGGCGAGATAGCAAAAGAGAGGGGGGAGAGAGAGCAAAAGGGAGGGGAGAGAGAGCAAAAAAGAGGGAGAGAGAGAGAGTAAAAGAGAGTGGGAGAGAGATAGAGGGCAAAACATAGGGGAGAGAGAGAGCAAAAGAGAGGGGGCAGAGAGCAAAAAAGAGAGGGCAGAGAGCAAAAGAGAGGGGGAGAGAGTGCAAAAGAAAGAGGGGGAGAGAGAGCAAAAGAGAGGGTGGAGAGAGACCAAAAGAGAGGGTGGAGAGAGAGCAAAAGAGAGGAGGGGAGAGAGAGAGAGCAAAAATAATGGGAGATATATAGCAAAAGAGAGGGGGGAGAAAGAGCAAAAGAGAGAGAGCAAAAGAGAGGGGGAGAGAGAGCAAAAAAGAGAGGGGGAAAGAGAGAGCAAAAGAGGAGGAGAGAGAGAGCAAAAGAGAGAGGGGAGAGAGAGGGCAAAAGCAAGGGGAAAGAGCGTAAAATAGAGGGGAGAGAGAGCAAAAAAGAGGGAGAGAGAGAGTAAAAGAGAGTGGGAGAGAGATAGAGGGCAAAAGATAGGGGAGAGAGAGAGCAAAAAATAGAGAGAGGAGAGGAGGAAGAGAGGGAGAGAAAGCAAAAGAGGGGGGAGAGAGAAAGCAAAAGAGAGATAGCAAAAGATAGGGGAGAGAGAGAGCAAAAGAGAGGGGGCAGAGAGCAAAAAAGAGAGGGATGGGAGCAAAAGAGAGGGGAGAGAGTGCAAAAGAGAGAGGGGGAGAGAGAGAGCAAAAGAGAGGAGGGGAGAGAGAGCAAAAGAAAGGGGGAGAAAGAGCAAAAGAGAGGGTGAGAGAGAGCAAAAGAGAGGGTGAGAGAGAGCAAAAGAGTGGGTGAGAGAGAGCAAAAGAGTGGGGGAGAAAGAGCAAAAGAGTGGGGGAGAAAGAGCAAAATAGAGGGGGAAGAGAGAGCAAAAGGGAGGGGAGAGAGAGCAAAAAAGAGGGGGAGAGAGAGAGAGAGTAAAAGAGAGTGGGCAAAAGATAGGGGAGAGAGAGAGCAAAAGAGAGGGGGCAGAGAGCAAAAAAGAGAGGGATGGGAGCAAAAGAGAGGGGAGAGAGTGCAAAAGAGAGAGGGGGAGAGAGAGAGCAAAAGAGAGGGTGGAGAGAGACCAAAAGAGAGGGTGGAGAGAGAGCAAAAGAGAGGAGGGGAGAGAGAGCAAAAATAATGGGAGATATATAGCAAAAGAGAGGGGGGAGAGAAAGAGAGAGAGAGAGAGAGAGAGAGAGAGAGAGAGAGAGAGAGAGAGAGAGAGAGAGAGAGAGAGAGAGAAAGAGATAGGGGGGAGAGAGAGAGCAAAAGAGAGGGGGAGAGAGAGCAAAAAAGAGAGGGGGAAAGAGAGAGCAAAAGAGGAGTAGAGAGAGAGTAAAAGAGAGAGGGGAGAGAGAGGGCAAAAGAGAGGGGAGAGAGCGCAAAATAGAGGGGAGAGAGAGCAAAAAAGAGGGAGAGAGAGAGAGTAAAAGAGAGTGGGAGAGAGATAGAGGGCAAAAGATAGGGGAGAGAGAGAGCAAAAGAGAGGGAGCAGAGAGCAAAAAATAGAGGGCAGAGAGCAAAAGAGAGGGGAGAGAGTGCAAAAGAGAGGGGGAGAGAGAGAGAGAGAGAGAGAGAGAGAGAGAGAGAGAGCAAAAGAGAGGGTGGAGAGAGACCAAAAGAGAGGGTGGAGAGAGAGCAAAAGAGAGGAGGGGAGAGAGAGAGCAAAAATAATGGGAGATATATAGCAAAAGAGAGGGGGGAGAGCACAAAACAGAAGGGGGAGAGAGAGCAAAAAAGAGAGGGGGAAAGAGAGAGCAAAAGAGGAGGAGAGAGCAAAAGAGAGAGGGGAGAGAGAGGGCAAAAGAGAGGGGAGAGAGTGCAAAATAGAGGGGAGAGAGAGCAAAAAAGAGGGAGAGAGAGTAAAAGAGAGTGGGAGAGAGATAGAGGGCAAAAGATAGGGGAGAGAGAGAGCAAAAGAGAGGGGGCAGAGAGCAAAAAATAGAGGGCAGAGAGAAAAAGAGAGGGGAGAGAGTGCAAAAGAGAGGGGGAGAGAGAGAGAGAGAGAGCGCAAAAGAGAGGGTGGAGAGAGACCAAAAGAGAGGGTGGAGAGAGAGCAAAAATAATGGGAGATATATAGCAGGAGAGAGAGAGAGAGAGAGAGAGAGAGAGTGAGAGAAAGAGAGAGGAGAGAGAGAGAAAGAGAGAGAAGAGAGAGAAGAGAGAGAGAGAAAGATAGGGGAGAGAGAGAGAGCAAAAGAGAGAGGGGAGAGAGAGAGAGCAAAAGAGAGAGGGGAGAGAGAGAGAGATCAAAAGAGAGAGGGGGAGAGAGAGAGCAAAAGAGAGAGGGGAGAGAGCGCAAAATAGAGGGAGAGTAAAAGAGAGTGGGAGAGAGATAGAGGGCAAAATATAGGGGAGAGAGAGAGCAAAAGAGAGGGGGCAGAGAGCAAAAGAGAGGGGAGAGAGTGCAAAAGAGAGGGGGAGAGAGAGAGAGAGCAAAAGAGAGGGTGGAGAGAGACCAAAAGAGAGGGTGGAGAGAGAGCAAAAGAGAGGAGGGGAGAGAGCAAAAATAATGGGAGATATATTGCAAAAGAGAGGGGGGGAGAGCACAAAACAGAAGGGGAAGACAAAGAGCAAAAGAGAGAGAGAGAGAGAGAGAGAGAGAGAGAGAGAGGGGGAAAGAGAGAGCAAAAGAGAGGGGAGAGAGAGCAAAAGAGAGGGGGAGAGAGAGAGAGCAAAAGATAGGGGAGAGAGAGAGAGAGCAAAAGAGAGAGGGAAAGAGAGAACAAAAGAGAGGGGGAGAGAGAGAGAGCAAAAGAGAGGGGGGATAGAGACCAAAAGAGAGGGGGGAGAGAGACCAAAAGAGAGGGGGGAGAGAGAGAGCAAAAGAGAGGGGGGAGAGAGAGAAAAAGAGAAGTGGTGAGAGAGGGGGGAGAGAGAGAGAGCAAGAGAGGGGGGAGAGACAGAGGAAAAGAAAGGGGGAGAGAAAGAGCAAAAGAGAGGGGGAGAGAGAGCAAAAGAGAGAGGGGGAGAGAGAGAGAAAAAAAGAAGGGGGTAGAGAGAGAGCTAAACAGAGGGTGGAGAGAGCAAAAGAGAGGGGGGAGAGAGAGAGCAAGAGAGGGGGGAGAGAGAGCACAAAAGAGAGGTGATAGAGTACAAAAGAGAGGGGGAGAAAGAGAGCAAAAGAGAGGGGGGAAGAGCAAGGGGTGGGACCGCTGTACTGCAAAAAATGGCCCGTGTACACGGGCTTTAGGACTAATGTGTGTGTATATATATATATATATATATATATATATATATATATATATATATATATATATATATATATATATATATATATATAAAATAAAAAAACTAATGCACTCTCAGGATTTGCTCAAAACACCAATCAATTTAATGGAACGCTTTCAGAGAAATCCTCTCCTTCATCATAATGTGTATATATATATGCATAGTAACAAAAAAAACGTAGCCGCCTTCCATAAAATGTAGGATCTTTATTGTGTCACAAAAAAATAAATGTTAAAGCCAGGATAGCCAGAATAATCATGCCTTACATGTTTCGGCTTACTTGCCTTACTCATAAGCGTGATCAACAGTAAATCTTTGCTAAAATAAATAAGGCTTGCCTTCAGCTAATAGGTTTATATCATGTGACCAAATTAACCTAATACCTGGCTAAAGGTGGACTAGAAAAATAACCTAATAAGAACTGGTAGGTTTAGACAGTATGGGATACAGACATATCTAATCTAAATCGAATAACAGAAGAATTAGAATCACTAATAATGGAGCAGAGAAAGAATTTTAAGGACATATAAATAGCGCTTTCAAAGATTAAATTATCAAAACCACACAATGTGTTAAACATAACATAGTATTGGTTACAATATTATTTACTAGAGTTACAAAGTTATTATAAAGCATATCCAGATTAGATTAACTCTATCAGAACACTCTGTAGTTATAAACAATAGAATTGTTACTTACAGGAAATCATTAGATATATCAAATAGACCCCATATACTAAGAGCTGATTAGTATATACACCTTAAATAATACAAATAAAAATAAACAGATAATAGCAAACCTACGGCTAGATTTGGAGTTTGGCGGTAGATGGGGTGCTAACGCTACACGTGGTTTATGTGTAACGCACGGCATTGTTTGACTCCGGTATTTAGAGTTCAAACAAAACCTTCTAACGATACTCCTAACGCGTGTATTTCACACATATACAACACTTCACTAATACCACACCATCGCAAATTAACATTTAAACATAATACTATTGGTCAATGTTATAGAAAACGAGCACTATGACATCATCGCATTCTACACATTCCACAAATACTAACTCAAAATGAGCATGCGCTAATTCACACACCTATTACACATTGCACAAATAATCAGTAAGAATAAAGCACACCTGAACACAATTTACAAAGCAAACCGGTACATCATTAAACATTTACACAGGGTATATAAGCACCACACAAACATGGCTTCTTTCACTGTGTTGCTGGTGGGTTTTTGAAGATTGGAGCTTAGAGATTTTGTGCATTATTGTGAGTCAGTTAGTGTTATCGTGAGTGAGTTAGTGGTAGTGTGAGTTATTGAGAGTTAGTGGTAGTGTGAGTTAGAGAGTTAGTGGTAGTGTGAGTTAGAGAGGTAGTGCTAGTGTGAGTTAGAGAGTTAGTGCTAGTGTGAGTTAGAGAGTTAGTGCTAGTGTGAGTTAGAGAGTTAGTGCTAGTGTGAGTTAGAGAGTTAGTGCTAGTGTGAGTTAGTGAACGACAGTTGGTTTGGGTGAGTGTGCGAGTGCTTTTTCTGTACACTTAACACATTTACACGCAAACACATTCAATACATACAATTATCAATAACACTACATACACTCCATACCCCATACCCGCTCATACTACATTCCATACCCCATTCCCTGTAGTCCCATTCCCTTTCATCCCATTTACTCTTATCCCATACCCCATCCCCATCCCATCCCCATCCCCTAGTTACATTTAGTTTACATATCCTCCTTTTAGTCTTCTTCTTCATTTTGTTCATTTAAATACTCCTTACCCTCTTTTATTTATATCCCTTTCACACTTTCAGCACTTATTTTGGTCTTTTTAGTTCTTTATTTTGACCCCCTTTCATTTGATCACACTCACTTTTTGGTTTCTTAGTTGGGGTTTAGTTTAGGGAAGAGATGGAGGGCAGGCAGGGGAGAGGTAGAGGGGGGAGGAGAGGGAGGGGGAGAGGAACAGGGCAGGAAGGGGGGCAGGAAGGGGGGCAGGAAGTGGGGGTGGAAGAGGTGGGTGGACCCAGCCACTTGGTTCAAGATGAACAAGTGGCTGGGCCCAGTGGCGGACAGAGTAGGGCTTCACAGTCCGGGAAACAGAGGGCATCGTCACAGGGGAAGGCCAAGGCGACTAGGGAGGCGAGGTTTTCGATGGAGGAGAAGGAGGCCCTCGTAGAAGCCTATATGGCCAGGTATAGGAGGCTGCAGCATCAGAAGACCATCCCGACTGAGAAGAGGAAGCTCTGGCATGAGATAAGGAATGCAGTCAATGCAGTGGGTGGCCGGAACAGAGATATGGACTCTATTAAACATCGATACCGGGACTGCAAGATGGATCTTAAGAAAAAGTTAAGCCTGGAGGCCCGACATGCCGCAGGAACCGGTGGCGGCCCTGCACTGGAAATCGATTACTGCCGATGGGAGGAAATGTTGCGTCCCAGCATCTCCGAGGTGGATGTAGTCAGTATCGGATGAATTGATACCGGGAACCTGCCATTCTCATCTGACGGTAAGCTCATTTAAGAATAAATTCACATACGAATGTATTTCAAGGGACACTATACGCAAACCTTTACTTTCATGATTGAGGTAGAGAATACAATTTGACAAAACATTCAAATTTACTTATATTACCTAATTTGATTCATTCTTTAGATATACTTTAGTGAAGAAATAGCCATGCACACGGTGAACCAATCACAGGAGGCAGCTATATTCAGCTACCAATCAGCATCTTCTAAGCATATTTAGATATGCTATTCAGCAAAGAATATCCAGAGAATGAAGCTAATTAGATAAGTTGATTAGAATTGTATGCTTCTAAATCATGAAAGATAAAACATTGGGTTTCATGTCCATTTAAGGATCAGATTAATGCTATAACAATGTTTACACCGCATTCACAATTACTTTGCGGTTACATCAGTATCTAGGCTATAGGTTAGGTGTGCATTTAAACAGACTGAAAACAAACGCTAAAACATTCAGATTGACCAGAGATATCACAAACACGGTTTAGAAAATGCGGAAATTGTATTGATTGTGAGATTTCAAAGTGGATTAATGAGGCTGCATTTGTAATTGTATCGTAAGCTAAGTCATTTAAAGCTTTATTTGGAAATATGCTAATATATACATTTCTTTCTTTTTCAAATATACAGAGTCTGGGGAGGAGGCAGCACAGCAAATACAGGCTCCTCCTTTTCCCCGGGATGAGAGTGGTGGGGATGAATCTCCACCTCGGAGGGAAGGGGCCCCCCTTGACGAAGAGGCCACGGAAGCAGAGGAAGAGGCCGCGGAACCAGAGGCCCCTCAAGGACCCGCACCCTGCCGTGCACGGGCACCCCGCCGTGCACAACAAGAGGAAATAGCGGAGGTGCGGGTTCTACTAGACTACATTGACCAGATGCGTAACTCCCGGATACAAAATATAGAAGGCAGAACTAGAATTCTTGAAGGACAAAACAAAATCATTGAAGGCCAAAACCAAATAATAAACATCCTTACTCGAACAGAAGAAGGCCAAAACAGAACCTTTAATCTCCAACAAGAGATGTTTAATTTCTTCCGGGAGGCGCATGCTGGTCTGCCTCCTGCTGGTCTGCCTCCTGGTCCGCCTCCTGCTGCTGGGCCTCCTGCTGCTGGGCCTCCTGCTGCCGGGCCTCCTGCTGCCGGGCCATCTTCTCCTGCCGGGCCATCTTCTCCTGCCGGTCCATCTTCTCCTGCCGGGCCATCTCCTCCTGCCGGGACATCTCCTCCTCCTCCTCACCTTGGTCGTCCCAGTACTCTTCCTTCCACTCTTCCCACAACATCTCCAATGAGAACTCATCGGAGTCGGCAGTTGACCCTCCCAGAGCCTCAGCCCTGTGGGAAGAGGGGAAGGAAGAGGAAGTAAGTATTTGTTTTCATGTTTAATGTTTTTTTTATTTAATGTGTAATGGATAGGTATGTGATGTGGTTTTCATACACTTGTGGACCACACTCTGTATATAATCTACTTCTATGGGACCGGGTCCATGGAGGCATATTGTTTGCAGAGTGTGGGTTATAAGTGTGTGAAAACCACATCACATACCTATCCTTGTTCATGATATTGATTGGTTTCTGTGATGTGATGTCCAAACTGTTTCCCGAATCGCAAAAAAAATTAACCTTACAATTATCCATGATGGCATATTACTGTTTGAATGACAATAACACAGCTTAAAGGGACAGTCAGAATTATTGATTACAAAGAAAACACTGTATTACGCATTATCAAGTTGGAAACAACAAAACATGGAGAAATACGTGTGACTTATGTGCTTACCCTTGTATCTATGCCTATGAAAAATGACCACTTATTTGTTGTTCTGACATAACAACATTTTAGACATCAATGATCAATACATGGTAAATATGCTGTATGAGCTCAAGGATTTACATATACAAATGCTATACAAATGCCCTCTAGTGGTCAAATTGCATAATGATTACATGCACTCTTCAAGCTCTAAGAAATGAGCACACGAACCTCATAGGTTTAGCTAGCAATTTAAAATAAACACAAATGATTAATTGGTGAGAAACCTTTGATATCATTGATATTACAAAATTGACTTTTTTAATAATGCAAAACATTATTTGTTTTCTAAACTGTCCCTTTAACAAAATTACATATGCTAACATAATATTTGCAGATTGTTTGTATATCTACATGTACTTGTTCAAACAATAAATTTTGAAAAAAAAATTATATTGACGTGTTAAATAAAGTCTATTTTCTTAAAAAGACATTATTTTTGTTTTTATTTTTTTAAGAAAGACATTTGTTTTAACAATGAATATGGTTTAAAGTCCTTTTAGGAGTGGGGGGGGAAAATATGCTAAAAATAATATATTTGGAGATTAACCAATGTGGAACTCATACATGATACAAAAATCAACATTTGCATTAAAGGGACAGTATACTATATTTTTTACAGAACTGCATGTAATAGACACTAATAGAAGCAACAAGATTAACATATACTGATATCAATATTAGAAAGCTTTAAACACTTTCTAATAAATTCGGGTTATCTCTATTGAAAATATAGATGAACCCCCATTACAACCGTAAAACAAGACAATACCCCATCATTAACATATGAAAAGACCCTTTACACAAACTGGAGAAAGCTGGAAATGGTACTCACATGAAACTTTGAGGCTTGGCGAGGAGTCTGAAAAGTACTTCAATTTTATTTTAACAGAAGCAAAATGAGACGTGTATTTGGTAAACAATGGACTATATAACTAGAGACCAAATAAAATATTTTGGTTTTTAATGTGAGTGTCTAATGAACCTTTAATAAAATATACGACGAAATTACATTTAGAAGATGTCGGCATCATATATTTAGCATATGATAAAGATAAATGCATATTGATTACTTTATTCTAACACAATAGCGCATATTTATGAATTAGATATCTTTAACATTAAACACAACAGTCATTTTTCATAAAAAGGAACATATAGTTGACAAACATTTTAAACAACATGGACTATAGAGATTTGCACTTGCCTCGAAATATCTTATGCATGAAAACATTTTGCTTTCGTTCGTTTATTCAACCAGACATCCAGCAAAAGAGAATGTGGTGGTCTTTATCAGCTATGGGTCAACAATTTAACATGATGCAAACAATCCATATTCGACATGTTTTTAAACTTGTCTTCTCATTCACAAACGTGTTTAACGTGCACAAAAAAATATTGCGGGACTACGTAATACAATCAGACGTTTTTTTACCTTTGCATGTGACGTCTTAATTAACATGGCGCTTCCTTGATCACGTAAGAACGCAATCCAATAAAAGGCGCATTATTGATTACGTAAGAACGCAAAGCAAAAAAAGGCGCATCCTTGATCGCGTAAAAACGTCAGTCAATACAAGGAATCATTGGACAGCCTGGCATGTGACGTCTTAAGCAACATGGCGCATCCGAGATCAAGGAAAAACCGCAGCCAATACAAGGACTCAGTTGACAGCTTGGCATATCAATAAGAAACTTATTTATATTTTAGTAACTAGTATGTGTCTAGATTGCTATCTAGGAATGTCACGAAATCATGAATCATCTTTTCGGACTTGACTGTCCCTTTAAATATAGCTATGGTGTATATCTTTAACATTTAAAAGATACACATGAGAAATACATATGCCATTGATGTTTTAAGATATGTTTAGATTGTTTTGGAATAACAATAATGACACATGTATTGATCAAATGTGTCATTTATTCAAGTGGAAATATGGTCAGCCTACAATATTTGTCAAAACATATTCTTCATCTAAAATATGCGCATTACACACAGAGATTGATTTGGTTACACTTTTACAATAAGATAGAATTGAAAATGAAATACATGTGCTGTCAACATTACAATAAGATTGTTTATTAATAAGATTATATGTCCTTGTTCATGTAAAAAGGACAAAAACGCTTTCGAAATGGAAATCCATTCATTAACAATTGTGCTCACCATCACTTAAAGGGACATGATTTTTATTTATAAAAAGAGGATACACAGAGACAATACTAATTCAATAAAATGAACACTTTACAGGGATTATATCATTGTATCAATCCTCAGATCATTTGTTAAAGGTGCATCAATTCATGCAGAGTTTATAAATACACACATGGATGTGAAATTTACATATATATACACAAATAACAATCTATATATACATATATAAAATAATTACTATGCTAATCATAATCATGCAATGATCAAGCTTTTAGAAAAATATATAAAGACAAATAATAAAATTACATTGGAGATGTTAATCTTAAAGTCATTTACAATTGTATTACATATATGATTCAGGAAACACCATTATTTTTGGTAGGTCCCTTTAAGGATCAACCAGATAAACTACAGATTTCAATCAAAGACATGAATAAGGAGGACAAAGATTCGTGCAATGACATGTCTTTTATTATTATGTCAGAAAACAGCAACAACGTTTATAAATATTCTGGTAAAGATCAGGAAAATTGGAGCCATATGACAAGGTAACAGAGTGCATCACAGTCCATGAAGAGAGTTGCCAAGGGCCAGCATAGCCCCATTTGAGCTATATGACAAGGTAACAGAGTGCATCACAGTCCATGAAGAGAGTTGCCAAGGGCCAGCATAGCCCCATTTGAGCCATATAACAAGGTAACAGAGTGCATCACAGTCCATGAAGAGAGTTGCCAAGGGCCAGCATAGCCCCATTGGAGCCATATGACAAGGTAACAGAGTGCATCACAGTCCATGAAGAGAGTTGCCAAGGGCCAGCATAGCCCCATTTGAGCTATATGACAAGGTAACAGAGTGCATCACAGTCCATGAAGAGAGTTGCCAAGGGCCAGCATAGCCACATTTGAGCCATATGACAAAGTAACAGAGTGCATCACAGTCCATGAAGAGAGTTGCCAAGGGCCAGCATAGCCCCATTTGAGCTATATGACAAGGTAACAGAGTGCATCACAGTCCATGAAGAGAGTTGCCAAGGGCCAGCATAGCCCCATCTGAGCCATATGACAAGGTAACAGAGTGCATCACAGTCCATGAAGAGAGTTGTCAAGGGCCAGCATAGCCCCATTGGAGCCATATGACAAGGTAACAGAGTGCATCACAGTCCATTGCCAAGGGCCAGCATAGCCCCATTTGAGCTATATGACAAGGTAACAGAGTGCATCACAGTCCATGAAGAGAGTTGCCAAGGGCCAGCATAGCCCCATTTGAGCTATATGACAAGGTAACAGAGTGCATCACAGTCCATGAAGAGAGTTGCCAAGGGCCAGCATAGCCACATTTGAGCCATATGACAAGGTAACAGAGTGCATCACAGTCCATGAAGAGAGTTTCCATGGGCCAGCATAGCCCCATTGGAGACATATGACAAGGTAACAGAGTGCATCACAGTCCATGAAGAGAGTTGCCAAGGGCCAGCATAGCCCCATTTGAGCTATATGACAAGGTAACAGAGTGCATCACAGTCCATGAAGAGAGTTGCCAAGGGCCAGCATAGCCCCATTTGAGCCATATAACAAGGTAACAGAGTGCATCACAGTCCATGAAGAGAGTTGCCAAGGGCCAGCATAGCCCCATTGGAGCCATATCACAAGGTAACAGAGTGCATCACAGTCCATGAAGAGAGTTGCCAAGGGCCAGCATAGCCCCATTGGAGCCATATGACAAGGTAACAGAGTGCATCACAGTCCATGAAGAGAGTTGCCAAGGGCCAGCATAGCCCCATTGGAGACATATGACAAGGTAACAGAGTGCAACAGGCACAACAATAATCAGAAAAAACGGCCAAATGGCAACAATTACAAAAACATCAACATGTGGACGGAGGATTCTTATCTGCGCCCTTGGAGCATCTCTAGATCCTCCACTTACTGGTCATCCCCTTCATCGTCCTGTGCATGTCCAGCTACAGATTCAAGGATTGAGTTCCAGCGCCTCATCTGATGTAGAGTCATATGCTGAACCTGTAGCTGGGCCTGCATGGTGTCGGCCATCCCTCTCAGGACAGCTGCGTTCCTCAACACGGCCTGCTCTATGCGTGCTAGACCTTTGAGCGTGAGCCATGTTGAGTCACAGCCTAAAATAAAGAATAAATAAAATATTAATGATAATTACACAACAGACAAAATAAAAAGCAAATATACATTGTCATCATAAAGACAAATAATTCTTTAAATTAATTTGTTGACATTGATTATTTACACATGAAATATGTTATTCAGACAGACCTAAACCATTAAATGGACATTTTAATCCAACATGTTGTCCCCTTTAATTGGTTTTTGATGATCCACTTTTACAGCTTGAGTGTCTAAAATCTTTTTAAAGGATTTACATTGTACTTACATTAGCAATTTTAAGATTTTAGTTATACTGTGGTAGACACACCTATCCTTAAACATTTTGGCGTTGAGGACAAGCTGTGTATACATAGCAACCAGAAGAAATTACATTCCCACTGGGTTATACAAGAGATAATGTATGAACATTTGGACATAAATATTTGGATCCAAATAGTGGTGATTGGTATATGTAGTGATATCAAATTAAAGGGACAGTAAACCTAAATATTTTAGTTACTTATTCAGATAGAGCATGACATTAAAAAGAATTATTAATTTACTCGTATTCTTTAAATGTTTGAATTCTCAAGCTATATTTTAAATGCAAGAATGTAAGTTTATAGGGCAGGCCATTTTTGGTTATCAACTTTGATTGTCCCCGCTGATTGATGGATACATTCATCCAACAATAAAGAAATGATGTCCATATTTTTTTTTTTAATTAAAAAAAAATATCGGCATTTCTTTGTTTCAATCAAGATAGCAAGAGAATGAAGAATAATTGATAAGAGTAGTAAATTAAATATTTGATTAACATTGCATGCTCTATTTGAATCACAATTGAAAAATATTCATTCAGTGTACCTTTAAGTATCTTATAATGTTGATTTTGAATGATACTTGCAGCTGTGCTTGGGAAGGACAATCCGACACCCAGGACAATGAAGGTTGAGACGGGGGGAGGGATGGGATTGGTTTGGGGAGGGATGGGATTGGTTTGGGGAGGGATGGGATGGGGTTGGGGAGGGATGGGCTGCTGCTCTGGGGTAGCCCATACAGCTGGGGAGTGGTGAGTTGGGGGCTGGGCAGCTGGGGTAGCTGTACGGGCCAAAAGACGGGGAGAGCGGCAAAGGGGGACAAAGGGGCGTTTTTTGGGAGGGATACGACAGGACAAATGGGAAGGGCAGGGGGCTGGGCAGGGGGCTGGGCAGGGGGCTGGGCAGGGGGCTGGGCAGGTGACTGGGCAGGGGAGGAACAATGATGACCAGAAGCAGAGGATCCATCTGAAATAAATATAATAAATATATTAACATCTCATACATCATGAAATCAAATCAACGCATTTAAACTTGATTATGTTTGCAATATTCTTAGAAGTGTGTTTGAATTTCTAAACAATGATGACATGAGGATATGGTATGCATATAGGCACTCAGATGAATATCAATGACTGTCTGTACAATTCTAAAATTATTATAGTGGTTTGGCCTAGAATATGCATGTGACATCATGATGGCATGAATTTCAAATCCAAATATTTAAACAAATCCAAGCATATCTTCATGCTGCCTGATATATAAAGGGGGCAGTAGTGTATTTGAACAGACAAATAATATTCCTTTTTAAAGTGCAAAAGCTGTAGACTTTGAATGTCTTCAATAAAATGATTTCCAATAAAGCAACACGTTGGAAACATGTTAGATATATTCCACATACCATCAGACTTCAAGGGAGCCTCTTCCTCCTCCGTCCCACATGTTAAATCAATCTCTGTAAAACATAACATGTTGTGTACACGTTAAGATCAGATATTATAACATATGTTACTGTTGCTCAAATACACACATCAATGTTGCACAAATCACATCTGTATCGATTTATAAGAATAATCAACTTGAAAATGTGAAGAATAGAGCAGTCATTATAAAAAAAAATGCTTGATTGAATCAAGGGGATTCTGTAAAAAATGATGTATTGAACATATGTTTAATTTCTGACTATATTAAACATCAAACTCATCTCATACGATGCTATTGCATATCTAAATATACCCATTGATCAATGTTCTTAAAAGAATACACACAAACCACATTTTGAATAACAGCTGTTGACAAATATAAACAAAGACATGTGGCACATCGAGCCATTTGTGCAATGTACAGTATTCTTGTTTAGGACACAACACATATTGATCACAATACCAAACAAAATTGATTAGTACAAATATGTAATCATGGTGCTGTTAGAGTATGCTTATATCTATAAAGTAACTCCAACAGTGAATATGTGAATTATATATCAATATTGTCTAATCCAAAGAATGTAAGGATTAATGAATCAATTGTTTATTAAAGGGAGACTGACATGATTTATTTCAATCATTGATTTCACTGTTCAAACTGTTCCAAATGATTTAACATTGACTCCTATTATAATTTTAATGTTGCTACATTTTAATCTTAAAGGCAGATAAGCAATATTGGATTCAATAAATATTGTTTGTTGAAGGTATCCACCAATCATCAATAAAAACCCAGGTTGGTCAACCAAAATTGAGCTGCAGATAAACGTACATTCTTGATTTTAAAATACATTTAGCAATAGAATATTTCACATATGATTATAGTATTATATTTAAATGTTGCTTAATATTGCATGCTCTATCTGAATGACAACATTAATAATTTTAGCTCAGTGTCCCTTTAATATAAAAATATATTGATTTGACAAGGTTGGTGTTAATGAATTCTCTACTCCATATGTTGATGTAATGAATGGGATTGAGCATGCAATTCGAATCTAATATGTTATTTAAGGATATCCTAAGAATTATTTAATTTTCATCTATTAAAGGGACATGAAGCTCTAAATGTGTAATTGTATACTTTTTGAAACTATGTACTACTGTTATCTGAACACATGATTTTAACTTTTGACACAATGCCAATGTATGCATATAAAAACAGCCGGATAATACCAGTAATGCATTGTTTAACCTAAACCAAAATCAATATGTATTTAGAAGAACTAAAACAATAGACTGAACCAATGTAGCTCATAAAATGTTTAAACAAAACAATAAAATCACGTTTACAAATCATTCAATGTAAAATTTAGTTGGCATGTCCCTTAAATGACGTGATCAATTTCAAAAATGGAATCGATATTTTTAAAAACAAATCATATGCAAAAGTGTGTGAATTTTTTCAAAATGTATACAAATAAGATTAAGCAATACACAAGGGAAGAATATAAATTGGACATTCAAAGAATCTTACATTAAAATTAAGATATCCAGAATAGATGGGATATTTTAAATTTAATAAAAATTCAGAGTAGTCTTACAATGTAATCCTATGTTGTTGTTTTTTTTTATTCTTATTTGTAAATATTTTACTAATCCATTTTGCAGATACATATAAATATTGAACAATGTGGATTTAGTATGTAATGTTCTGTCCATGTTTCTAAGACAAATGTCAATTAAAATGAGACATACCATACTGTGACAAGCCCTGGCTTGAGGATCCAGCACCAACATCCAGATCTGTAATATATTAAATGAGGATTGGATATCATTAATACAAATCATGCCATGTTTAAAATCTTGACATTATTAGCAAATCAATTAAAAACTATTAATCTTTTGGTAGTCCCATGAGTTAATTGTTTCCTCAATTAAATTCATGATAAATATATCCTGTACTCTTATTTTCAATCAGTTGTGTTGTTTACTGTAGCTTTAATTATTTTTTTGTGTTATTTCATTCTCATCAATTGATGGGCATATGTTATTTTTTTTTTTTGGATTGTGCTATTTTTTTTTATTATGCATAATATTGAAAATAAGAATACTGTATTCTTCACATATATAATAATTCACATTTCATTTTGACCAACATGTATAAAGCAATGCCATTTACAGCAAACCCATGTTAACGTGTATGCGCAATTCGAATTTTCGCGATCATTGCGCAATGATTCCAAGCGGAATTACACATCCGTCATTTGAGAAACATGTATTAGGCAATGCCACTTACAGCAAACCCATGTTAACGTGTATGCCCAATTCTAATTTTCGCGATCATTGCGCAATGATTCCAAGCGGAATTACGCATCCGTCATTTGACCAACATGTATAAAGCAATGCCATTTACAGCAAACCCATGTTAACGTGTATGCGCAATTCTAATTTTTGCGATCATTGCGCAATGATTCCAAGCGGAATTACGCATCCGTCATTTGACCAACATGTATAAAGCAATGCCATTTACAGCAAACCCATGTTAACGTGTATGCGCAATTCTAATTTTCGCGATCATTGCGCAATGATTCCAAGCGGAATTACACATCCATCATTTGACCAACATGTATAAAGCAATGCCACTTACAGCAAACCCATGTTAACGTGTATGCGCAATTCAATTTTCGCTCTGTGACGCATATTCTGTAGAGCGCAAGAAACATCATTCCAATTTCATGTGTCACTAATCTAAAATCAGATATCTAAACATCATATGTAGTGTATGTTGTGAGATCTGTATAGGTTTAGTATCTGACTATATACACATTTTCTAAAATTCTAATCAAATATTAAGATATTATATGAAGTTGGATAGTTACCTGGTTCACATTCTCTTTCATCTCCTCCCAGGCCACCGGACGGAGAAGCAGCTGCCCTGGCCCCCGCGTCAGGACTTTCAGATCCCGCAGCTGGGAGGGAAGAAGAGGAGGCCGAGGATGGCGAGGATCTAAATCTTTTGGGGACCCGGAGATTGAGGAGCTCGCATAAAGTCACCTCATAAGGGAGTAGGTATAGTTTCTGCGGGGCCTTTCTTTGGCCCCCTCTTTTACGGGCTTGTACCCAGTCCCTTATGAGGTTGACTTTTTTTGTCAAGCGCAACCTCATATCTCCGAATCTCCTCATGATTTGATCCTGGCTCTTCTGGACATCACACACCAATTTAACCGCATTGGTGATAGACTCCCAGAGGGCCTTCTTAACAGGCGCATCTGTCGACCTCCTCTTGTTCCCAAACAGCTGGGGATAAAAGTCCTTGACGGCGTGGACCAGTGCAGCGCTCTCCTGCTTGGTGAACCTGGGAGGTGACATGCCTGCTGGGTTGTCCAATAAATATATTATAATAATATAAACTGCCTGCAGGCATTAGAGAACTGACAAAGATGGCAACGTGTAATGGACTTTTATATGGTGAAGTAAACATGAGATGCACCATGGGACAAGTTATCTGTACATCTGATTGGATAAAAGTTTTAAATATTGTTAGAATGTCTGTGAGACCATCCTGACTCAAGTTGTGTTTGTGTGATGAACTCTGATTGGCCGTTCCTTAATGTTTCATATCTTAGTAACTTCCTTACACATACCTCCTGGTGGTGCTGTTACTTCATTTTTCATGAAGACTTATTTGTAACTCATGGGCCTGTCATGCGGATATGGGTGACGCAGATTTAATATCCGTGATCCGTTAAATATTAATGTTTACATTATCTTTAAAATCTAATACTGTCAGATTATTAAATGTTGTATACATTTTTCGGTTTAATAACGGTCTGTTTCTTTAATACAAATACACATTTAATATTGTATGTCTTTATTGTTCATAAAATCAATTTGTTGACTTATTGTGAAGTATTGACATTGCTCTATTAAATGTATTTCATAATGCACATTGATTGTGTGCTATTGTGTGACATTAGACTAATGTTTAAAGATGCAAATCTGGTGTTTCAAGATCCGTTTCCCACGCAACATTTCTGAATGTTCAAATTCAGGTTATAATGTCAGTAACTTGGATAATCTGTTTATAGATGTTAAACTACAGGTTTGTTTGTTATTAGTAAATAAACTTCGAGCTTGTATTTGTCTGAACTGCTCATATATGTTATTGTGCAATGGCGTCTTTATTTTTAAATAGACATTAAAAACAAACAATTGTATCAAATGATCTGTAGAGATAGAAAATTGTTTAGACTTTAAAATGTAACTCAATTTATCTTAGTATTTAGATATCCTCAACAGAAGAAATTTAAATGCACATGGTTGAGCCAATCACATAAGGCATCTCTGTGCATCCACCAATCTTCATCTACTGAGCCTATCTCGATATTCTTTTCAAGCAAAGTATGTCAAGATAAGAAGAGAAGTAAATACACTCTTTAAATCTCTTAAAGGGACACTGTCCAAACAAATTTAGCGTTCGTGATTCAGATTGAGCATGAAATGTTAAGCAACTTTATAATTTAATCCGATTCTCAAATGTTAAGAATTATCTTGTTATCTTTCTTTTCAAATCAATAATGATATTTTAGATTACGGACAATGTTTGCAAAAAACCTGGGTTGTCCTTGATGATTGTTGGATAAATTAATCCAACCAAAAAAAACAAGTTCTGTCCAGAGTACTGAAGCAAATAAATTATCAATTTAATGCCTTATTTTTAAAGTAATGATAGCAACATCACGAGGAACATTGATAATATGAGACAATTTATAAAGTTGCTTAAAATAGAATACTCATTCAGAATGTATAAATCATTAATTTTTTAACTGTCTCCCTTTAAGTATATTTTGAGTTCATGTCCCTTTAAAGATACATTTCACAATAATGCTTGAAAAATCATAAACCTAGGCACCTTCCTTTTGCTAAATTAGTATAACATATGAGTAAAGCATATTTAGATTAACTTCTGGATTGTTTTACACACTGACTGAAATATATATTGTAATGGATGTATTTCACAGTCTTCAGCTTAGAGGGACATTAAGCTATATGTTATTTATGCATTTTAGATAAGATTATAATATTTTATTTTTTTTTTTTTTTATAATCATTTTATTGAAAACCCGACATACAAATGCTTTGCCATTTTGTAAACAGTAATGTTACGAAGTACAAAAAAAAGAAACAGACAATCATAACATATACAATTTCCAAATAAATTTTGGCAAATGAGTATAGCAAATACCTTCGTAACTGATTGGTGTCTTATTTTAACTATACATAAAAAAGAGAACAAGTAACCTATTATTCCGGCTTATTCCATCCTAAATATTAATTATTCTTTATAAAGTCTTTATCTTTTATATCAGACCTTCTCAAAATAAAGCACCGTATATTCACCGGTGCGTGGTGACCCTGCTAATTGACCAATAGCATAAAGAGAAAGAAAAAGGGAGAGAAAGAGGGGAAAAAAAAAAAAAAGGGTGGGAAAGGAGAGACCAACCATGGCGAACCGCTGCCTCATTCTTTAAAGGTTTATTTTTCACAATCAATGTTGCGGGAGTATCTCCTCCACGACCAACATGGTTAAATAGGGTGAGCTCCTTAAAGGGGCAATGAACTGGATTTGGATTTCGGAAGACCATGACAAGATTATATTCTTCCATTTATCAAAAAACATTCTAAACTGTTTTTCAGGAAATCGAGTTAAGCCTTGTCTTTCTACTGTCATCTGTAATTTCAAGTTGTTAATAAATTCTGCTAGCCTAGGGGAATCAGGGGATCTCCACTTCTGACATATTAAGTTACGTGCGGCCAAAATGGCCATATTCACACACTGTCTATCACCTCTTTGTCTAAAATTTTTTCCTAGGAAAAATACATTATGCTGAGAAATCTCAATCCTCTCCTGCAAAAATCTGTTTAACCAGTATTGTACTTTCCCCCAAAATTGTCTAATTTTCGGGCACTCCCAGAGGCAGTGTTTCAGATCTGCCATCACTTGCCTGCAATTTAAACATGTCGCATTTTGCCCTCCCTGCCCCCATTTCCCTATCCTATAAGGTGTGAGATAGTAGTTATTCATCAGTTTAAACTGCGCTTCTCTCCATGTCACCAACATGGTTGCTTCCCTGGCCTGCTCGAAACTCTTTGTAATTTCCTCCTTTTGAATTATTCCAAAATGTCCAAGGAGTGTCTCCTTTATTTTATTCAAATGTTTTTCTCCCGATACGGCCTGTAACGCCTGATACCAGTAAGATAATGCACGTTTCCCTGCCTTGTATAGTTTGAGTCCTGACTCAATACCTGGATCCCAGACCATTCTATGCTTCTGTAACCTTTCTGAAAGAAAACTTCTGGCTTGCAGATATGCAAAAAAATTATTTGACGGTAGATGGAAGTTCCTTGCTAATTCCTCATATGTTTGTATTATCTCTCCATCCCGTTGCATTATCTGAGAAAAATATATTATCCCTTTTTGCCTCCAAGATCTGAATACTGCTTTGTATGTCCCTGCTGTAAAATCTAGGGTTCCTATAATTGGCAAATATTTGGATAGTTGGAAGTCTTGGCCTCTGAGGGCACAATATTTTTGCCATGCAAGAACAACGTTAGCAAATGTAGGCAAGTTGCTTATATTACTTGGTAGTCTGCGATAAGGGTAATGCAAAATCGCCTTAAGATCAAATGGGGCTATTAATGCAGACTCTATTGTATAATATGTAACATGATTTGTCTCTAAAATCCAATCTATACCAAATTTAATAAGTGTTACAATGTTGTAATGTGTAATATTAGGTAGCGACAGGCCACCATATTTTATACTCTGTGTAAGTTTCTCTAAGGCTAATCTAGGTTTCTTCTTTCCCCATATAAACCTGGTACATGCCTTTTTATATTTGCCCACATCCCGTTTGGAGATGAGTAATGGTAAGTTCTGCATCAAGAACAATAGTTGGGGGAAGACTATTACTTTTATCAACATGACTTTTGCAGAGAGGGATAGGTAATGTATATTCCATCTTTCTAATTTCTCCTGGAGATTATGAAAGTATTCACTATAATTTAAATGGTAACAATTCTTGGGGTTTTTACTCAGTTTAATGCCTAGATAATTAATGTGGGCCACTTCTCTGAATCTATGTTGAGTGCAACTGCTCTTTGTTTTAATAATCCATAATAACTCCGATTTCTCGGAATTAATTTTATATCCCGAGAATAGGCTGAAGCCTTTAATAAGTTCTAAACATTTGGGAATGCTTACGTTGGTATCCTGTAAAAACAGAATAATGTCGTCTGCATAGAGAGAGATGGTTACACTCTGGCCTCCCAGCGGAATCCCCAGCATCTCCTGTCTTAATAGTACTGCCAAAGGTTCAAGCGCGATATCAAATAGCAATGGTGAAAGCGGGCAACCTTGTCTCGTCCCCCTTTGTAGTGTGATGTGATTTGATAGTTCCCCATTTACTAAAAGTTGAGATCTAGGATTGCTATATAT
This sequence comes from Bombina bombina, assembly GCF_027579735.1. Taxonomy (NCBI): domain Eukaryota; kingdom Metazoa; phylum Chordata; class Amphibia; order Anura; family Bombinatoridae; genus Bombina; species Bombina bombina. The sequence continues at coordinate 599,832,524 of NC_069502.1, forward strand.
CTTCTTTATTGCATTAGCTAGATTCCCCTCTATACCAAATTTATTTAAAGCCGTGAATAAGTGATCCCACGCAACTGTGTCGAATGCCTTCTCGGCGTCAATTGTTAAAAGGGCTAAGTCCTTTGCACCTTCTTTACTAGCATCTTGATTCTTATTATGATAATAATCTAACATGACTAGGACTCGTCGCATGTTACGTACTGGATTTCTTCCAGGGATGAAACCTGTCTGATCTGTATGTATCAGATCCCCTACTGCTTTTTTTAATCTGTCGGCTAAAATTGATGTAAAAATTTTATAATCCTGGTTCAGGAGAGATATGGGGCGATACGACCCCATATCCTCCACCTTCCTGCCTTTTTTATGGATTAGAGAAATTATTGAATCTGTAAAATATGGGGAATCCAGTTTGCCTTGCATATAATAACTTTTGTATAATCTGGCCAATGTTCCCGTCAATTCCTCACTTATCATTTTATAGAATTCCGCCGGGAGGCCATCAGGCCCAGGCGCCTTATTGGCTTTAGTTCTTTCTATCGTGTACTTAATTTCCTCTTCCGTAATTTCTTTATTGATTAATTGAAGAGCTTCTCCCGATATTCTCGGGATATTAATCTTTTGCCAGAATTTAACTTTCTCCTCCTCGCTAATTCCCTCCTTGGAATATAATTTTTGATAGAACCTAAAGAAGGCCTCCCTTATTTCAGAGGATTGTGTAAAGGTTTCAGTGCCTTCCTTAATCATGGGAATCATATTCCTTTTTTTCCTAAATTTAACAATTTTGGCTAGATGCTGAGCGGAGATCCCCTGATACCCCTGGCAATATGCCCTCGTCTTCATGTCTTCTCGTGCCCAAGACTCTCTCATATATAGCTCTCTCTCATTTTTTGCTTGCAAGTACTTTTTCCATGTATCTGAATTAGGATTGCTAATATATTTACCATAACAATTTTTAAGATAATTTGCTAATTGTATATCTCTGGCCTTCCACTTGCGTTTTCTTATTATCATATATGATTTAATTTCCCCCCTTAAAACTGCCTTCCCTGCTTCCCAGAATGTTTCTATTTTGGACATATGCGCCTGATTTAATTCATAATAATCTTTCCATTTTCGTGCGAGCCATTTATGAAATTCCTCATCAAACATCATATATTTGGGGAAAAAAAATGCGTTTATATTATCAACTCTCTTATTTATCTTCCCATCCACTTTTAAAGTAATTATTGCGTGATCAGAAATTAATATTTCAGCTACTTTCGACTCTAAATCACTTGAGAGAATATTTTCCTCCACCAAGAACATGTCTATGCGCGAGAAATTTTTATGTCCTTTTGATTCGCATGAGAAACTGCATTCGTCTGGATGTTGTAGGCGCCATATGTCTTTTAATTTAAGTTTTTTTGCAAATTCTCTAAGTACTCTTGCCACCCTCATATGTTGTTTGTTGCCTTTAAAACGAAATCTATCTAAATATGGCTGCATCGTTGCATTCAAATCTCCAGCCAGGATTATATTTTGCCCTAAATAGGGTATTAATTTATTCATCAGTTTTGCCCAGAACTCTTTATCTAATCCGTTTGGACCATAAACGTTACAAAATGTCCATATTTTATGTTCAATTTCAATTTGTAAAATAATAAACCTGCCTACCGGATCTAATTCCTGTTTATGGATTTTATATTCTAGTTTCTTATTGATCAATATAGCCACGCCGCATTTCCTACTATTGCAGGGAGTCGCCCGGATTTCCGAAATCCAATTAAACTTTAATTTCGCTAACTCTGAATCTTTTAAGTGCAGCTCTTGTAAGAAGATAATATCCGGATGGTGCTTTCTGAGTAATTTAAAAACATTTTTTCTTTTAATGGGGGAGGTTATCCCTCCAACATTCCATGAAACGAGATTTAACATTTATTACTTAGAAATCATTTTTACTAAAAGCTTCTTTTCCTTGTCCTCTCATACTGTCTTCCTCTGAGAAATGAGCCTATGGTCGCCATGGAAATAGAAAAAGAGGGAGAAGGGGAAGAGGGAAGGAAGGGAAAGAAAGGAAAGAAAAAAAAAAAAAAAAAAAAAAGGGGGGGAAATAAAAGAACACACCTATATCTAACCATTTTACGTCCCTAATAAAAAATCTGTAATAGTTACGGAACCTCACTCCCTAACGTGTGTCCTTAGGCACCTCTATACCTTTCTCTGTGCAATATCTTCCGGCTTCTTCAGCCGAATTTAGAGAGATATTGTCACCTTCAGTGTTTATGATTATAATTTTAGCCGGATATCTCATTGTTGCCTTAATTCCTGCTTTTATCAGATTTGTACAGAAAGGTGCCATTAGCTTTCTTTTGGAAGACGTTTCCACAGAGAAATCTTGAAAGATGAGCACTTTTTTGGTATCTATCTTAAATGTCTTGTTTTTCATGTACTGTCTTAATATCGTTACTTTATCTTGAAAATCAAGATATTTTATCAGGACCACTCTTGGGCATATGGACCCATCTGAATACTTCTTGATGCTCCCAATTCTGTGTGCCCTCTCAACTCTCATCTTTTCTGAGGTCATATTTACCCCTAATAAAGATGGCAAGGTAGCTGATCCAAATAACATTAGATCCTCAAACTCTTTACTTTCAGGTAGACCAACTATACGAATATTACTTCTGCGGGATCTATCCTCCAAATCCTCCATTTTAAGTTGCATTAATCTAATCTTCTCTTCATAGTTCAACCAATTTACGTCCTGAGTGTTAAGTCTATCCTCGAGATCAGAAACCCTTTCCTCTGCCTCAGATAATCTATTAGAAAAAGACCTAATTTCTGCGGACAGAACCGCAATCTCCTTCTTAATGGAATCAAATTGGGGCAATATTAAATCAGCTAGCTGGTTATTCGATAATTGTTTTTCTGCATTGTTAATGGAAACCTCCATTGTACCTTCTAATCCTGTCTCCAGCATAGCCTTAGCTTTCTTATCTTTCTTAGTTGGCATGGCTGGGGACCTCGTCTTGAGATTGGGTATATACTTGTCCATATATGTGACTGAATGTGCTCGTGATTAACAGGAAGAGAGAGAAAGAGAAAAAAAAAAAAAAAAAAGGGGGTAAAAAATCAAGCTGCTCGTATGCAGTATGTGTCAATGTGTCACCACTAGTGTTGTTCTAAATAGAATTGTTCCTTAAAGATGAGGGTTTCCCTAACGAGTGTTTTCAATTTGTGTTGGACAATGTCCACAAGCAAAAATAGAAAAAAGAAATAGTGTAGAGAATAGATGGAAGTGAATTAATTATTGTGTCTCTGGCTATGTGTGCCAAATAATGTGGTTGTGGCTCCTTACTGTGTGACCTCTAACCCAACTCGGTATATACCCCTATGCGTAGAAAATAATAGAATTGATCCTCAGATCAGGGCCCCCAGACCCGTTTTATAGTCCTAGTGACCTTATAATATTGCCTTTCAGCTTAAATTAAACCTTGACTTATACTGTCTTATTTACATCTGTTGTACAATCATTAGACCAGCTATCGGAAAAAAATACGGTGACACAACCTTTTGCCTAGTGCTTATCTGGGTTAAATACTTTCTCTTATGACTTAAACTGTAGTCCCTAGCAATCTATATATATAGGAGTTTTTCCCCTTTTCTCTTTTCCCCCTCCCCCTTAGATTCTAAGTATTAATAAACTTTCTTAGCTTGCACGTATTTCCTGTGTTTATCTTACTCTTAACTTAATACCTTCAAAATACGAAGAAAGCAACTTATGTCTGAAGCCAAGCAACCCTTTCAGTGAATTTAGATATAGAGGAAGGTTTTGAATTCAAACATCCTTCCAGATATATTATTGTTACCCTTTACCAGGTTTCTAGTTTAAATTCTAACCTCGTAATCTTTCACTGCAATCCTTGGTAGTTTATGGTAGTTTACCTTTGAGCTTTTAGCTATTAAATTCCCTTCTTGACACAGTACCTTAAATTCACCTTCTATGTTTGTATTAAACGTTTTTCTGCGCTAGAAAAAGAAAGCAATCTCACATTTGCATACTTGTTTGTTCAACAATTTTGGCTATAATTCCAGAAAAGGAGGAAGGTTCTTAGTTTAAATACCCCTATGTTACCAATTCGCTAGTTAGCGTTTTTCTCTTTCTTTTTTTTTTTCTCTCCTTCCTTAGCTGACCAATCTTAGCGAGGTATTATTAAGCCACCTGTTTTAGCATTTTAAAAACAGTACAAACACATAACCAATATAAGTCACCACTATTTAGAACAGAATTGATCACAACAATATCCTTTCCTGTATATATCGCTTACTCCCTATAAATTACTACTAATCTAGCATTTGTAACCTCTATAGCATGCTGGGGTATACGGTAGATTTCCTGTATATGAGAGTCTGACAATATATTAAACTTGACAAGAGTTCGTGCTTTCTGCTTTTGACAGCAGGTAATTTCCCAGGATCTGTGAAAAAAAAGATTATAAGTGGAGACTTTCTTCCTTCTTTTGATAATATCAACTGGCTTGAAATTTAGAGTATACTGCACAAAATCATCCTAGCTAATATATTTGTCCTGTTCTGAGATTGTCCCGCTGCTTATAGAATGTCACCACTTTTGTTGACTTGATGAATTTAATTCCACCACTGCAGAAAACAGGAGAGGAAAGACACAAGGGACAAACAAAACAAGGGGGCCAAATCCCCCTACTCTTCTGCTATGATTTTATCGTATGTCCTTCTCCCCTGTGTCTCCTTCTTTATGTGGGACAAGCGTATGTAGTCAGTATTTCACAGAAGGTGAGGGGAGATTGAAAGACCCACTTTCTTTATTGCCTTTTGCCCTTATACGTGTGTTAAATACAGCAACTCTAATCTACACCATTGCACAGTGCAGGTGTGACCTGCTTACAGGCTTCTATTTGTTTAAACCTTTGGTTCCGTCTATCGGTGAAGTTTAAATGAAAACGTCTTTCCCCCTTCCTCCTTCCCTGCTCCCCTCCCTTCGGGGTGGCAGTTTAGAGTTTAGAGCTTAGTACCGATTTTTACTTTGTTTTGATGTGTAAGTGTCCCTTTATCCACTTAGCCGGTGTTGAGGTAAAAAGTTTTTAAAGTCAGTCAGATATAGACAAAATTCACTGTCCTCCCACAGACACACACAGCGATCTATACACACATGCTGCTACTTTATATTCTTAGCGTCTTTTTAATACTTGCGTTCACCAGCGTGTGGCCATCTCGGCCGCTGCTCCTTCCCGACCTCGGGTCCAAGCGAGACACCTCCCGTCTGTCTCCGGGTGAAGGGGGGGCAGCTAGACTTCCTTGCCTCTGTTGCTGAATCCAGCCTCTATCGCAACTGCTTATAGCAGTAACATCCAGTCAGAGTCGAGGCTTCCGACGCTCCTCCGATTGCTCTTCAGTGTATGACCTACTGCGTGTGTCTCGCGGCCAGTACCACCCGGCCTGTATTGGCTGTAAAGGCTTCCGTCTGTGAATGGTACGTCCTCCCCAAGCAGGGCTCTCACCCCCGGCAATAGGAGTCTGTGTTAGCGGGGTGTTGAAAAAATCAGCTCCTTCTCACAGAGCTGACAGAGTGCGTGTTGCTTCAGCGTGCTCCTCCCACCGGAAGCCGATTTCAGTTATATATTAATATACTTTTTACTTCTGTTATTATCTTGTCTATAATATTTGAACAACTTAATATGTTTTGGTATTCAATCATTAGATTGTAATTATATATATTCTTGGATTAAATACATATCTACATAGGCTATTTTGATGCTGATTGTTGGTTGTACATAGATGCCTTATGTAATTGACTAAGATATGTGCATTGATGTATATTTTTCAAAGTATATTTAAAGACTGAATGTAATTCTATAGTACTTTCTAAATATGTTTAAATCATTTTATGATTTTTTTAAAATTCAATACACAATATACTTTGTGAATGTCCCTTTAAGGACCAAAACATTCGGAATGTTGATTTAACCTTGTCGAAAGAAACTAAAGTGGAATGAAAATTATATATAGATATGTGATGTATAACCCAAGAGGTAAGATTTTAAAAACTACATAATATTAATAACTATAGTTAAATGTCCCTTTAAATGACTCCACTAGAAAATAAAATCTATTAACATGGCATCCAATAACTAGCTTGTGAAAAATATGAAGTTAAATGACCTACCATTTATAAATGTAAATATTTATAAATTTAATAAAATAATGTTTTGACATACCTAAGGAAGATACAAGATCTTATAAAATGAATTTTACATTCAACAACATTGTCACTTTTAAAAAAAAAATAAATTAATTTTTTATTGGATTTATAAATAGATCATCTACAAAACATTTATGCTTATAAAAAATGAGTGTATAATGGACCTTTAACTATTGGTATGCATTTTAGTCAATTAGTGCAGTTTCTGCAACTAGACATTTTTTTTTTTTTTTTGACATTTTATTTATTGATTGAAAAGAGGGTCAGGTTACACAAATAAGTCGATCAGGTAATACAATGAAAGGTGAACATATTTCGTGATTGGTGTTATATACAACTGCTTATACCTATTACAAAAATACAAAATGCTTTTACCGAGTTCTACAACATTGTCACTTTAATGTAAGTGAACCACTTCCCCTTCTTAAAAGTGAATTGAAAAAATTTAGCTCAAATTCTGACTACATATCCGAAATTATTTTAACATCTAAGAATTTCAAAAGAAAAGCATTGATGGATCTCACTCCCCAATTAATTTAAAAAAATATAGTTTAATTTAATATTCTCTGAATCAGTGGATTTTCAAAAATTAATGCATAATTTGATCTTATGCATGTGCTTGTCAAATAGACAACTACCAGTCATGGGAGTCAAATTGTTTTTTATTGACAGATTATATGGATATTTATTATAATCTGTTCAAAAGAGTGTATTTAATAATAAAATGTTCATTATTACCATTGAAAAATAAAAAGTTTTTTAAACAAAAACAAAAACAAAAAAATATTCCTGGAAGTCATCAGATGACAATCTGAAATTAAAAATCTAAATTTTACAAAGTTAATACACACGTTGTCAAATATTCATAAAATACATTTACAATCATCTTGTGTCTATGCTCTAACTTTGTGCAACATTTTATCAAGATATTTATGATTTAAATTTAAAAATAAATAAAATAAACATACACCATTATATTGTGTATTAAAAATTAAATTTAAATATCAGAATTTCAAATTATACATAATAATGTATATCACATTTCAATAATAAATATATATGTATGCTGAACATAAATGTAATATTTCATGTCCATTCAAATACCTCTATATCAACTATAATATGTATTCCTTTTCTGATTGTGATACCTAAATATCTAATTATGAACTAAATATGACTAATGTATGTAAGCTACTAATATTCAACATTCTTCCTGTGATTCTTAACTAGCATGCATTGGTAAACCAACCTGGATAATGCATGGTCTTTGAAAGTCAATTCAGGGGTAAACAGTTGATCTTCAATAGGTGTCTTATTCATCATTTCATAAAATAGAGGACTGAAATACCATCTAAAAAAGTAAAATCATCTAAGTGTCTTATTGTGATACCTAAATATCTAATTATGAACTAAATATGACTAATGTATGTAAGCTACTAATATTCGACATTCTTCCTGTGATTCTTAACTAGCATGCATTGGTAAACCAACCTGGATAATGCATGGTCTTTGAAAGTCAATTCAGGGGTAAACAGTTGATCTTCAATAGATGTCTTATTCATCATTTCATAAAATAGAGGACTGAAATACCATCTAAAAAAGTAAAATCATCTAAGTGTCTGATTGTGATACCTAAATATCCAATTATGAACTAAATATGACTAATGTATGTAAGCTACTAATATTCGACATTCTTCCTATGATTCTTAACTAGCATGCATTGGTAAACCAACCTGGATAATGCATGGTCTTTGAAAGTCAATTCAGGGGTAAACAGTTGATCTTCAATAGGTGTCTTAGTCATCATTTCAAAAATAGAGGACTGTGAAATACCATCTAAAAATTAGAAAATAATCTAAGTGTCTCCAATAGGATGCCTCCACAGCCTTATTCTATCAAATAGTTGTCACTTACCATGTGAACATGTCTTTGTATGGTTTTCAAGGTCAGCAGATTTGAAAGATAATGCCAGACATGATCCCATTGGTATTCTTCAATTTCAATCTTGTATTTTTCCACTGTCAGTCTTGGAATTCTTCACTGTCATTCTTCGAATTCTTCCCTTTCAGTCTTTACATGAAGTCATCTCCCTAATGGCATAATTTTTTTTTTTAAATTAATAATACAAGTGTGTGAATCAGTTCTGTACCCCTCAACCACCCCCCATTTCTGAATATATTTATGTCACTAGCTTACTAAGCATGTGTAGCATCTTGTGTTATGTTCTATCAAGTGTGAAGATGAGTCATATTGAGCAGAACGAACCTCTAATGTGTGACATTGAACCATAGTCATGCTAGAGGATAGTTATGCTAGAGGATCCCTTTCTGAGTATTTACATTTTAAGTAATGTGTAAACTAAATACTAGTTTAGAAAATGTATGCCATTTGATGTATTTGTGTACAATTCATGCCAGCAACACTCCATACATTTATACTTACCAGCTGATGTCCTCTTTAAAAACCAGATGGCAAAGACTCGCTACAGGACCCAATGACCAGAGCATCACCTATATTAAGAAATCAAACACATTTTTAGCATTTGATGAACAATCCTAACATGTTTGCACAAATCTCTACTTGTCATTTCCCTAGCGTTCACATCTATTGACAATACACCAGTCTAACTTCTATTATTTAACGTCTAAAGTGGCGGTTGATAATGTCTGCTCTGACATTGAGCCCCTCGTCCCGGAATGGCCCCTCTAGAACAGGATCATCCTCCTCATCTCTGAGGAGGTTTCGGTGCGCCTGGACGCCCTGCAGCATCCCAGCCCACTGTGCTATATTATGCAGGACACTACAGGCTATAACGATCTTAGCCACCTTCTTTGGGTTGTACTGGAGGGCTCCTCCCGACCTGTCCAGGCACCTGAACCTCATCTTCAGGAGCCCGAACATTCGTTCAACCACCGCCCTGGTTCTCTTATGAGCCCTATTGTAGCGCTCCTCAGACACATCAGTCGGGCTACGCAAGGGGGTAATAAGCCAAGGCTGGCTCATGTACCCAGAATCACCGATAAATGATGAACAGAACATAATTCAAACTGAATCATCAAAATAGTATTTTGAGTCCAATAAAAGTTTTTGTACACCATAATCCACTAACAAATGTTTATTTTTTAAAAGAATAATCTAGTTCAATCTTATTCTCTATCTTCCCATTTCAGCTAAGACATGCTACATATGCGTATTTATCCTAAACCAAACCTTGTGTAAAATGGCAACTAAATGGTTACATTGCATTCTCTATCTGAGCATTTAAGGTAAGACATGCTACATATCTGCATTGAACTAAAAGTAGACATTAGCGGAAAGAGACAATGACATGGTTAAATTGCATTAGCTAATATCTTCCCATTTCAGCTAAGACATGCTACATATACTTATTTCTCCTAAACCAGACCTTGTGTAAAATGGCAACTAAATGGTTACATTGCATTCTCTATCTGAGCATTTAAGGTAAGACATGCTACATATATGCATTGAACTAAAAGTAGACATTAGCGGAAAGAGACAATGACATAGTTAAATTGCATTAGCTAATATCTTCCCATTTCAGCTAAGACATGCTACATATGCATATTTCTCCTAAACCAGACCTTGTGTAAAATGGCAACTAAATGGTTACTCCAAATCCTTTATCAATAGTTATTTGATGGTATAAAGTAAATGTGTTGTTAATAATGATGATTTAAAATCCTCCTTTCCTTTCTGGTGAATGCTTTGTTGTTGGAGTGTTTTCTAGGGTGTTCAGTCTATATTATAAGACTCTATCCTCATAAAACCTGCAAACAACAAAACAACATAGTGCAATAATGCTACAAATAAAATAGAAAGTAATGAAATATTGCTCACCAAATTCTGTCAACGCGTTTCGGCCTCTCAGTTAGGCCTTTTTCAAGACTATGTTTTCTGGTGAGTTATGGTGGCTATTTAAGGTGTATTCTACCAATCAGAGGGTCGTGCATTTGGCGCCAAAAAACGTTAGCCTAACTTGACCCGGAAGTATTATCTTTCCCTTACGGTTTTTCTATGAACTCTTTTTTCTGTTTTCTTTTATTTATTTATTCTTATTCTAAGTGTTCTATTGTTGATTCTCTTTATATTAAGATTCCGTTTAGTGTTTTGTACTTGTTTGCTTACATTTCGTTTGTTTTGTCTCCCTCGTTAAACCGGATGTTTGTGTTTTGGTGAAACCGGAAGTATCAGATGTGGGAAGTTTCACTCGTTGAACCGGATGTTTGTATCTAAGTAAAACCGGAAGTGACGTCTTGTCTCTTGCGTCACTTCCGGTCTACCCAGTGTTTACAAACATTGCCGGTTGCCATGACAATACCTCCGGTATTGTGTTTTACAGAGGTGACAAATGGTTTAGCGGAGATTTCTCAATATATTGGGTTCCAAGGGTTTGGTTTGTTCTATGGATGCCTTTTATGATCGTTCCTACATGGAACGAACATACTATAGAAGAATCTACTAAGAAGTTAATACTTAAAAAGGGATAGAAATGAACTTAAAAATTAGTATAAAATTGGTATATAAAATTGATAGCTCTATTGCTGGTCGCAGGATTTTTAATATATTAAGAGACCCTTTGAATGTATATTAAAATAAAAATAATAAAATAATAAAATATTAGAATATTAGTGCAGGTGATATATTAAAATCTAAAACTCTCAAAATGTCTCTAAAAATAGTAATGTTGTTAATAATGAGGTCCTGATCCTTGCTTTTAATCTATCTGTGGGTATATTATCTAGATGGTCTGGTCCACTAATTATTATAGTCCCATAAGCTAAATTGGAGGGTATTATTTGGTACTAGTTATCCGAATATTGTTAGGAGTAAGACTGGGAATAAAACTAGAGATAAATATTCTATGGATATATCCAGATCTTTTTATTCTATACAGGTATTATTACTCCCAAAGTGAGGTTCCTACTTAGTCTTAATTTTTAATTGGCCCTATGTTGGTGCTGAAGTGTCTGGTGACGGATAGCTTTAGGAGCTAGTATGAAAATACATGCTGGTTGGCTATGTGTCATCTTGTAACGATTCGTGTAATTTGTCACTACAGTTTTGCCATTTTATCATTTAAGATTAAATAAGTGTGAGAGGTCTTCTCTGTTATTCAATCCCCTAGGGTATAGACTGTCCATGTCGAAAATCCATCTGGATTCGGCAGTTAGTAGACTTTTTTCGTAGTTGCCTCCTCTCCAATTTGGTTTCACTATTTGTATTCCTGTATAGTGGAAATCTTTCTTATTTCCCTGGTGGTGATTCGTAAAATGTCTGTACAGTGCAGTTTCTGTGTTTTTATGTTTGATTTTTAGTAAATGCTCCCTAATTCTATAAGGTTTTATGAGGATAGAGTCTTATAATATAGACTGAACACCCTAGAAAACACTCCAACAACAAAACATTCGCCAGAAAGGAAAGGAGGATTTTAAATCATGATTATTAACAACACATTTACTTTATACCATCAAATAACTATTGATAAAGGAGTTACACCCATACCATACAAACCCTTTTTTTCCACTAACTAATTTCTCACTATCACCACTCTTGGATTACTACACGTTTTTTGAGTTTAATTTTTGAGTTTAATTTTTTACACTTTTATCATATTTTATCCAATATATTTTTGATCAACATATTCCCGATTTTAAAACACCAATATATTTTTTGTTTTGAACACAGAATTTTTTCTGGAACACTGCATTTTTTCACTTAAAGGAATCATTTTTATTTTTTACACCATTATTGTTTTTTCACATTTTTTCACGGAGGAGGATATTCCCACTAAGGAGCTAGAGACACTCTATTTGATCATCTAACTGGTGCAATACACCCAAACCACATTTTAAGGATTTTTTAAGAAATTGAATAACAACAATTTCTTGTCAACCCAATATTTAAAGTAATTTTTAAAACAAGTTTGTGTTTTTAAAATAAGTTTGTGTTTTAAAATAAGTTTGTGTTTTAATATCAAACAATTGTTATTTATTGATTAATATTGTACAATATTTAAAATATGTACATGGATCCATGTTTTTAACTGAATGTTTCTAATTATATGCTTAATTTTACTTTAATGTATTAAATTTGTCAAACTCTTACATTGCTTACATATTCATCTTTATACAACCTTGTGTTGTCTTTCACCAAGAATATCTACACTTGATAGAAAGGCACATTTAATCTCTTAACCCACCTCCCAATAGCCTCTAGTTAGGCGCTTTCTGATATTCTACTACCAATACATATCAATCTCAGGGGCAGCTAGGTACCCCATTATCAAAAAGCAAGATTGGGATACTTTGAGCGCTGTAAGATATCATTCAATTCAATTGTTCCTTGAATCCTAGCAATCGCACAGCAGCTCATTTGGGTTTATCGAATATTATTCCCAAAAAATTCTTTAGAGAAGGTTTTAGTGGGGGAAACTCACACTAATCATTATCTAACATCTAATATGGAAGTCACGAAATCCATGAGACAAGATATAACCTTAGACATCAAATACTCTATTACTGACTCAGACATTACCAACACAGAGAATTTAGATTATGCAACTATATTTAAAAATTTAGAAAAACTACTGATACAAGAGGTCAAATTTAAAGCGGAGATTTCTTTTCTGAAGAAATGCTTGGAATTTAATATAATCCCAAAGGGGCTAGTCATAAGAAAGGACTGTGCCTTCCAATCAGAAGACCCCATTTTTCTTACGAAATGGGCAGAAATTTTAATAGAATCCTCAAGGAAACTCATACAATCGATTATAGACTATAGAGAATCTATTTTAGCGAAAGTCGATATTGACATAAAAAACACTGAGGATAACCTTATTGGCCCTGAAGGATTCATACTGGAATCCAAAGATTTTCTAGAAAGAAAAGAGAGTCTAACAAAAAAGATAACCAAAATCAGAGAGGATATCACAAACAAAAAATCAAAGAAACTAAACAGAGAACTAGAACTGATAAAAAATCAAAAAGAACAGATTAACCATCAAACATCTGAGGAGGTGATTAATGACACAAAGGATGATAAAAATACAGACATTCCAAATGAGGGAGAATGGGTCCAAGTTACACACAGGGGAAGGAGACATAAACAAAGATTGCCAATAGAAGATGAAAATAGCGAATACCATAACCCCAACCATAGAGAGCATAGACGAAACAACACACCTTGGAATCAAGAATACGCACCAAGATTTAACAGATGGCATCAGGGATCAGATACAAGAACAAATATTAGGACCCCAAGGACATCCTTTCATCATTACAGACAGAGAAGGGGTTGGGATTACAATGAACAACATACTTATCAGAATAGAAACAATCAACAACAATATAACCAGAGACAATTCTCAGACACACCTTACAAGGGGGGATACTATACCAGTAACAATAACCAAGATTTTTACTCACCCTCACGCCAATACAATGACAGAGGTCGAGAATACCCATACTACAGACACTATCAAAGACCGAATAAGAGGCAATTTGATAACTATAGAGAAGCCCCAAACACATTTTGGGAACAAGACAGACCCCAAAGATATAACGATTACAATCAGGCATATTATCCCAACAGAAGGGAACATAGACAGAATCCACATCAAAGTGATAACAACAGTCACTCCTTGGTAAACCAAACAGAATCTAGGACTAACAACAATAGAAAAATCCCCCAAGTAACGCAAGGAAAACACCAAGATAACCCAACACCGAGTATAAGTAACAATGAACAACTGAGAGCATCAGGTTCAGGGCACTCTTTTTTAGGGGTAGCACCAAAAGTAACCAAAGACCCGGAAAGGGGCTCAACAAAAAGAAAGAACTCTCACCAAGAAGAGTTTCACACACCAACAGAAAAAAGAAAACTCATAGGGGAAAGAGAGGGGGAAGAAAATTAAACAAGAAAGAAATAGTAGACCACCCAATTTCCACTAACCCTCAAAATGAAGGCATATTTAATCTAAGTTCCAAGGAACTCACCAAAAAAGAATCCTCAGTTCTAAGTTATGGTCTTTCGTTTGCCCCTTCAAAAGGGCTAAACAAGTTTAATACCTTCATAAATGCGAAAGAACTTGTCAGGAAACTGACACTCAAAAGACATTTTATGAAGTCTCCGCTGGAAAGTCACACATCCTAATATGGAAACAGTAGTAACAGTCCTTATCTACACACGGATCTAAAACCTAGATCCAATTTTTATCCGGTTGCCAGCAAAGGCAACACTATAGAGACCTTTGAAACAATGATATGCAATGAGATAAGAAATATAAAACCAAAGAGTTTGAATAATCACAAACATAACCTTTCGAAAGAACAGATGAATACCATCAAGTCCCTTGAAAAGAATTATAATCTGGTTATAAAACCAGCAGACAAAGGTGGGGACATTGTCATCTTAAACAGAACTGACTACGAGGAAGAATGCAATAGAATATTATCGGATCAAAACACCTACGAAATTCTGAAAAGAAACCCTATTGAAAACTTTAAGAGGGATTTAGATGTAATTTTGGAAGATGCACATAGCACTGGGGTACTCAATGGCAAGGAGTTTAAATACATCAGTATTAAACATCCTATAACCCCAGTATTTTATTACCTCCCAAAAGTGCATAAATCCCTAGAAAGACCTCCAGGCCGACCGATTATTTCGGGGATAGGGAGCCTCTCAAGCAATCTATCGGAATATGTGGATAGGAAGTTACAAAAATATGTAACCAAATTACCATCGTATCTGAGGGACTCCACCCAGATATTAAATATATTGGAGGGCATAGAATGGGAAGAACACTACATACTGGTCATGTGCGACGTAGCTTCCCTATACACCAATATACCACATGAGGGTGGGATTGAGGCAGTCAACTTCTTCCTGGAAAAAGATGAACAACTACCCGAATTACAAATACAATTTATTCTGGATGGGATACAGTATATCCTTAGGCACAATTATTTTTCTAATAATGGGATTTTTTATAAACAAGTATGAGGAACAGCCATGGGGACCAGGTTCGTGCCCAGCTATGCGAATTTGTATATGGGCCACTGGGAACTGATCTTTTGGGAATCATGCCCAGCAAGCGCGGACCTGGTCCTCTACAATAGGTATATCGATGATATAATTATGATATGGAAAGGTTCCATGGATGACCTGCAACACACAATAAATGTTATGAATAACAACACAAATAACCTCACATTCACGTATGAAATGAGCAAAAAAGAAATCACTTTTTTGGACCTAAGAATTGAGATTGTGAATGGTAAATTAGAGACGTCCACTTTCTTTAAGGAAGTGGACTGCAACAACTATGTACACAAAGCGAGTTGTCACCTCGAAAGATGGAAAACTAATATACCGAAAGGACGATTCCTAAGGCTTAAAAAGAACTGTTCCAACCCAAATAAATGGGAAGAACAAGTGACCACCTTAAAAGAAAATTTTTTAGAAAGAGGCTATGACGAAGAAAGTCTCAATAGGAACATTGAAGAAGTACGACAGAGGGATAGGAGAGAACTCCTAACATATAAATCCAAGAAAACAAATATAAATCCAGAAGAAGACCACCTTACCATTCCTTTTATTACAGAATTTAGCGAAAACAGAAGAACTGTGGAAAAAATCATAGAAAAACACTGGCCACTTCTTAAAGACGACGAGGTGTTAGGAGACAAGCTAACCACCCGACCAGTCTTTATATACAAGAAAACAGAGAATTTAAAAAACAAACTATCACCAAGTATACTGAGAAACATAAAGAACAAAACCAGAGATGTATTTGGGAAAGAAATTAAAGGTTTCTTCCCTTGCTTGAATTGCAAAGCGTGCAAAAGAGGCATTAAAACGAAGGAAATTATCTCGCATAACACAAAGGTCAAGTACAGGATCAATGACCTGATAAGATGCATCAGCAAAGGAGTAATCTATCTGATATGGTGCAGCTGTGGGCTCCAATATATAGGACAAACATCCCGAGTCCTTAAAGATAGAATTAGGGAGCATTTACTAAAAATCAAACATAAAAACACAGAAACTGCACTGTACAGACATTTTACGAATCACCACCAGGGAAATAAGAAAGATTTCCACTATACAGGAATACAAATAGTGAAACCAAATTGGAGAGGAGGCAACTACGAAAAAAGTCTACTAACTGCCGAATCCAGATGGATTTTCGACATGGACAGTCTATACCCTAGGGGATTGAATAACAGAGAAGACCTCTCACACTTATTTAATCTTAAATGATAAAATGGCAAAACTGTAGTGACAAATTACACAAATCGTTACAAGATGACACATAGCCAACCAGCATGTATTTTCATACTAGCTCCTAAAGCTATCCGTCACCAGACACTTCAGCACCAACATAGGGCCAATTAAAAATTAAGACTAAGTAAGAACCTCACTTTGGGAGTAATAATACCTGTATAGAATAAAAAGATCTGGATATATCCATAGAATATTTATCTCTAGTTTTATTCCCAGTCTTACTCCTAACAATATTCGGATAACTAGTACCAAATAATACCCTCCAATTTAGCTTATGGGACTATAATAATTAGTGGACCAGACCATCTAGATAATATACCCACAGATAGATTAAAAGCAAGGATCAGGACCTCATTATTAACAACATTACTATTTTTAGAGACATTTTGAGAGTTTTAGATTTTAATATATCACCTGCACTAATATTCTAATATTTTTTTATTTTATTATTTTTATTTTAATATACATTCAAAGGGTCTCTTAATATATTACAAATCCTGCGACCAGCAATAGAGCTATCAATTTTATATACCAATTTTATACTAATTTTTAAGTTCATTTCTATCCCTTTTTAAGTATTAACTTCTTAGTAGATTCTTCTATAGTATGTTCGTTCCATGTAGGAACGATCATAAAAGGCATCCATAGAACAAACCAAACCCTTGGAACCCAATATATTGAGAAATCTCCGCTAAACCATTTGTCACCTCTGTAAAACACAATACCGGAGGTATTGTCATGGCAACCGGCAATGTTTGTAAACACTGGGTAGACCGGAAGTGACGCAAGAGACAAGACGTCACTTCCGGTTTTACTTAGATACAAACATCCGGTTCAACGAGTGAAACTTCCCACATATGATACTTCCGGTTTCACCAAAACACAAACATCCGGTTTAACGAGGGAGACAAAACAAACGAAATGTAAGCAAACAAGTACAAAACACTAAACGAAATCTTAATATAAAGAGAATCAACAATAGAACACTTAGAATAAGAATAAATAAATAAAAGAAAACAGAAAAAAGAGTTCATAGAAAAACCGTAAGGGAAAGATAATACTTCCGGGTCAAGTTAGGCTAACGTTTTTTGGCGCCAAATGCACGACCCTCTGATTGGTAGAATACACCTTAAATAGCCACCATAACTCACCAGAAAACATAGTCTTGAAAAAGGCCTAACTGAGAGGCCGAAACGCGTTGACAGAATTTGGTGAGCAATATTTCATTACTTTCTATTTTATTTGTAGCATTATTGCACTATGTTGTTTTGTTGTTTGCAGGTTTTATGAGGATAGAGTCTTATAATATAGACTGAACACCCTAGAAAACACTCCAACAACAAAGCATTCACCAGAAAGGAAAGGAGGATTTTAAATAATCATTATTAACAACACATTTACTTTATACCATCGAATAACTATTGATAAAGGATTTGGAGTTACACCCATACCATACAACCCCTTTTTTTTTTTTCCACTAACTAATTTCTCACTATCACCACTCTTGGATTACTACACGTTTTTTGAGTTTAATTTTTGAGTTTAATTTTTTACACTTTTATCATATTTTATCCAATATATTTTTGATCAACATATTCCCGATTTTAAAACACCAATATATTTTTTGTTTTGAACACAGAATTTTTTCTGGAACACTGCATTTTTTCACTTAAAGGAATCATTTTTATTTTTAACACCATTATTGTTTTTTCACATTTTTTCACGGAGGAGGATATTCCCACTAAGGAACTAGAGACACTCTATTTGATCATCTAACTGGTGCAATACACCCAAACCACATTTTAAGGATTTTTTAAGAAATTGAATAACAACAATTTCTTGTCAACCCAATATTTAAAGTAATTTTTAAAACAAGTTTGTGTTTTTAAAATAAGTTTGTGTTTTAAAATAAGTTTGTGTTTTAATATAAAACAATTGTTATTTATTGATTAATATTGTACAATATTTAAAATATGTACATGGATCCATGTTTTTAACTGAATGTTTCTAATTATATGCTTAATTTTACTTTAATGTATTAAATTTGTCAAACTCTTACATTGCTTACATATTCATCTTTATACAACCTTGTGTTGTCTTTCACCAAGAATATCTACACTTGATAGAAAGGCACATTTAATCTCTTAACCCACCTCCCAATAGCCTCTAGTTAGGCGCTTTCTGATATTCTACTACCAATACATATCAATCTCAGGGGCAGCTAGGTACCCCATTATCAAAAAGCAAGATTGGGATACTTTGAGCGCTGTAAGATATCATTCAATTCAACTAAATGGTTACATTGCATTCTCTATCTGAGCATTTAAGGTAAGACATGCTACATATCTGCATTGAACTAAAACTAGACATTAGCGGAAAGAGACAATGACATGGTTAAATTGCATTAGCTAATATCTTCCCATTTCAGCTAAAACATGCTACATATGCGTATTTCTCCTAAACCAGACCTTGTGTAAAATGGCAACTAAATGGTAACATTGCATTCTCTATCTGAGCATTTAAGGTAAGACATGCTACATATCTGCATTGAACTAAAAGTAGACATTAGCGGAAAGAGACAATGACATGGTTAAATTGCATTAGCTAATATCTTCCCATTTCAGCTAAGACATGCTACATATGCGTATTTCTCCTAAACCAGACCTTGTGTAAAATGGCAACTAAATGGTTACATTGCATTCTCTATCAGAGCATTTAAGGTAAGACATGCTACATATCTGCATTGAACTAAAACTAGACATTTGTTTGAAAAAAAATAAATGGTTAAATAGCATCCTATAGCTGAACATTACGCTAACATTTTAAAACTACAGTGGCAATTGTCAAACTAATTAACCATGTTGTGCATAAATACTCACCAACGAGATACCCAGGGGGCATTTGTCTTTCCTCAAACGGTCTCCACAGGGACGACTGAGCGAGGATGCGGGCATCATGACAAGCTCCTCCAAAATTCGCACACACATGCATAATCCTCATCTGTGCGTCACAAACATACTGCACGTTGAGGCTATGAAAATGTTTGCGATTTCTGAAGGGCAAGTCATCAACTGGAGCACGCAGCGCAATGTGGGTACAATCTATGGCTCCCAAGACATTGGGCAATTGAGCAATATCAAAGAATTCCCGCTTCATGCGCCTCCAATCACCATCATTTTGTGGGAATCCTATGTATTGCTTACTGATACGTACCATGGCGTCCAGAAAGTTATCAAACACCACAGAGAATGTACCTTGAGCCAGGCCATGCATGTACATTTCTCCGGATTGAAAACTCCCGGAGGCCAGGACGTATAGACAACTTAGCATCTTACTCATGGCGGGAACAGCAGCCCTTATTCTTATACGTGGCTCCAAATGAGGTTTAAGAAGATCGTAAAGGCCAATGAGCTGTTCGCGATTGAGCCGATACTTATCATAAACCTCAAAGTCGCTCATGTTTTCCAAGGTGGGTCTCACCCTGTAGACACGAGGACCTCGAACCAGACGACCCCTTCGTCTCAGTCTGAGCCGCCGAGGCTGCCTGATTCGATCAACCAATAGCAGCACCAGCAGTGTCTACCATGTCATCGTCATCCATCTTTCAAAACAGCGTAACAAGGTATGCACTTGATCTGATGTGGATCACAAGTGATGCATTGGCCATGTTGTTTGGGGGATTTATAGTACAATTAGTCCAATGGTAGTGAGTTTGTAATGATAGCTGATTGTATTCACTTGTTTGTATGTGAGCGGCGCGAATGCTTTCACAGTGGGCGTTTTTTTGTTGTTTGCTGAAATGTTGTTTTCCCACAATGAATCTCAATGTGAAAGTGTCAAATATCACACATACAGTGCATGTTTGTAATGTTTGTTCATATGCGTAATAAATATTTATTAAACGCGATCTTATAGTAACAAGCACACGTCCAGGCTAACATGAATGAAAGTGCATAGTTGTGTATAATGTGCATCGAATGTGATCGATCAATGTTGCTGCAACATTGTTTGAAAACGATAAAGTAACATCGGCCATCTGTAGTATTGTATATATAAGTGATTGGCGAGCTGTCAATATTGTACGCGTCCCTTTAAAATCGCAATAATAATTCCGAACTTCCCGTCTGCCATCTGTAGTATTGTATATATAAATGATTGCCAAGCTGTCAATATTGTATGCGTCCCTTTAAAATCGCAATAATAATTCAGAACTTCCCGGCTGCCATCTGTAGTATTGTATATATAAGTGATTGCCGAGCTGTCAATATTGTATGCGTCCCTTTAAAATCGCAATAATAATTCAGAACTTCCCGTCTGCCATCTTTAGTATTGTATATATAAGTGATTGCCGAGATGTCAATATTGTATGCGTCCCTTTAAAATCGCACTAATGCTGAATAACTTCCGGCTGCCATCTGTAGTATTGTATATATAAGTGATTGCCGAGCTGTCAATATTGTATGCGTCCCATTCAAATCTCAATAATACTAAATAACTTCCGGCTGTCATCTGTAGTATTGTATATATAAGTGATCGCCGAACTGTCAATATTGTATGCGTCCCATTCAAATCGCACTAATACTGAATAACTCCTGTCTGCCATCTGTAGTATTGTATATATAAGTGATTGCCGAGCTGTCAATATTGTATGCGTCCCTTTAAAATCGCAATAATAATTCAGAACTTCCCGTCTGCCATCTGTAGTATTGTATATATAAGTGATTGCCGAGCTGTCAATATTGTATGCGTCCCTTTAAAATCGCAATAATAATTCAGAACTTCCCGTCTGCCATCTTTAGTATTGTATATATAAGTGATTGCCGAGATGTCAATATTGTATGCGTCCCTTTAAAATCGCACTAATGCTGAATAACTTCCGGCTGCCATCTGTAGTATTGTATATATAAGTGATTGCCGAGCTGTCAATATTGTATGCGTCCCATTCAAATCTCAATAATACTAAATAACTTCCGGCTGTCATCTGTAGTATTGTATATATAAGTGATTGTCGAGCTGTCAATATTGTATGTGTCCCTTTCAAATCGCAATAATAATTCTGAACTTCCCGTCTGCCATCTGTAGTATTGTATATATAAGTGATTGCCGAGCTGTCAATATTGTATGCGTCCCATTCAAATGGCACTAATACTGAATAACTTCCGGCTGTCATCTGTAGTATTATATATATAAGTGATTTGCGATCTGACAATATTTCTAAATTGTCCCATTCAAATCTCCCTAATAATGCTGTTCCAAACTGTTATTTACGTATATGTTGTATTGTAGTATTGAGTGTTAAAGTTCAGAAAGGGGCGGTACAGTCATGAATCTGTAATGTGTATGGTTGAATCTTCTAATGACGTCATCATATTATTAACCTGCCTATGTAGTTCTGAAATCCTCATAGTGTTGTTGTATTGTGCTACATTGTTATTGTGTGCTGAATAAAATATAAATGTGTGCTTTGTGGTTGCGTGATGGGTGATGCGTGTTATGTACATCTACGTATATATTGTGATTGTGTCCCACATATGCTGACTTCTATATAGCATTGTTGTTCCTTCCCATAAAGTGACATCTGTAATCTTGTGTAATGATGTTCTTCTTGTACGTAATTCCTAATGATTTATTGTGATGGAATCATGATGTTAAAAGTACAGTAAAATCCATATGTTCTGTTTTGTGATTCCTAGAGAGAATGTAATGTGATTTTCCCCCCATCATTTGAATGCACATGTATGAGTGAATGTTAAAAGTAATGTATGTGCATCCATGACTGATCATGTGTTAAGCCTATGTAGATATGCAGTTGCTGCAAGCATATGAGTTGAATAAATGAAATGCAATAATAAAGGTAAATGAGAGGTGTTTCCCATTGTGTACTGTTTGTGAATCCTGAAAAGTTTAAATCATTTTGGTGCCCGTTTAAATGTAATTTTTTTGCTAAAAAAGTTTGTTACTAGTGATGTTGATTTGTAGTTGATGTAATATAAAAGTATGAAACAATTTAATGCTGTTGTGAATATTCAATAAGTACAATCCATAAGTCCACCATAGGGAAATAGTCATTTCTTGATCTATTTATCATAGCTAGGTGTAACGCAGAAAAGCATGTATTTTTTTCCTATTTCTAGCGCTGGTATTTGGAGTTTTTTGGTCTACGCTATTTGCGTGCGTTAGGGAAATCTGTCTGTCGCGTGCACGAGCACGTCTTCCCCATAGAAGTCAATGGAGGCTCAAAATTTTGGACAAATTTTTTTCAAAGACTGGTTTTCCTCGTAAAGTGAGTGACGTCATGAGCTTGTGTGAAAAAGTAACTAAATCGTGTTCATTTTGTAATAAATAACTTTTTTGTGTATGTAATGTGGTGTATATTGTTTGTATGCATCGATGAGTGTATGTTTGTGATAATCTTATTAGTTAGATGTAGCTATATGAGGGTCTTTTCCCGTGTGTCAATGTAAGTCAATGGGAAAATGGATTTGTGTTGTTTTTTTTCTAACACCCCGAGATCTCGCAACTTTGATCCTTTGTATTTTGAAGAAAAATTATTAAATCTGAAAAATAAATATAGTGTAGTGTTTGTATGAGTGTAAGTGTACTTTGTGTAATATTTGTTTTGTGATTCGTGGATGTTTATTTTGTCGGTAGATGTTAACTACTGGGTTTGAGCTGTCGGTAGAGATTTGTGAGTTGGGTGATTTTTGAGTGTCGGTAACTGAACTCTAAATACCGGAGTCCATAAAAAACAAGCGTTAGGAGCCTCTAACGCTTGTTTTGACGGCTAATGCCAAACTCTAAATCTAGGCCATAGTTACTTTTAAACTTATCAGGGGACATAACGTCAAACAATATCCAAATGCATAGGGAGATGAAACATAACTCTGTTGAAGCCTTTGGGTAGGTGTGTGTCCATGGTGAAAATCCAAAAAGCTTCACGTTTAAAAAGCAATTTGTTAACGTTACCTCCCCGTTTGGGAAATTTAACTTTTTCTATAACCTTCCACTTGAGCGTGGTGTTGACACTATTTTGCTTCAAAATGAAATGATTGGCCAGTTCAGAGCAATTATCTATCCTTTATATGTCGGACAGATTTTTCCTGACTCTCTCTCTGACCTCGCGTGTGGTGCAACCAATATACTGTTTATTATTGCATGTGCACCAGATCATGTAAACAACATTTTTTTTATCTACAATTGACACAACTATCCAAAGTATATTGTTTGCCAGTCACATTCGATTCAAAGGTCTTACTCATGTATCCAAAGCTGCATGGTATACAGTGGCTGTAACCACACTTATGCATACCTTTGAACTTTGACTTAGTTCACTTGGTGAAAGAATGTTGCCAATTGTAGTACCCTTATGGTACGAAAAATTGCAACCCTGTTTGACAAAGTTTTGAAGACCATCATGTGCTTGCAGCATGGGAAGAAGGGATAGATTATATCCCGAAATGTCACTGAACTAAAGAAAGATTACTTTAACCACGCTGACTGCAGACCAGTGAGTGCTTATTGCAAACTTCTCTATAAATATATATAGGTATAAATATGAAATAAAGAAAGATTACTTTAACCAAGCTGACTGCAGACCAGTGAGTGCTTATTGCAAACTTCTATATTAACCTTATAGCACCCTGGCAGTTGATGTGAACCGGTGAGAGTGCAAAAACTTCACTACTCTCTCTCTCTCTCTCTCTCTCTCTCTCTCTCTCTCTCTCTCTCTCTCTCTCTATATATATATATATATATATATATATATATATATATATATATATATATATATATATATATATATACACAGTATATATAGGTATAGTTATATATTTGTTAGGGTGTACAAGGTTACCCAATGTAATATTAGTAGATCACAACTGCAGATTCAAGTAGTTATCCGTTAACCAGTAGTAATAACCTATGAGGTGCTCTTGTAATCCTTGTTACAGGAGACAGGCAAGAAAGCCAGTAGTATAAAGTTCGTTATGAATACTGTCCTTGTATTATTAAGGCTGTAGGTGTGATGTAGTACAGTATAGGAACTGTATAGTAGTTGACACTGTCCTTAGTAGTAAGAATTGCCCATTAACAAGGATAGGGTAATGAGTGAAATAGCTATAGCCTGTAGTTGTGCTGAGTCAGGAGATATTAACGTTGTAGCCTCTGAACTTACTGTGAGTAAGCGTGAGTTGATTAATCCGGAGCCAGTGTGTGATTGCCTTGAGAGGGGAGAGATGGTGCCGCTGCAGCGTCTGTAGACACAGACAGAGGGTGTGGTGCGAAGCGCCAATCAGCGAGGTGGAATACCTGACAGGCAGCGTGTGAACGCTGGAAAGACTTCGGCTGTGTTTGTAGCAAATGCGGTCAACCGCGGAAGCTCCGGAGTACTGAGAGGTGAGGCTGTACAGAGTAAGTCCTGACACTGTTTGCAACAAAGAAAGCCTGTCTGTAGTGGATACCAGATGGAAACTGGGGATCTTTGTTAGCGTAGTGTGGCTCAGCTGGTATATGCGGAACAAGGAGATTTCTGTAGTAGCTCCTGCAGTAAGATGAGCTTTCAGTATCTGTAACAATTAATTCAGTTAGATTGTAGCCTGGAGGTTTAGTTTGGTGTCTTCTCTAGTTGAGAGCTCAGTATACTAAACATTAATTGGCAGGTGGAAGGGGGAGGAGCAGACTTAAGTAACCTATCCTTAAAGGTATAGCTGCCAACTCTGACAATATTGTACCAAAAAAACATCATATATATGTAGAAATATGTATTTATAAATAAATAGAACATATTCTGCTATGTAAAGAACATTGGAATGCAAAATAATCATATTTTCATGTCGGGTTAGCGCACTTGGGTTTGTGAGCAAGTAGGGTGTTAGGTTTTATCCTACTTTTTTGCTCCATTGACTTCTGTGGGGGCATACGTTAACACGCAATATCCTATCTTCAGCTTTTTGTACGCATCAGGTTAGCTTAAACCTTGAGATGAGTTGAGGGAAGTGGCAGGTGGACATTTTACACCTTGGTTTAAACTCTCATCTCTAGACTACTCTAATTTCCCTCCTACCCAGTTCAAAAATGTGTGCTTGAACAAATCTCCTCTTAAAGAAGGAGTTAAAGGGACATTATACACTCAGTTTTTCTTTGCATAAATGTTTTGTAGATGATCTATTTATAAAGCCCATAAAGTTTATTTTTTTTTAAAAATTATAATTTTGCTTATTTTTAAAGAACATTGCTCTGATTTTCAGACTCCTAACCAAGCCCCAAAGTTTTATTTGAATACCATCAGCTACCTTCTCCAGCTTGCTCCTGTTTGTGTAAAGGGTCTTTTTGGAGTGTCTTATTTCCCACTTGCAGTGGGCTTTCCAACTGCCTTTTCAACAGAGCTAAACTGAAAGCTTCTAAGTACGTTTTTAAACCATTTTATACTGGATTTTTATATCAGTATCTGTGCATCTTATACTTTATATTAATGTCTATTGCATGCAGTTATATGAAAATGAGTGTATACTGTCCCTTTAAGTGAAGAGGAATGGTATAGAGATTTGAAAATACAAGGAAGTTTTTCTTCCTGCCCCGCATTTTAGGACTTAACTTTAAACTACTAACGAGATGGTATTTGACCCCTACCCGTCTATAGAAAATATGCTTGGATTAAGTATTACCTGCTGGAGATGTTGAGAGAAAAGGGGTAACATATTTGGTGGGGATGCCCCAAACTAAGAACATTCAGGAATCAGAGTTTAGCATAAAAACAATACTCGGAAAACAATCTTCTCTGTACACGTGAGTAGAACTTTTAAATATAGGTATACAGCCACCTTTAAAATTTGACAAACTTTAGCACAAATTGGACTCAATAGCGCTTGATCTCTGATATCCTGAAATTGGAGTTAGTCTCGCTTGATGAATACTGTTATCTTAGGAAACAACAACTTAACTTTTTTTTACAATATGAAACACTATTGAGAACAATTGTCCCATACTTTAACATCAGTTAGTCTTACAGACATTTAACTTTTTTATTTACCATTTCTTGTCTGGTCACTTAGCATGGGAAAGAATTGTACTCTCTTGACTTCTTAGATAACTGCTCTTGCATCCAGACGTCTTCTCTTTTGAATTCTAAGAAATTTACCATTTTTTATTTGAATTTTAACACGTGGGCTCATGGTATTATTTACTAAAATGTAACACTAATCTACTAAATACACTTCTTTAGGTTTATTGTTATCTAAAATGGCATTTGAACTTATCCCTATTGATATAATTGTTACATTACTTTTCTGTTTGTATTATTTTTGAAAAATGCAAATAAAAAAAAAATACATTAAAATAAACGGTTACACCAAAATAAACATTATCTCATAAAAAAATTTTTTCATATAAATAATAATAAAAATTTAGTAACAGGTTTAAAAGGTTTTTGATATATCACAAGGTGTTTAAATGAAAAGGGCTATAATAACAGAATTTATGTTTACCTGATAAATTACTTTCTCCAACGGTGTGTCCGGTCCACGGCGTCATCCTTACTTGTGGGATATTCTCTTCCCCAACAGGAAATGGCAAAGAGCCCAGCAAAGCTGGTCACATGATCCCTCCTAGGCTCCGCCTTCCCCAGTCATTCGACCGACGTAAAGGAGGAATATTTGCATAGGAGAAATCATATGATACCGTGGTGACTGTAGTTAGAGAAAATAAATCATCAGACCTGATTAAAAAACCAGGGCGGGCCGTGGACCGGACACACCGTTGGAGAAAGTAATTTATCAGGTAAACATAAATTCTGTTTTCTCCAACATAGGTGTGTCCGGTCCACGGCGTCATCCTTACGTGTGGGAAAAAATACCAAAGCTTTAGGACACGGATGATGGGAGGGAGCAAATCAGGTCACCTAGATGGAAGGCACCACGGCTTGCAAAACCTTTCTCCCAAAAATAGCCTCAGAAGAAGCAAAAGTATCAAATTTGTAAAATTTAGTAAAAGTGTGCAGTGAAGACCAAGTCGCTGCCTTACATATCTGATCAACAGAAGCCTCGTTCTTGAAGGCCCATGTGGAAGCCACGGCCCTAGTGGAATGAGCTGTGATTCTTTCAGGAGGCTGCCGTCCGGCAGTCTCATAAGCCAATCTGATGATGCTTTTAAGCCAAAAAGAGAGAGAGGTAGAAGTTGCTTTTTGACCTCTCCTTTTACCAGAATAAACAACAAACAAGGAAGATGTTTGTCTGAAATCCTTTGTAGCCTCTAAATAGAATTTTAGAGCACGAACTACATCCAAATTGTGCAACAAACGTTCCTTCTTTGAAACTGGATTCGGACACAAAGAAGGCACGACTATCTCCTGGTTAATATTTTTGTTAGAAACAACTTTCGGAAGAAAACCAGGTTTAGTACGCAAAACCACCTTATCTGCATGGAACACCAGATAAGGAGGAGAACACTGCAGAGCAGATAACTCTGAAACTCTTCTAGCAGAAGAAATTGCAACCAAAAACAAAACTTTCCAAGATAATAACTTGATATCAACGGAATGTAGGGGTTCAAACGGAACCCCCTGAAGAACTGAAAGAACTAAATTAAGACTCCAAGGAGGAGTCAAAGGTTTGTAAACAGGCTTGATTCTAACCAGAGCCTGAACAAAAGCTTGAACATCTGGCACAGCCGCCAGCTTTTTGTGAAGTAAAACAGATAAAGCAGAAATCTGTCCCTTCAAAGAACTTGCAGATAATCCTTTCTCCAAACCTTCTTGAAGAAAGGATAGAATCTTAGGAATTTTTATCTTGTTCCATGGGAATCCTTTAGATTCACACCAACAGATATATTTTTTCCATATTTTATGGTAGATTTTTCTAGTTACAGGCTTTCTGGCCTGAACAAGAGTATCAATGACAGAATCTGAGAACCCTCGCTTTGATAAAATCAAGCGTTCAATCTCCAAGCAGTCAGTTGGAGTGAGGCCAGATTCGGATGTTCGAACGGACCTTGAACAAGATGGTCCTGTCTCAAAGGTAGCTTCCATGGTGGAGCCGATGACATATTCACCAGATCTGCATACCAAGTCCTGCGTGGCCACGCAGGAGCTATCAAGATCACCGATACCCTCTCCTGTTTGATCCTGTCTACCAGCCTGGGAATGAGAGGAAACGGTGGGAACACATAAGCTAGGTTGAAGCTCCAAGGTGCTACTAGTGCATCCACTAGAGTCGCCTTGGGATCCCTGGATCTGGACCCGTAGCAAGGAACCTTGAAGTTCTGACAAGACGCCATCAGATCCATATCTGGAATGCCCCACAATTGAATTATTTGGGCAAAGATTTCCGGATGGAGTTCCCACTCCCCCGGATGAAATGTCTGACGACTCAGAAAATCCGCTTCCCAATTTTCCACTCCTGGGATGTGGATTGCAGACAAGTGGCAGGAGTGAGTCTCCGCCCATTGAATTATTTTGGTCACTTCTTCCATCGCCAGGGAACTCCTTGTTCCCCCCTGATGGTTGATATACGCAACAGTCGTCATGTTGTCTGATTGAAACCGTATGAATTTGGCCTTTGCTAGCTGAGGCCAAGCCTTGAGAGCATTGAATATCGCTCTCAGTTCCAGAATATTTATCGGGAGAAGAGATTCTTCCCGAGACCAAAGACCCTGAGCTTTCAGGGGTTCCCAGACCGCGCCCCAGCCCACCAGACTGGCGTCGGTCGTGACAATGACCCACTCTGGTTTGCGGAAGCTCATCCCTTGTGACAGGTTGTCCAGGGTCAGCCACCAACGGAGTTAAACTCTGGTCCTCTGATCTACTTGTATCGTCGGAGACAAGTCTGTATAATCCCCATTCCACTGACTGAGCATGCACAGTTGTAATGGTCTTAGATGAATTCGCGCAAAAGGAACTATGTCCATTGCCGCGACCATCAAACCTATTACTTCCATGCACTGCGCTATGGAAGGAAGAAGAACAGAATGAAGTACTTGACAAGAGCTTAGAAGTTGAATCAGTATGTCGTCCAAGTAAGGTACTACTGCAATGCCCCTTGGTCTTAGCACCGCTAGAAGGGACCCTAGTACCTTTGTGAAAATTCTTGGAGCAGTGGCTAATCCGAATGGAAGTGCCACAAACTGGTAATGCTTGTCCAGAAAGGCGAACCTTAGGAACCGATGATGTTCCTTGTGGATAGGAATATGTAGATACGCATCCTTTAAATCCACCGTGGTCATGAATTGACCTTCCTGGATGGTAGGAAGAATTGTCCGAATGGTTTCCATTTTGAACGATGGAACCTTGAGAAATTTGTTTAGGATCTTGAGATCTAAGATTGGTCTGAATGTTCCCTCTTTTTTGGGAACTATGAACAGATTGGAGTAGAATCCCATCCCTTGTTCTCCTAATGGAACCGGATGAATCACTCCCATTTTTAACAGGTCTTCTACACAATGTAAGAATGCCTGTCTTTTTATGTGGTCTGAAGACAATTGAGACCTGTGGAACCTCCCCCTTGGGGGTAGCTCCTTGAATTCCAGAAGATAACCTTGGGAGACTATTTCTAGCGCCCAAGGATCCAGAACATCTCTTGCCCAAGCCTGAGCGAAGAGAGAAAGTCTGCCCCCCACCAGATCCGGTCCCGGATCGGGGGCCAACATCTCATGCTGTCTTGGTAGCAGTGGCAGGTTTCTTGGCCTGCTTACCTTTGTTCCAGCCTTGCATTGGCCTCCAGGCTGGCTTGGTTTGAGAAGTATTACCCTCTTGCTTAGAGGATGTAGAACTTGAGGCTGGTCCGTTTCTGCGAAAGGGACGAAAATTTGGTTTATTTTTAGCCTTAAAAGACCTATCCTGAGGAAGGGCGTGGCCCTTACCCCCAGTGATATCTGAAATAATCTCTTTCAAGTCAGGGCCAAACAGCGTTTTCCCCTTGAAAGGTATGTTAAGCAATTTGTTCTTGGAAGACGCATCTGCTGACCAAGATTTTAGCCAAAGCGCTCTGCGCGCCACAATAGCAAACCCTGAATTTTTCGCCGCTAATCTAGCTAATTGCAAAGTGGCGTCTAAAGTAAAAGAGTTAGCCAATTTAAGAGCGTGAACTCTGTCCATAATCTCCTCATAAGAAGAATCTTTATCGAGCGACTTTTCTAGTTCATCGAACCAGAAACACGCTGCTGTAGTGACAGGAACAATGCATGAAATTGGTTGTAGAAGGTAACCTTGCTGAACAAACATCTTTTTAAGCAAACCCTCTAATTTTTTATCCATAGGATCTTTGAAAGCACAACTATCTTCTATAGGGATAGTAGTGCGTTTGTTTAGAGTAGAAACCGCCCCCTCGACCTTGGGGACTGTCTGCCATAAGTCCTTTATGGGGTCGACCATAGGAAACAATTTCTTAAATATAGGGGGAGGGACAAAAGGTATGCCGGGCCTTTCCCATTCTTTGTTTACAATGTCCGCCACCCGCTTGGGTATAGGAAAAGCTTCGGGGGGCCCCGGGACCTCTAGGAACTTGTCCATCTTACATAATTTCTCTGGAATGACCAAATTGTCACAATCATCCAGAGTAGACAACACCTCCTTAAGCAGAGCGCGGAGATGTTCCAATTTAAATTTGAATGTAATCACATCAGGTTCAGCTTGTAGAGAAATTTTCCCTGAATCTGAAATTTCTCCCTCAGACAAAACCTCCCTGGCCCCCTCAGACGGGTGTAGGGGCATGTCAGAACCATTATCATCAGCGTCCTCATGCTCTTCAGTATTTTCTAAAACAGAGCAGTCGCGCTTTCGCTGATAAGTGGGCATTTTGGCTAAAATGTTTTTGATAGAATTATCCATTACAGCCGTTAATTGTTGCATAGTAAGGAGTATTGGCGCACTAGATGTACTAGGGGCCTCCTGTGTGGGCAAGACTGGCGTAGACGAAGGAGGGGATGATGCAGTACCATGCTTACTCCCCTCACTTGAGGAATCATCTTGGGCATCATTTTCTCTAAATTGTTTGTCACATACATCACATCTATTTAAATGAGAAGGAACCTTAGCTTCCTCACATACAGAACATAGTCTATCTGATAGTTCAGACATGTTAAACAGGCATAAACATGATAACAAAGAACAAAAAACGTTTTAAAATAAAACCGTTACTGTCACTTTAAATTTTAAACTGAACACACTTTATTACTGAATATGTGAAAAAGTATGAAGGAATTGTTCAAAATTCACCAAAATTTCACCACAGTGTCTTAAAGCCTTAAAAGTATTGCACACCAAATTTGAAAGCTTTAACTCTTAAAATAACAGAACCGGAGCCGTTTTTATATTTAACCCCTATACAGTCCCTGGTATCTGCTTTGCTGAGACCCAACCAAGCCCAGAGGGGAATACGATACCAAATGACGCCTTCAGTAAGCTTTTTCTATGTATCTGAGCTCCTCACACATGCATCTGCATGCCTTGCTTCCCAAAAACAACTGCGCATTAGTGGCGCGAAAATGAGGCT
Source organism: Bombina bombina (assembly GCF_027579735.1). Taxonomy (NCBI): domain Eukaryota; kingdom Metazoa; phylum Chordata; class Amphibia; order Anura; family Bombinatoridae; genus Bombina; species Bombina bombina. The sequence goes on from NC_069502.1 coordinate 599,864,528, forward strand.
CTGCCTATGATTAGAGAAGGCCCCCAGTGAAAAAGGTGTCCAATACAGTGCCTGCCGTTTCTTTAACATAATTCCCAAGAATAAAATAACTCCTCAAAGCTATAAACTATTAAAAATGCTTATAAATCAATCGTTTTAGCCCAGAAAAATGTCTACCAGTCTTTAAAGCCCTTGTGAAGCCCTTTATTCTTATTTAATAAAAATGGCTTACCGGATCCCATAGGGAAAATGACAGCTTCCAGCATTACCAAGTCTTGTTAGAAATGTGTCATACCTCAAGCAGCAAAAGTCTGCTCACTGTTTCCCCCAACTGAAGTTAATTCCTCTCAACAGTCCTGTGTGGAAACAGCCATCGATTTTAGTAACGGTTGCTAAAATCATTTTCCTCTTACAAACAGAAATCTTCATCTCTTTTCTGTTTCAGAGTAAATAGTACATACCAGCACTATTTTAAAATAACAAACTCTTGATTGAAGAATAAAAACTACATTTAAACACCAAAAAACTCTAAGCCATCTCCGTGGAGATGTTGCCTGTGCAACGGCAAAGAGAATGACTGGGGAAGGCGGAGCCTAGGAGGGATCATGTGACCAGCTTTGCTGGGCTCTTTGCCATTTCCTGTTGGGGAAGAGAATATCCCACAAGTAAGGATGACGCCGTGGACCGGACACACCTATGTTGGAGAAATATATATATATATATATATATATATACACACACACACATATGTGTGTGTATAAATAATAATTCAATAGTTATATTTAAAATTGTGTTTTACTGTGTATTTATTGCAACTATTTAACATTCCAATGTTCTTTATATAGGGAAAAGGTTACTTTTATTTTTATATTTTGATATTACTATATATATCTGTATTAATTTATACCTGTATATGTTCATATAGATATATAGGTATAGATATATAGTTTACGTCAACATCATCAGATATATAAAAAAATATATATATATTTGAAAAAAAATTCTATGTGAAGAATATTGGAATGTACAATATGTGTAACGCCCTTCGGTTTTCACACTGTAAGTCTAACGTGGTGTCAGGTTAACGCACATGAAAAATGTGTTACTTTAAGGCACGTTATGTAAATATTAAATATTGAAAAAAATGAATAATATTTATTAATAATTATTATAGTTACTGTAAAATATACATATATGTTCAAATTATTTTTTAGAATTTGTAGGAACATCTAGGGTAGGGCACCATGTACTAAGTAGTGTAAGCTGCACATGCGGGCATACTTCTTGCAATGTAAGAAGCTTCTTACACTCTCTGCCACGACAGAGGCGGTGGATAGAAATCTCCCTGAATATGCTCGCTCCGGATAATTGCCAGGCCCTTCTCTCGCACAACCAATTGGAGAAGGGGTGGAATGAAACACTTGATTGAGTGTGTAATAGTACAAACATGCAGCAGACTGCCGGGTCCGCTGCCCATTCATCAAAAAGTCATGCGGACAGGTTCTCAAGACTCTTAGCAAATGAGGCCCCATAAAATAGCATGCTTTAAAAAAAAAATCCGTAATTTATTATAAAGACACCCTTTATGAATAAAAAAGTGTATCAACCACTTCTGCCAGATGCTCTTATCTCAGCAAGATTTGAAAATACCTTTACTGCTTTCTGTGTTATTTTATGTAGCTGTATATAACAACATATAAGCTGATGAAGCTAGAGAGAAATATTAGTGAATTTAGCAGTGTTAATCTGATGACAGATGAAGTCACATTTGTCCTTATTTGGCAGAACTTGGGACAGTTTAATGTTAAATATATTAAAAAAAACATTGATTTTAGTATTTAAAATGTAAACAACATTAAAGTCATATTGCGTTTTTAGAAGAAGAGAATGCAAATGCTATCTCCGCTTCTTCTTTAAATATGATACATTTTTCATTGGTTATCATTATGGATGCAATGTATCTCTTCTGTGACTATTAGTTTTAACTATATGCAAACACCTACTATTTATAAGTATGAGCCAGACACAATCATACTGATTAGACACTGACACGGAGAAGTGAAACGTTGCTGTAATTGCATCCTCAAGTGATTTTCTCATAAGACTGAGCAGGCTCGGAAAAATAATTTCCAACATACTTTCTTTGATGGAGGTTAAATTATAATGAGCCTATATATGGTGTTTAGTTTAGGAATGCTTTAATTAAAACTCTGATCACTGAGTCATTTTAATTACTTAAAAAAAAAAAAGATTAATATCTATTGATCAAGATGTAATGCAATCTACTAGTTCTTGCCATGCAAAACATTGTACACAGCTCAAATACATTTTTTGCTTCCTTTCTATGGCATTTAATCCATTAAGAGGCACCATTTTCGTGTATATAATTTTTTAACTTACAATTTGGGAAATACATAAATATATGTACATTAAAGACATTTTCATACACTTTGCATTACAATTCATTGTGTTTCTATGAGCTTTTTGCAGCCTGTCACAGAAAGAAGTTATTATTAGCCAATGGGAAACAACTGCATCATCAAAATATTGATACATTGTTGTATATTAAAACCCGTATTAAAGGGAAGAAGTTGCAATCTACAGAGAGGAAGGAACAAGCATGTTAGAGTTTCAAACACATAAGAATATTTGAATTTGTTTTTAAAGAACAGACACCTAGATTACAAGTTTTGCGCAATAGAGGGTGTGAAACGAATGCAACAAAAGTTGCGTTATTTCACCCTCCATAGCACTGCCATTACGAGTTTCTAAAAAGCCGCCTTGTGTGTGCGATATGGTGACGATGAGCTCCATATCGCACAAAATCCAAGCGCTGCTTTGACGTGCTCATGCTCGCTTTCCCCATTGACATCAATTGGGAGAGAGTGTTAGGAAAAAACTTAACACCTGTGATTGCGGAATGAAAAGCTCCATAACGCAACCCCATTGATGTCTATGGGGAAAAAAAAGTTAAGTTTAAACCTAACACCCTAACATAAACCCCACATCTAAACACCCCTAATCTGCTGTCCCTGACATTGCTGACACCTAAATAAAGTTATTAACCCCTAATCTGCCGCTCCCAACATCGCCGCCACTTAAATAAAGTTATTAACCCCTAGCCTGCCGCTCCCGACATCACCGCCACTATAATAAAGTTATTAACCCCTATTCCCCTGCACCCCAACATTGCCCACACTATAATAAAGATATTAACCCCTATTCTGCTGCTCCCGGACATTGCCGCCACTAAATAAAGTTATTAACCCCTAAACCTCTGGCCTCCCACATCACTGCCACTAAATAAACCTATTAAGCCCTAAACCACCAGCCCCCCACATCGCAAAAAACTAAATTAAACTATTAACCCCTAAACCTAACAACCCCCTAACTTTAAATTAAAATTACAGGATCCCTATCTTAAAATAAATAAAAACTGACCAAAAACTAAGTTTAAACTATATATTAAACTAACATTACTATTATATTAAAATTAAAATAACTATCAATTAAATAAATTAAATTACACATTAAAAAAACCTAACTCTACTAAAAAAATTAAATCTACAATTACAAAAAATAAAAAATACTAAATTACAAAAAATAACAAACACTAAAGTACAAGAAATAACAAACACTAAATTATGAAAAATAACAAACAATTACACCTTATCTAATAGCCCTATAAAAATAAAAAAGCCCCCCTAAAATAAAACTCCCTAGCTTACAATAAACTACCAATTGCCCTTAAAAGGGCCTTTTGTAGGGCATTGCCCTAAAGAAATCAGCTATTTTACCTGAAAAATAAATACAAAGACCCCCAACAGTAAAATCCACCACTCAACCAACCCCCAAAATAAAAAACCTAACTCTAACAAAAACCTAAGCTACCCATTGCCCTGAAAAGGGCATTTTATGGGCATTGCCCTTAAAAGGACATTCAGCTATTTTTCTTGCCCTGAAAAAGGGATTTAGCTCTTTTAAAAAAAGCCTGAACCCTAATCTAAAAAAAAAAAAAACCCACCCAAAAAAAGTTTTAACAAACCTAACACTAACCCCCAAAGATCCACTTACAGTTTTTGAAGTCCGGACATCTAGGAGGCAAAAAGTCTTCATCCAGGCGGCAAGGTCTTCATCCATCCAGGCAGCATCTTCTATCTTCATCCAGGCGGCGTCTTCTGTCTTAATCCAGATGGCATCTTCTATCTTCATCCCGGCAGCGCAGAGCGGGTCCATCCTGAAGACATCCGGCGCGAAGCATCCTCTTCATACGGTCGCCGCCGTATATTAAATCTTCAATGCAAAGGAGCCTTTTCAAAATGGCATCCTTTGCATTCCTATTGACTGATTTGATTTTTGAAATTCAAATCAGCCAATAGGATGAGAGCTACTGACATTCTATTGGCTGTTCAAATCAAAAGGCCCTTTTAAGGGCTATAGGTAGTTTATTGTAGGCTAGGGGTTTTTTATTTGGGGGGGGGTTATTTTTTATAGGGCTATTAGATTAGGTGTAATTGTTTTTATTTTGAATAATTTTGTTTGTTATTTTTCGTAATTTAGTGTTTGTTAATTTTTGTACTTTAGAGTTTTTATTTTTTGTAATTTAGTATTTTTATTTTTTTGCAATTGTAGATTTAATTTTTTTAGTAGTGTTAGGTTTTTTAATGTGTAATTAAATGTATTTAATTGATAGTTAATTAATTAATTTTAGTATAATAGTAATGTTAGTTTAATAAATAGTTTAAACTTAGGTTTTTTTTAATTTCCCAGGTTTATTTATTTTAAGATAGGGATCTTGTCATTTTAATTAGTTTTTATGTTTAGAGGTTAATAGTTTAATTTAGTTTTTTTTGCGGTGTGGGGGTTTAGGGGTTAATAGGTTTATTTAGTGGCAGTCATGTGGGAGGCCAGAGGTTTAGGGGTAATAACTTTATTTAGTGGCAGGGATGTTGGGGAGCGGCGGAATAGGGGTTAATATCTTTATTATAGTGTGGGCGATGTTGGGGTGCGGGGGAATAGGGGTTAATAACGTTATTATAGTGTCTGCTATGCCGGGGAGCGGTGGGATAGGGGTTAATAAATTGTTTTATTGGCGGCGATGTCAGGAGTGGCAGATTAGGGGTTAATAACTTCAATATAGTGTTTGTGATGCGGGAGGGCCTCGGTTTAGGGGATTAATAGGTAGTTTATGGGTGTTTAGAGTACTTTGTAACAGTTTAGTTATGAGTTTTGCGTAACAGTTTTGTTGCGTAAAACTCATAACTACTGGTCTCAGATTGCAGAACAGATCGTGTCGGTATAGGCTGTAACGCAAGGTTTTTTGCCTCACTGCAAAACTTGTAATGGCAGCGCTATGGAAATCCCATGCAAAAACATAATTTTTTTGAGTGCGGGACTGACGTTGCGTTACAGGCTAAAATGCTTGCGGTATAGCTATACCGACAAGACTCTTAATGGCTGCTTTATTGTTTTAACGCTGAAATGGCCATTTTCTCAGCGTTAAAACACAAACGCAAAACTTGTAATCTAGGTGATAGATACATAGATAGATGCATAGATAGATAGATAGAAAGATAGATGATAGATAGATAAATAGATAGATAGATAGATAGATAGATAGATAGATAGATAGAAAGAAAGATATAGATAGAAAGATATATAGATAGATAGAGATATATTTTAAGTTTGAACACAATTTCTGTTTATATTGCAGTTTTCAAAGTTCCATAAGTTTGAAACAAAAAATGAAATTGTCCTGAAATTTTGTAGTTTTGTTTGAAGTATTATTTTCTGCTAGATAAAAGGTTTTATTATATATTTAAATTTTAGAAGGAAATTAAAAAAAAAATTAGAAAATATTTATAGCTATTTGGTTGTTGTTGTTTTTTGTAAACAGTAATTTTTTTCTAAAATGTATAGGTAGAGTAAATTATATTTGTTTTAATTTCTTAGAAAAAAAAAAGTTAATTAATTTGTAAAAAAAAAAAAAACTTACTGTACATTAAAGCCAAATGTTTTAAAGCAATGAAATTCCTAAATTAACCTGCCCAACTCCCCCCTTTGGGAGCTTTGCATGGCATCAACAATGACATCACTAATGATATCACACATGACATTACTGTTGATTTAAACTAAATATCTGGAATTCTGCACTTTGATATATACTGAAAAACAGTCTTTGGATTGCACTTGTGTTAATTCAGGAGCCTATTTGACAGGGAGGTTTACTAGCAATTATTTACAATACTTTTACTGAAAAGCACATTCAATGGTGCAGAAAAGATTTATGTGCTTCATATTTTTTATATTTCTTGCAGTTTAGATTAATTGCTAAATCACATACTTACTACTCATTCATACTAGTTTATTAAAGAATATTATGCAAACAGGCATAACACACACATACTCAGTTAAAAACAGAATTTATGCTTACTTGATAAATTACTTTCTCCAACGGTGTGTCCGGTCCACGGCGTCATCCTTACTTGTGGGATATTCTCTTCCCCAACAGGAAATGGCAAAGAGTCCCAGCAAAGCTGGTCACATGATCCCTCCTAGGCTCCGCCCACCCCAGTCATTCGACCGATGGACAGGAGGAAATATATATAGGAGAAACCATATGATACCGTGGTGACTGTAGTTAGAGAAAATAATTCATCAGACCTGATTAAAAAACCAGGGCGGGCCGTGGACCGGACACACCGTTGGAGAAAGTAATTTATCAGGTAAGCATAAATTCTGTTTTCTCCAACATTGGTGTGTCCGGTCCACGGCGTCATCCTTACTTGTGGGAACCAATACCAAAGCTTTAGGACACGGATGAAGGGAGGGAGCAAATCAGGTCACCTAAATGGAAGGCACCACGGCTTGCAAAACCTTTCTCCCAAAAATAGCCTCTGAAGAAGCAAAAGTATCAAATTTGTAAAATTTGGCAAAAGTGTGCAGTGAAGACCAAGTCGCTGCCTTACATATCTGGTCAACAGAAGCCTCGTTCTTGAAGGCCCATGTGGAAGCCACAGCCCTAGTGGAGTGAGCTGTGATTCTTTCAGGAGGCTGCCGTCCGGCAGTCTCATAAGCCAATCGGATAATGCTTTTAAGCCAAAAGGAAAGAGAGGTAGAAGTCGCTTTTTGACCTCTCCTTTTACCAGAATAAACAACAAACAAGGAAGATGTTTGTCTGAAATCTTTAGTAGCCTCTAAATAGAATTTTAGAGCACGGACTACGTCCAAATTGTGTAACAAACGTTCCTTCTTTGAAACTGGATTCGGACACAAAGAAGGTACAACTATCTCCTGGTTAATATTTTTGTTGGAAACAACTTTTGGAAGAAAACCAGGCTTAGTACGCAAAACCACCTTATCTGCATGGAACACCAGATAGGGCGGAGAACACTGCAGAGCAGATAACTCTGAAACTCTTCTAGCAGAAGAAATTGCAACCAAAAACAAAACTTTCCAAGATAATAACTTAATATCTACGGAATGTAAGGGTTCAAACGGAACCCCTTGAAGAACTGAAAGAACTAGATTTAGACTCCAGGGAGGAGTCAAAGGTCTGTAAACAGGCTTGATCCTAACCAGAGCCTGAACAAATGCTTGAACATCTGGCACAGCTGCCAGTCTTTTGTGAAGTAAAACAGATAAAGCAGAGATCTGTCCCTTCAGAGAACTAGCAGATAATCCTTTCTCCAAACCTTCTTGTAGAAAGGATAGAATCTTAGGAATTTTTATCTTGTTCCATGGGAATCCTTTAGATTCACACCAACAGATATATTTTTTCCATATTTTATGGTAAATTTTTCTAGTTACAGGCTTTCTAGCCTGAATCAGAGTATCTATTACAGAATCTGAAAACCCACGCTTTGATAAAATCAAGCGTTCAATCTCCAAGCCGTCAGTTGGAGGGAAACCAGATTCGGATGTTCGAATGGACCCTGAACAAGAAGGTCCTGTCTCAAAGGTAGCTTCCATGGTGGAGCCGATGACATATTCACCAGGTCTGCATACCAAGTCCTGCGTGGCCACGCAGGAGCTATCAAGATCACAGAGGCCCTCTCCTGATTGATCCTGGCTACCAGCCTGGGGATGAGAGGAAACGGTGGGAATACATAAGCTAGGTTGAAGGTCCAAGGTGCTACTAGTGCATCTACTAGGGTCGCCTTGGGATCCCTGGATCTGAACCCGTAGCAAGGAACCTTGAAGTTCTGACGAGACGCCATCAGATCCATGTCTGGAATGCCCCATAATTGAGTTATTTGGGCAAAGATTTCCGGATGGAGTTCCCACTCCCCCGGATGGAATGTCTGACGACTCAGAAAATCTGCTTCCCAATTTTCCACTCCTGGGATGTGGATCGCAGACAAGTGGCAGGAGTGATCCTCCGCCCATTGAATTATCTTGGTCACTTCTTTCATCGCCAGGGAAGTCCTTGTTCCCCCCTAATGATTGATATATGCAATGGTCGTCATGTTGTCTGACTGAAACCTTATGAATTTGGCCTTTGCTAGTTGAGGCCAAGCTCTGAGAGCATTGAATATCGCTCTCAGTTCCAGAATGTTTATCAGGAGAAGAGACTCTTCCCGAGACCATAGACCCTGAGCTTTCAGGGATTCCCAGACCGCGCCCCAGCCCACTAGGCTGGCGTCGGTCGTGACAATGACCCACTCTGGTCTGCGGAAGCTCATTCCCTGTGACAGATTGTCCAGGGTCAGCCACCAACGGAGTGAATCTCTGGTCTTTTGATCTACTTGAATCGTCGGAGACAAGTCTGTATAATCCCCATTCCACTGTCTGAGCATGCACAGTTGTAATGGTCTTAGATGAATTTGTGCAAAAGGAACTATGTCCATTGTTGCAACCATCAATCCTATTACTTCCATGCACTGCGCTATGGAAGGACGAGGAACAGAATGAAGTACTTGACAAGAGCTTAGAAGTTTTGATTTTCTGACCTCTGTCAGAAAAATCCTCATTTCTAAGGAATCTATTATTGTTCCCAAGAAGGGAACTCTTGTTGACGGGGACAGAGAACTTTTTTCTTTGTTCACCTTCCATCCATGAGATCTGAGAAAGGCTAGGACGATGTCCGTATGAGCCTTTGCTTTTGACAGGGACGACGCTTGAATCAGGATGTCGTCCAAGTAAGGTACTACTGCAATGCCCCTTGGTCTTAGAACCGCTAGAAGGGACCCTAGTACCTTTGTGAAAATCCTTGGAGCAGTGGCTAATCCAAATGGAAGTGCCACAAACTGGTAATGCTTGTCCAGAAAAGCGAACCTTAGGAACTGATGATGTTCCTTGTGGATAGGAATATGTAGGTACGCATCCTTTAAATCCACGGTAGTCATAAATTGATTTTCCTGGATAGTAGGTAGGATCGTTCGAATAGTTTCCATTTTGAACGATGGTACCCTGAGAAATTTGTTTAGGATCTTTAGATCCAAAATTGGTCTGAATGTTCCCTCTTTTTTGGGAACTATGAACAGATTGGAATAAAATCCCATTCCTTGTTCTCTTATTGGAACTGGATGTATCACCCCCATCTTTAACAGGTCTTCTACACAATGTAAGAATGCCTGTCTCTTTATTTGGTTTGAAGATAATTGAGACCTGTGGAACCTTCCCCTTGGGGGTAGTTCCTTGAATTCCAGGAGATAACCTTGAGAAACTATTTCTTGCGCCCAAGGATCCTGAACATCTCTTGCCCAAGCCTGAGCAAAGAGAGAAAGTCTGCCCCCCACTAGATCCGGTCCCGGATCGGGGGCTATCCCTTCATGCTGTTTTGGTAGCAGTGGTAGGCTTCTTGGCCTGCTTACCCTTGTTCCAGCCTTGCATTGGTTTCCAGGCTGGTTTGGGTTGTGAAGTATTACCCTCTTGCTTAGAGGATACAGAATTAGAGACTGGTCCGTTTCTGCGAAAGGGACGAAAATTAGGCTTATTATTAGCCTTAAAAGACCTATCCTGTGGGAGGGCGTGGCCCTTTCCCCCAGTGATGTCTGAAATAATCTCTTTCAAATCAGGTCCAAATAATGTTTTACCTTTGAAACGAATGTTAAGCAATTTTGTCTTGGAAGACACATCCGCTGACCAAGACTTTAGCCAAAGCACTCTGCGCGCCACGACAGCAAACCCTGAATTTTTCGCCGCTAATCTAGCTAATTGCAAAGCGGCATCAAAAACAAAAGAGTTAGCCAATTTAAGTGCTTGAACTCTGTCCATAACCTCCTCATAAGAAGATTCTTTACTGAGCGATTTTTCTAGTTCCTCGAACCAGAAACACGCTGCCGTAGTGACAGGAACAATGCATGAAATTGGTTGTAGAAGGTAACCTTGCTGTACAAAAATCTTTTTAAGCAAACCCTCTAATTTCTTATCCATAGGATCTTTGAAAGCACAACTATCTTCGATAGGAATAGTAGTGCGTTTGTTTAGAGTAGAAACCGCCCCCTCGACCTTGGGGACTGTCTGCCATAAGTCATTTCTGGGGTCGACTATAGGAAATAATTTCTTAAATATAGGGGGGGGGACAAAAGGTATGCCGGGCCTTTCCCACTCTTTATTTACTATGTCCGCCACCCGCTTGGGTATAGGAAAAGCGTCGGGGGGCACCGGAACCTCTAGGAACTTGTCCATCTATCAGACTTATTTATATATTTTGCTTTTAAGAGGATTTCCTATAAGCGTCTAGGATATTTCTGGTAATGTGAAATATAAGAAAAGGTTGTAGTTGTATCAGAGGTGCTATCTCACATCGGATTATGTAGACTTAACCCCTCTGAATTTATTATGTGCCAAAATGAGAGTTGAAGTAGAGACACAAAGTCAGTTTTAACTCAATTAGGCAGGAATGTATTATAAGACATAGATAGGTAAGTAATGGATCAGGCATACAATGTCAATACTTGCAACAGTAATTGTATAATACGGCAAAAGCCCAGCATACAACCTGACTCCTAGTTCCCTCTTTAATGAGAAGTCCCTTGCTGCAGAGATTAGGAAGGCTGTTGAGGCTTGTGTGTATGGAGAGTTTAGGCATACAGCGTCTCTCTGTGATGTGAGCTGAAGCGGTAGTTCCCTCTGAGCCGTGACCGGCAATAGCTGATGACGTCAGCGGGTGAGACACAGGCAGCGTCTCACACGCTGTGAAGCACAGAACTGACAGGACGATTCAGCACAGCGTCAGGATACAAGGGAGTAGAGCTTGGAGCTGGATTGGCTCAGGATTCACTAAGGTTAGTGAAACAATAATCCAGCAAAAGGAATGGTAATTGAGGAGTTTAAATAGGTTAGAGAGGATTTAAGGGGGCCAATAGGAAGAGGCAAAAGAGGATCTGACACATCCCCCCCCCAATGAACCCACAGCGAGGGTTCAAGGACTAGGGCGATCCGGATTCCGGCGATGAAATAAAGTAACACAGCGAGGTGCTGATACAGAGGAGGCAGGTTCCCAAGAATCCTCAGTATGATCATAGCCTTTCCAATGAATCAAGTATTCCAAGCGTCCTCGACGGAGTCTGGAGTCTAGAATAGACTGGACCTCATAATCCACTTCCTGGGAGACATCATGTGAAACGGCATTAGATGGTAAATGACTGTTATGACATGGTTTGATCAGGGAGACATGGAAAGTGGGGTGAATCCTGTACGAGTCGGGGAGTTTAAGGGTGACTGTTGCTGGGTTTCTGATAGCCAGAATTGGGAATGGACCAATGTAGAGTTTACTCAACTTCCGCGATGGGGTGTGCAAGCGAAGGTTTTTGGTAGATAACCAGACTTGCTGACCAACCTGGTACTGAGGTTGCGGTGTGTGTCGCAAATCATAGAACTTTTTATGGGATGCTTGAGCATGCTTGATGTTGTCCCGGGCAACAGCAAAGGTTTCTGAAATATCATTGACGGTATCGTTAACTGTCGGATTTGGTGATGGCAAATAAGGTAGGTAGTCAATTATAGGATGTATTCCATGGTTGATAAAAAACGGACTGAAACCAGTTGATGAATTAGTGGCATTATTGTAGGCAAATTCTGCCAATGCAAGATGGTCAGCCCAAGATTCCTGTTGATTGGAACAGAAACAGCGGAGATACTGTTCCAACCACTGATTCGTGCGCTCAGCTTGCCCATTGGTCTGGGGGTGATAAGAAGTAGTGAGTTTTTGAGATATATGCAAAGTCCTACAAAGAAGTCTCCAAAAGCGGGAAGTGAATTGTGATCCTCTGTCGGTTAAAATGACCAAGGGTAGGCCATGTAAGCGAACTATCTCTTTGATGAACATGTCACTCGTTTGTTGTGCGGTGGGTGTACCAACCGCCGGTAGGAAATGGGCCATTTTTGACAGGAGATCGACTACTACAAGTATGGAGGTGTAGGAGGAAGATTTTGGAAGGTCGACAATGAAATCCATTGCAAGATGAGACCAGGGGGTCTCTGGGACTGGGTAAGGCTGTAGAAGGCCTACTGGGTAAGTATGTGATGGTTTGGTAGTCGCACAAGTGGTACAATGAGTGATGTAGTCGTGTACAGACGTGGTCATAGCTGGCCACCAGTAGTGCCGTTTAAGGAGATTCAAAGTTTTCCATTCTCCAAGGTGTCCTGTAAGAGGGGAGTCATGATGAGCATGGAGAAGAGTGGTCCTGTAGGTAGGAGGAATATAAAGTTGATCAGCATGGAAGTAAAGACCATTAAGTTTCTTATGAAGCAGATGTATAGGTTTCGTGGGATCCTCAAGCTGAGATTTCTGGAAGGCTGGATCTGAGTTAACAATCATGCCTAAGAATTTTGAACTAGGGATGATAGAGGTTGGGTTGTCAGTCAAAGGTGGTCTAGTGTCTCTTCTGGATAAAGCGTCAGCCTTACCATTGCGGATCCCAGGGCGGTACATGATGACAAAATCAAAGCGGGAGAAGTACAAGTTCCACCGAAGTTGTCTGGCAGACAACATCCTGTTTTGTTGCAAATATTGCAAATTTTTGTGGTCTGTTATAATGATAGTGGGAAACTTGGCACCTTCCAAGAGGTGTCTCCACTGGTCAAAAGCAGATTTTATTGCTAGCAGTTCTTTCTCCCCAACGGGATAATTTCGTTCAGCTGGAAGCATGAGCCTGGATAAATAAGCGACAGGATGCATAGAGTCAGTGAACGATTGTTTTTGTGACAGCACTGCCCCCAGAGCGTAATCTGAAGCATCGACCTCAACTATATATTGCAATTCAGCATCAGGGAATGTAAGTATTGGTGCGGTGGTGAAGTCAGTTTTTAATTTCTCAAAAACCTTCTGACAGTCTGAAGTCTACTTGAATGGTTGAGATTGTTTTGTTAGGTCAGTAAGGGGTCTGGCAGTATGAGCGAAGTTTTTAATAAATTTACGATAAAAATTCGCAAACCCGAGGAATCTTTGCACCTCTTTTCTGGTTTTTGGGGTTGGCCACTGAATGATGGCTTGGATTTTAGAATCATCCATCTTAATGCCTTCATTAGATATGACATAGCCTAAAAATGCGACTTGTGAGCTATTAAACTCACATTTTTCTAATTTCGCATACAATCTGTGTTCACGGAGCCGTGCTAGAACAGTTCTTACATGTGTGATATGTTCTTGTTGATTGTCAGAAAATATAAGTATATCATCTAGATATACAACGATGAAATTATATAAAATGTCTTTAAATATATCATTTATGAAGCACTGAAATGTAGCTGGAGCATTACACAACCCGAAAGGCATGACTGTATATTCATACAGGCCATAATGAGTTCTGAAAGCTGTTAACCATTCATCTCCAGCCCTCATTCGTATGAGATTATAAGCCCCCCGAAGGTCCAGCTTTGTGAAGACCTTTGCAGTACGTAATCTCTCAATAAGCTCAGGAATGAGCGGTAAGGGGTAGCGATTTTTCTTAGTTCTCTTATTAAGCTCCCTATAATCAATGATAGGCCTAAGTGACTGGTCTTTGTTCTTTACAAAAAAGATACCAGCCCCAGCTGGAGAGGTGGAGGGTCTTATAAAACCCTTTGCGAGATTTTCTTGCAAGTACAGTTTTAAATGATCTAGTTCGGGTTTAGAGAGTGGATATATGTGACCTACAGGTATGGTTGCGCCTGGCAATAAGTCGATAGGACAGTCATATGGCCTATGTGGTGGGAGTGTTTGTGCATCAACCTTGTTGAAAACATCTTGAAAATCAGAATAATCGTCTGGTATTGTGATGGTGGTTGAAAGTAAGATGTTGTTAATAGGGTAGCATGTCTGTGAACAATATGATGAAGATAGATTAACAGTCATATGCTCCCAATCGAAATCAGGTTTATGTATTTGTAACCAGGTGAGCCCAAGGATAATAGGAAAAAGGGGACTAGGTATAACGTCAAAGCTAATTGACTCCCTGTGACCAGTGTTAGAGTGCATAAGTAAAGGTATGGTTTCTAAAGTTATGGGACCTGTTGAAAGAGATGAGCCATCCACCAAATTAATAGAGACAGGAGACTGTTTTGCTTGTGTAGGTATTTTATTACTATTTACAAGATCGAAATCTATATAATTCCCTGATGCACCAGTATCGATAACTGCGTCAATCCTTATACTGTGTTGATCCCACTGTAAGGTAAGAGGTATAGATATATGAGGTGGTGTTAACTTTGTAAATGATAAAGTAAGAGTATTTGTAGTATTCTTACCTAATTTAGTCTTCTTTAACAGAGGACAGGCATTCACATCATGCTCTGGGGCAGCGCAGTACATGCACAATCTATGTGCTCTTCTTCTTCCTTTTTCCTCTGTTGAGAGGGGGCCTCTAATAAAGCCGATATCCATGGGAGATTCAGTCTCCTTAGGAAGAGTTGAGGAAGGATTGTAGCGTCTGTAAGAAGCTGGTGGGTTGTTTGCCCTTTCTTGTTTGCATTCGCGCAACCTTCTATCAATAGTGGTACAGTGGATGAACAAATCTTCCAATCTCTCTGGGACACCAGTGCGAGACAGTTCATCCTTGATGTCCTCAGAGAGCCCAGCTCTAAATTGGTGTTTAAGTGATGGTTCATTCCACTTAGAATCAATTGCATATATTTTAAACTGTGAGATGTAATTCTCAACTGGTTGTCTGCCTTGTCGCAGGGCCCTAAGAGAGGTTTCTGCGGACTCCTGCTTGAATGGATCATCATAAAGTAATGAAAAAGCTGTTAAGAATTCCTGTATGGAATTTAATATAGGGTTTTGTGTTTCAAACAGGCTGTCCACCCAAGCACGAGGCTCACCCCTCAAATAAGAAATTGTTGTTAGTACCTTTATTCTGTCATTATTATATGTTCTTGGTTTAAGTTCAAACAGTAACAGACAAGCGTTTCTAAACTCTTTAAATGTAGCTCTATTACCAGTGAATTTGTCTGGCAATGAAACCTGAGGCTCAGGGAGTACTTCTGTATGTGCAGGTTTAGCTGTATAGAACTCTCTAAAACAATCTTTCAGTACCTGGTTTTCAGTTTGTACCTCCCTGAGTGTTTGAGTGATAGTATCCATACGTTGTGATAGAGAGGTAACCTGGTTTGCTAATTCATTCACATCCATAATTGCTTATAACCTCTATTTTTTAGGCTGGATTATTATATCAGACTTATTTATATATTTTGCTTTTAAGAGGATTTCCTATAAGCGTCTAGGATATTTCTGGTAATGTGAAATATAAGAAAAGGTTGTAGTTGTATCAGAGGTGCTATCTCACATCGGATGATGTAGACTTAACCCCTCTGAATTTATTATGTGCCAAAATGAGAGTTGAGGTAGAGACACAAAGTCAGTTTTAACTCAATTAGGCAGGAATGTATTATAAGACATAGATAGGTAAGTAATGGATCAGGCATACAATGTCAATACTTGCAACAGTAATTGTATAATACGGCAAAAGCCCAGCATACAACCTGACTCCTAGTTCCTTCTTTAATGAGAAGTCCCTTGCTGCAGAGATTAGGAAGGCTGTTGAGGCTTGTGTGTATGGAGAGTTTAGGCATACAGCGTCTCTCTGTGATGTGAGCTGAAGCGGTAGTTCCCTCTGAGCCGTGACCGGCAATAGCTGATGACGTCAGCGGGTGAGACACAGGCAGCGTCTCACACGCTGTGAAGCACAGAACTGACAGGACGATTCAGCACAGCGTCAGGATACAAGGGAGTAGAGCTTGGAGCCAGATTGGCTCAGGATTCACTAAGGTTAGTGAAACAATAATCCAGCAAAAGGAATGGTAATTGAGGAGTTTAAATAGGTTAGAGAGGATTTAAGGGGGCCAATAGGAAGAGGCAAAAGAGGATCTGACACCATCTTACATAATTTCTCTGGAATGACCAAATTGTCACAATCATCCAGAGTAGATAACACCTCCTTAAGCAGTGCGCGGAGATGTTCTAATTTAAATTTAAATGTCACAACATCAGGTTCAGCTTGATGAGAAATTTTTCCTGAATCTGAAATTTCTCCATCAGACAAAACCTCCCTCATGGCCCCTTGAGATTGGTGTGAGGGTATGTCAGAACAGTTATCATCAGCGTCCTCTTGCTCTTCAGTGTTTAAAACAGAGCAATCGCGCTTTCTCTGATAAGTAGGCATTTTGGATAAAAGATTTGCTATGGAGTTATCCATTACAGCCGTTAATTGTTGCATGGTAATAAGTATTGGCGCACTAGATGTACTAGGGGCCTCCTGTGTGGGCATAACTGGTGTAGACACAGTAGGGGATGATGTAGTATCATGTTTACTCCCCTCATTTGAGGAATCATCTTGGGCAATATCATTATCTGTTGCATTACTGTCCTTACTTTGTTTGGACGCTATGGCACAATTATCACATAAATTTAAATGGGGAGACACATTGGCTTTCATACATATAGAACATAGCTTATCTGATGGTACAGACATGTTAAACAGGCTTAAACTTGTCAACAAAGCACAAAAAACGTTTTAAAATAAAACCGTTACTGTCACTTTAAATTTCAAACTGAAAACACTTTATTACTGAATATGTGAAAAAGTATGAAGGAATTGTTCACCACAGTGTCTTAAAGCATTAAAAGTATTGCACACCAAATTTCAGAGCTTTAACCCTTAAATTAACGGAACCGGAGCCGTTTTTACATTTAACCCCTATACAGTCCCAGAATGAGGCTCTGTCTATAACTAGAAAGGCCCCCATCTGAAAAAGGTGTCCAACACAGTGCCTGCCGTTTTTCTAAACGTTCCCCAAGATTATAATACCAATAATTAGTTAGAATCTGCATAATATGCCTAGTAAAGCAATTGTTTTAGCCCAGAAAAATGTCTACCAGTTTTTAAGCCCTTTTTGAAGCCCTTTATTCTTTTATGTTTAACTAAGAAAATGGCTTACCGGTCCCCATGAGGGGAAATGACAGCCTTCCAGCATTACATGGTCTTGTTAGAAATATGGCTAGTCATACCTTAAGCAGAAAAGACTGCTAACTGTTTCCCCCAACTGAAGTTACTTCATCTCAACAGTCCTGTGTGGAAACAGCAATCGATTTTAGTTACTGTCTGCTAAAATCATCTTCCTCTTACAAACAGAAATCTTCATCCTTTTCTGTTTCAGAGTAAATAGTACATACCAGCACTATTTTAAAATAACAAACACTTGATAGAAGAATAAAACTACATTTAAACACCAAAAAACTCTTAACCATCTCCGTGGAGATGTTGCCTGTGCAACGGCAAAGAGAATGACTGGGGTGGGCGGAGCCTAAGAGGGATCATGTGACCAGCTTTGCTGGGACTCTTTGCCATTTCCTGTTGGGGAAGAGAATATCCCACAAGTAAGGATGACGCCGTGGACCGGACACACCAATGTTGGAGAAAATACTTTAACTCTTAGTTCTGCAATGGTTATGATACTGCCTTAGAAAACAAATAGCAAATATATTCAATAGTATCTATTAAAGCTCATGCAACACAGAAGAAAACATTAAAAAATAATCCAATAAATTGATTTGTTTGTATATACTATTAACAAATCCCAGGTGCCAAGAGATTGCAATTTCTCAGTTTACTTCTGGCTCATAACATTTTGAATCATTCTACATATATTGTTACACAAAACACAGTTATATGGGTTATAACAAGTGTGAGACTGGCCCAGTATTCTTCATTTTAATTCTTAGTATTAAAAAGTGAATAAAAGATTTTAAATTAAAGCTGGTCCCTGACTGATTAGGGCATCAAATTCCCCAGCCTTGTTGGTGGACAGTGACACTCCCCTCAAGCAACAGAAATAAATTAACATTTTCAACACGGGTTATAATTTTTATTAACTCTGGTTATCATGCTTTAAAAAAGGAAATCAAATGCATTTTTTTGGGCGGGGAGATGACTGAATAGCAAACCAAACAGTGGTGGCACACACACAAGCAGGTATATACAGGCTGATACACACATACAGAGTAAGATAGACAGATACATATGAACAGGCAGGGAAAGCCAGACACACATATACTGGGCTGAACAGACAGAAATATACAGACAGACTCAAAAGCAAACAGGGAAAGAGACACACACACAGGCCGAAATAAGCAGACACAGAAAGACAGAGGTAAAAAGACACAGAGGCAGGGATAGACTGTCCCACCACTTTCAAGCCTGCTACAATCAACAGTTTATTGCTCTATTCTGTCTGACTGCTGATAAATGTGTTGATTTATTTTTACAGAGCACTAAATGAGTTTGTAGTTTACTATGGCCTAGATTACAAATGTAATGCTATCAATATTGTGAACCCATGCTTAGAAAAGCACAAGCTGGTGTTAAAATTCAAGGACCTGAAAATGCTGTAAACGTAAAAGCTTCATGTGAATTAGGATGATGTTGTATGTTGTTCTCTATTTAAATGAGGTAGGAATAAACAAACACACTCTCTCACACTCTATCTTTTACACAATCTCCCACTCACACTCTATATCACACTCCCTCTTACACACACAGACACTCACACAAACTCTTTCTCACTGTATCTCTCAGACTCTCTACCTCTTACACACTCTCTCACACACACTCACACACTCTTCCTCACATACACTCTGTCATAACACTCTCATTGTAGTTTAGGAGGTCAATTTATCAAGCTCTTTATTTATTTATTAGGCTCACCGGAAACAGAAGTTATAAAGCAGCGGTCTAAAGACCGCTGCTCCATAACTTGTCCACCTGCTCTGAGGCAGCGGACAGAAATCAACCTGATCGAATAGGATTGGGTTGATTGACACCCCCTGCTAGCGGACGATTGTAAGCAAATCTGCAGGGGGCGGCATTAAACCAGCAGTTCACAAGAACTGCTGGTGCAATAATAAATACCGACAGCGTATGCTGTCGGCATTTATCGATGTGTGGCGGAAGGTTAAATTCAAAGTTGAAAGATTTGTGTTTGTTTAAGGAGGCATTAGTGCAAAAGGGGTTGCTGAAGTAGGGTGTCTCGGATTTCCTCAGGATGCATACCCTTCTTTTTACACTATGGAAAAATTCTAACCTTACAAAAATAAATCAACACTAAAATTAACTAAAAATAAAAAACACTAAGATTACAAAAAATAATAAACAAAATTATCAAAAATAAAAACAATTAAACCTAATCTAAGAGCCCTAAAAAATAAAAAGCCCCCCAAATAAAAACACCATTTAGCCTACAATAAACTACCAATAACCCTTAAGAGGGCCTTTGTAGGGCATTGCCCTAAGTTAAACAGCTCTTTTACCTGGAAAAAAATACAAAGTCCTCTCAACAGTAAAACACACCACCCAACCAACCCCCCAAAATAAAAAAAACCTAACTCTAAAAAAAAACTAAGCTACCCATTGTCCCTAAACAGGCATTTGTATGGGCATTGCCCTTAAAAGGGATTCAGCTCTTTTACAATTTGCCCAAAGCCCTAATCTGAAAAAAAAAACACCCAAAAAAAAACTAACACTAACCCCAGAATATCTACTTACGGTTCCTGAAATCCGGACATCCATCTCCATCCAGGCGGCGAGAAGTCTTCATCCAGGCGGCGATATCATCATCCATCCTGGGGGCATCTTCTATATTCATCCCGGCGGCACGAAGCAGAGCTATTCTGGAAGCCGATGCCATCCTTCGCGGAGCGTCCCCTTTATATGGTCACCACCGTACACTGAAGCTTCAATGGAAGGTACCTGTTTCAAAAAGGCGTACCTTGCATTCCTATTGGCTGATTTGATTCTTCAAATTCAAATCAGCCAATAGGATGAGAGCTTCTGAAATCCTATTGTCTGTTCAAAACATACAATAGGATGAGAGCTACTGAAAGCCTACTGGATAGGATTAGGATTTCAGTAGCTTTAATTCTATTGGCTGTTTTGAACATCGTCACAAATCAACCTGATCCAGTACGATCGGGTTGATTGACAACCCCCTGCTGGCAGCCAATTGGCCATGAATCTGCAAGGGGCGGCGTTGCACCAGCAGCTCACAAGAGCTGCTGGTGCAATGCTGAATACGGAGAGCGTATTGCTCTCCGCATTGAGCGAGGTCTGTCGGACCTGATCCGCACTGTCAGATAAGGTCCGACAGACCGTTGTTAAATAGAACTCAAGGTGTCTGGTTGCAAAGACGTCATTTTGAGTGGTATGTAAATAATTGTTATTGAAAGCAAGCTTAACTGATAGTCAATTAACGCTGTGTGTAATTTTGGATTTAAATTAATTTAATTTTTTATTACTTCTGTAAGCTAATTTTTTCTGCATAATAAAAATTTATTTTAAAACAATATTTCTCTCTCAATACCATTTCTTATTATATTGTACTCAGAAACTTTCTTTATAAGAAATGAGACCTGTTTCATTGATTTAATATTAAGGGTCAGTGCTTGAAAATCATATTTCAATATAACTGTGCTTTAAGACCTTATGAGTGAAAAAGGTGTGAACAACTACAATTGTCCTCCCTGGGTGTCTTTGAGAGATAGTATTTGTTTTATAAGTTTTATTATAATTTTACCTAGGTCCTCTTATACGTAAGAGAAGGTACTAAAATATCATGGCTAATCAGGATTTGCAGTATCTTTTAAAACTCAATGATGTGTTTAAAATGCAGAATGGTAGAGACATTAGAAATTATGAGGTTATTGCTTTGGAGATACAGAATGGTCCTTGGGGTCTAGGGGCCAGGTGTATTTTAATTTGTTTAAACTTTACTAATGCTGCTAGAGTAGCTTTGCAACAACCTGCATATCACACCATAAATGCAGATTTTGATCCTGAAACACATAGAATAACAAATGTTTCTTATGATGGTATAGTAGAGAATTTAGGCAGACCTCCTGTTATTGCTACAGGAATACAAAGACTAGATCTAGGAGTACCCCACATCTCAATTCTGGCTAAAGGGCCAGAATTGAGATGTGGGGTACTCCTAGATCTAGTTTGTATAGATCTAGTTTGTATAGTCCAGTAAGGGAAAATGAATTACCACCAGTTGCAGGAGATGAGCAAGCTGGGAGGGAAAACCTTTTAAATGAAATTAAAGTTTTAAGTCATATATTGGCTCAGGTTTTAAATAGTGGAATGTCTGGAGTGTCAGGAATACAACAGGCTTATTTAGCTTATGCTGCAGGAATTCCTATGTCAAATATAAAAGCAACAATTGGAGAAATGCCACACAATCCAAAGGATATAGCTGTGTGGTTAAATGACAGAGTTGATGCATTAGATTGAGTTTATCCAACTTTTTATCCTCCACAAAAAAGAGCATTGGTTAATGCTATATTACCCCCTGGATTATGTGTTTCTATAGATGTGGCAAAGGACTGGAATTCAGTGATTTGTGCATTATATGAAACAATACATGGTAAAGTTACTTTAGCTTCACTTGCTGATACTTTAGGAATGGTGAATAAAAACAGTGGCATTGTAGCAGCATATTTGTTAGGGCTGAGATCTACAGAGAATAATCATGACATGGTATGGGGTTGTTTAAAGCCAAATGTTAGAGGGCAAGGC
Source organism: Bombina bombina (assembly GCF_027579735.1). Taxonomy (NCBI): domain Eukaryota; kingdom Metazoa; phylum Chordata; class Amphibia; order Anura; family Bombinatoridae; genus Bombina; species Bombina bombina. The sequence continues at coordinate 599,886,499 of NC_069502.1, forward strand.
TTAATTTTAGATATTGAGAGACAAATAAGCTCTGTACCTATAGCAGAGAGACCTAAACAAATGCCTGATATATTAAGATACACTTATACACTTGTAGGTGTTCAAAAAACAGAGAGAAGGAAAGGAAAGGAGAAAAGATTTCCCAGCAAAGGAAAAACAGAGCTCAATTTGTTAAAAAGAATGCAAGAGAACAATATTCACAAAAACAAACTAAGTTTAACCCTCCACCACCTTACTCCCAGGCACCTCCATCTTACACCAATGGGAATCGGTTTAAAACAACTCAAAGCAAATCTTTAGGTTTACCTTCTGAGGAATTTTCTTACAGGACATTGAGACCATTTTTAAAAACTCCTGATCTATATGGATTTGGAAATGGTAGTGTAAGATATAGAGGAAAAGGCACAGGGGTCCAGGATAGATATCAGGAGCGTGAAACTAGTTCTGTTGAAAGAGGTGAAATTTCTGTTACCCCAGCTACTAATAAGAAAGTAGGGAAAATAAAGAAATCCCTACCAGACATCACAGAGGAGCCTTAAGATGAATGAAGTGAAGTTAAAAGTAGAATATGGGGGAGAGACTTATGAGGGGTATTTAGATACACAAACAGAAATATCTTTAGTTCAGTCAATTATCTTAAAAGAAGATCCATTAGGAAATATAACTATACAGACTTTAGAAGGTGAAGGTACTTATCCCTCATATAATACACAAGTAAAAATAAATGGCAAAAGAGTGTAATTAGAATTAGTTATGCATCCTAGCTTGATTCTGATTTTCTTATAGCTTATAAGGATGTAGCACATTTTATTTCATTACAGAAGGAAGATGAACTTCCTTTAACTACTAGAGTTGATGTAGAAGCATTCAGGAAAGTGCAATTTGATAATACAGCATTATCTGATGTTATAAACTAAGATTTTTGCTTAAAGAAAAATTTTAAAATATTTCAGAAGTGGGAAAATCAGTTTGGACATCGTAAAGGAATAAGTCATCATATTGCTACAGGCACAGTAGTTCCTAAGAAACAAGCACAGTATAAAATCAATGGTGTAGCCATTCCCTATATACAGAAAGTCATTGATGATTTACATAAACAAGGAGTACTAAAAGAACAATACAGTCAAATGAACTCAGCAGTCTACCCAGTTCCCAAACCAGATGGTACTTAGACTATAGGGAAGCTATATGGTATTAGACTATAGGGAAGCTAACAGAGTTACACCAAGGGTAGCAACACAAAATACACATGCACCTTCTATTTTACACGATTTACAGTCATCCTATTACTCCAGAAAGTTACTGGATAACAAGATTTACTTGGAAGGGCAAATGTTGGTTTATACCCGATTACCTCAGGGGTTTTTAAATTCAAGTGCAATATTTACTTCAGATGTAGTGAATTTATTATTTAAATTTCCAGAAGTTGAGGTATATGTAGATGACATATATTTTTCAGATGAAAGTGAGGAAGAACACATAGAAATCTTGGATAAGATTTTGACTATATTACATGATGCAGGTTATATAGTGTCTCTTAAGAAATATCAAATTGCAAGACATAAAGGCCAATTCAAAAATATCTTGCAGACCTGATCCAACAGTGCGGATGAGGTCCACAAGACCTCGCTGAATGCGGAGAGCAATACGCTGCTGATGCAACGCCGCCCCCTACAGACTCGCAGCCAATCGGCCGCCAGCAGGGAGGTGTCAATCAACCTGATCATACTCGATTCGGGTTGAATTCCTGTGATTCCTGTCTGCCTGCTCAGAGCAGGCGGACAGGGTTATGGAGCAGCAGTCTTTAGACAGCTGCTTCATAACTGCTGTTTATGGTGAGTCTGAAGACTCGCCAGAAACACTGGCCCAAAAGCTCCATTCGGAGCTTGATAAATGGGCCCCATACTGTTACTTTCTTGGGATTTGAAATTTCTGAAAGGGGGAGAGGATTATCTGAGAATTATAAAGAAAAAATAGCATATTTAACACATCCACATTCTCTAAAACAATTATGTACTATAATTGGTTTGCTGAATTATGCAATGTTTTTCATACCTTATTTCAATGTGTTAATTGCACCTTTGCATGCATCAGTCTCAAGGGAAATAAAATCTGAAACAAAAAGACCAAGGATACCTTTTAAATGGGCAACTCAGGAAGAGGATGCACTAAATGCATTATTAGAGGTAGTTAATAGAACAGAGTACTTAACTCAAATAGATAGTACTAAGGATCTATCAGTTTACATAAATATATCACCGAATGCAAGCTATATAAGGTTCTATAATGCAAATGAGACAATTCCCATAGCACTTTTATCTTATGTATATTCACAAACAGAGATAAAATTTACTATGATAGAGAAACTTTTGGTAGCTGTTAATATAGCACTGTTAAAGTCAAAACAGATTGCACGGGGTATATATATATATATATATATATATATATATATATCGAGAAATAGATACGGGAGAGAAGCAAATGCTTTAAAATTTATATATAAGCTAGTGAACAAGGGTAACCTCCAATCGGTCCTTGTTGGTATTATAAGTACATATGGTGCAGGCCCTTAAATAGTATTATAATGTGTAATATAACAGAAGAACTCATCCTGGAAAATAGCCAGGTTGAAAAAAGACAGGGAAACAGCACTCTTTTGAAAAAACAATATTTTTACTAGCACGATTTATATACATAAGTGGTAAAGGGGATGGCAATCGGGAGTCCTGCCTCCACCCTTGAACCGCAAGGATAGGCAAAGTACACTGTGTGTAAGGTACAAAATAGTTTGCAACAACAATATTTATCAAAAAAAACAAATATTTATAATGGGACCTTCCGAGTCCAATATACAAAACCTGACCGGTCAGGGGATGTGCGGAACAAGTTGCGCAATATGTAAATGCAGCACAATACAAAGCTGACTTAAGTAAAGCCTGTCACACTTCCTACACCCAGCTGCACACAGCACCTCTGTGAAGAGGTAATTGCTGGGCAGGTAAAACGTAGTAAGGGATCTAAGAAAGTGATGACAGCTTTATAACAAGCGGGATAAGCTAGTCAGATATACCTTGCAAACTGTACATAGAAGAATTTATATTCAGAGGGGAAGTGTATTCCTGGGATCAACTACACCCTGCTGCAGCCGACGCCTCACTCAGGAGGTATAGCGGTCGGGCAGGTAGAAAAATGGGATCTAAGTGATCTTAATGGAAACACGCCCTCAGGATATGTACATAAGTAGATAGACCAGACATTTAAATCTTCATGTATGGATGACATGTATTGCAGACAAGGTATAAGTAAGTACATTCAAGAAAACAGCGTTATTGCATGCCATGCAGAAAAGCAATTAGGTGTGTTAGTATTCAGCATATGTCTGTCCATTTTAAGTTCCTAGAAAAAGCTGTGCCCCCTCTCGACAGAGTGGCGTTTGCCAGGTGCGAAATTCATGCACATAAGCCAAAGCTGATTCATGCAGTTAGCGGCAAGGAATGTAATGGAACCATACGACCTGATAGCTGAAATGACAAGTCGGCCGTGCCGAGTAGCTGTGAGTCCATGACATGTATGCCAAAATATGCCGAGTTTTGATTCTGACTTTGCTTTAAGAGTGCCTGGTAGTAAACCGCAGGGCTTGTTTGCAGATTCTTTGCTTAATGATCTTCACACGCACATCACGTGATCCGGTCGGCTGGACCTATGCCGACGCGCGTTTCACCCGTGCGTCCAAGTTGCTTAACGGGCTTCGTCAGGGCGTGATATCCAAGGTGCACCTGTCACTCTATTTATACCTAGTGTCGTTTTGCGCCTCTACTGACGGGTGAAAGTATTGCAAGTATTTGCAAAGTATCAACAATTAAGGAAAAACCAAAATGTGTCTATATTCAAATATGAAGTAATAAAAAAGGATCTATCTTACTTTACATTGAAATTTAGAGAAATATAAAGGAGAAAATAATAAATATATTGATGTTGCAATCGTCTTTTTATTAAAAATTAACAGAATTTAGCCTACTATAGTACAAGACGCTAGAGAATGTGTTCATTCACAGAAAACAGGCCATATCCAATTTGTCATTGAGGCCTGCAGGAAGCTGGGTACCCAAAACTGAGATCCACCTGCATTCCTTTTGGAGGAGAATTCTGTCATTATCCCCCCCTCTATTGTTGGTTATGCCCCTATCTATCCCGATAAAGGAGAGAGAGTCAGGATTACTGTCATGCATGTGTTCGTAATGTTTGGCAACGTTACTTTTCTGGTTCTTATATTTCACATCGTCCCGGTGCTCTGTTATCCGGTCTTTTATGGCCCTTCTCGTTTTTCCCACGTAATAACGCGGGCAGCTACACGAAAGAAGGTAAACAACCCCTTCCGTGTTGCAATTCACAAAGTGTTTTAGAGTATATGTTTTTCCTGTGTGTGTTGCAAATTGTTTGGTCTTAACCATATACTTGCATGCAACACATTTCCCACAGGGATGGTTGCCATAGGATCTGTGTTTGGACAACCAATTTTGTTGTTTAGGAGTCGACAAATATTGGCTCCTCACCAATTTGTCTTTAAGACTCGGTGCCCTTTTGGCTGTGATGTTTGGAAAATCCCCAACATCACGTGATACTGCTTCATCACTAGTCAAAGTGTGCCAGTTGTGTGCCAAAATCTGTTTTAATGAGGTCCAATGGCAATTATACTCAGTGACCAATCTAATTTTTGATGATTCACCAGTCTTGTCTTTGGGTACCAAAAGACTATCCCTATTCAGATGGGCCGCACCGGTTAGGGCTTGTTTCACTATCCTCTTTGAATATCCTCTATTCAAAAACCTTTTTTCCATTTCAGCCGCATGCTGATAGTACTTCCCTTTTGTGGAACAATTTCGGCGTAGCCTGAGAAATTGGCCCTTAGGGATACCCCTTTTTAGGTGGCTTGGGTGATGGCTAGAAGCGTGAAGAAGGCTATTAGTGGCCGTGCTTTTGCGATAGTTTTCTGTCATCAGGCAGCCATCTTTAATCTTCACATTTATATCCAAAAAGGATATTTCTTCCTTACTAAACTGTAGGGTAAGTGAGATATTACTCTTGTTCTTATTTAGAGAATTCACAAATTCTTTCAAGGTCTGCTCTGAGCCTTCCCAGACTAGGAAGACATCATCCACATATCGTAGCCATATGTGGATGTTCTCGTCGAAAAGGGGATTCTGGTACACTTCTTCCATTTCCCAGATGCCTAGATGGAGACACGCATAAGTGGGAGCACATGTTGCTCCCATAGCTGTGCCCTGTTGCTGGGAATATATCTTATTGTCAAACATAAATATGTTATTTGTAAGTGTGAATTTTAGCAGTTCAATCGCGAAGTCAGTATGTTGTACAGCACTCATACCTCTCGTCGATAGGAAATGCTTACATGCCCTAAGTCCTACTTCGTGTGGGATTGATGAATATAGTCCCTCCACGTCTAGGGTGACAAGGATGGCATTTTCGGGGAGCACCAACCTGTCAATCTTACGTAGGAAATCCGAGGTATCCATGATGTATGATGGAAGGGTGATGAGGTAGGGTCTAAGAAAGGAGTCCACGTAGTTGCCCAGATTTTCAGTAAGGCTGCCTATGCCAGCCACAATCGGTCTACCTGGAGGATGGTTGGCATTTTTGTGGATCTTAGGGATGCAGTAAAATACAGGCATCACCGGATGTTCTGGATAAAGGTACTTAAATTCTGTGGAGGTTATAATATCCTTGCTTTTTGCTTCTTTCAAAATATTGAAAAGTGCAAATTGTAATGCAGGGATCGGGTTAAACGTTAAACTCTTGTAGAATGTTTTATCCAAGAGTTGACGTTTAACCTCCAAAGTATACATGTTTTCGTCCCAGAGAACCAAATTCCCACCCTTATCCGCGGGTTTTATTACAAAGCCCTTGGCATTCATTAGCTGGTTAAGTGCCTTTCTTTCAGATTTTGTTAGATTGTCATTGACCAATCCAGTGAAGGGTAGTCCTAGGATTTGTTTTTCAACTTCTCTGACGAAAATGTTCACAGCTGGTACCATGGATAGCTGTGGCATGTATTTGGATTTTGCCTTAAAATTAGAGTGAAACCTCTCATACTGGATGGAGTCTTCCATCTGTGAGGGGACATATTGGCTGCCTTCACTATCTGCCAAAAGACTCTGAAGGTTCAATATGCTAGATGTATCTTCTCTATTTAGAGCAACATCCTCCACTAGGTGTCTACTCTTTCCTTTCATAATTTGCGATAGTACAACCCGACGTGCAAATAGGTGTAGGTCTTTAATAAACTTAAACTTATTAAGTGAATTAGTAGGACAAAAGGTCAATCCTTTTTTTAAAACCTCTATATGTATGAGATTCAATTTGAAGGAGGATAGATTGATTATCTGAAGACCCTCTTCTGAATTATTCAATATCCCCTTCGACCCCGAAACCCTCGCGATCTGCCCCGAGGGTAGTTCGTTTGGTTCTGGTCGTAACTCCGTTGCCGTCGTTGTCTGGAGGGATACCTCCTCTCTTCTAAGTGTGTACCTGCTGCTTTTCCTCCTCCTTTTTCTTCCCCCTCTCCTCCTTCTCCTAAAAAAGACTGTGAGTTCCTACGGGTAGATCTTCGGTGCTCAGATTCTATATCTGACCCATCAGTACCCGAGTCGTAGGAACTTCTTTGTGGCAGATAATTATAAACTTTTTTATTTTTATAATCATCATTGTCTCGCGAGAATTTCCTACCTTTTCTTAATTTAATATCAGTTTGTAACCTTGATATTTGTTCTTTTATCTCCTCATTTAGTTTTGCAAAGTTTGTATTACTTGAAAAAGTGTTAACCAGTTTAAGTGATTCCTCTGCCTGAGTGATGGTCTTTTCTAGTCTTTCTTTGTTACGAATGACCATTTTTTTCATCAAAATGATGGAGCAGTCTGAGAGGCTGGAATTCCAACCTTCCATAAACTCTTCACCTCCCTCGTCTTCCCTCAGATTAGTCCCAGGGTCCAATCGAAGACGTAAACCCCTCGGGATGATGTTCATTTTAATATAATTCTCAAGGCTTGATGTCTCAGCCCTAAGTTTTACTTGTTTAACAAGTTGTTTTTTATAGCTTTTAAAAGCACCATAGATGTTGACTGGTGTATTGCTACTAGTATCCTGACTCTCTTCCAAATTGGATACAGATAGTGAAGCTGTAAGTTCAGCCTCCCAATTTTCATCTGAAAATGTAAATGCCATTCTAATAGCGTCTTGTAAAGTAATATATATGCCAAAACCTCACGGTTCAAAGCCGGAGACAAGGTATCCAGAATGCCAAAAGGAACCCCAAAGTTTTACCAGGGCAATGTATGATATTCCTGGTTATTTAGCTAGGGGATCTATCTCACCGGAGACCAGGGAAGCTAGGATAAACCTAAGTAGCCTGGTATAATAATAAAGAATATCGAGAAATAGATACGGGAGAGAAGCAAATGCTTTAAAATTTATATATAAGCTAGTGAACAAGGGTAACCTCCAATCGGTCCTTGTTGGTATTATAAGTACATATGGTGCAGGCCCTTAAATAGTATTATAATGTGTAATATAACAGAAGAACTCATCCTGGAAAATAGCCAGGTTGAAAAAAGACAGGGAAACAGCACTCTTTTGAAAAAACAATATTTTTACTAGCACGATTTATATACATAAGTGGTAAAGGGGATGGCAATCGGGAGTCCTGCCTCCACCCTTGAACCGCAAGGATAGGCAAAGTACACTGTGTGTAAGGTACAAAATAGTTTGCAACAACAATATTTATCAAAAAAAACAAATATTTATAATGGGACCTTCCGAGTCCAATATACAAAACCTGACCGGTCAGGGGATGTGCGGAACAAGTTGCGCAATATGTAAATGCAGCACAATACAAAGCTGACTTAAGTAAAGCCTGTCACACTTCCTACACCCAGCTGCACACAGCACCTCTGTGAAGAGGTAATTGCTGGGCAGGTAAAACGTAGTAAGGGATCTAAGAAAGTGATGACAGCTTTATAACAAGCGGGATAAGCTAGTCAGATATACCTTGCAAACTGTACATAGAAGAATTTATATTCAGAGGGGAAGTGTATTCCTGGGATCAACTACACCCTGCTGCAGCCGACGCCTCACTCAGGAGGTATAGCGGTCGGGCAGGTAGAAAAATGGGATCTAAGTGATCTTAATGGAAACACGCCCTCAGGATATGTACATAAGTAGATAGACCAGACATTTAAATCTTCATGTATGGATGACATGTATTGCAGACAAGGTATAAGTAAGTACATTCAAGAAAACAGCGTTATTGCATGCCATGCAGAAAAGCAATTAGGTGTGTTAGTATTCAGCATATGTCTGTCCATTTTAAGTTCCTAGAAAAAGCTGTGCCCCCTCTCGACAGAGTGGCGTTTGCCAGGTGCGAAATTCATGCACATAAGCCAAAGCTGATTCATGCAGTTAGCGGCAAGGAATGTAATGGAACCATACGACCTGATAGCTGAAATGACAAGTCGGCCGTGCCGAGTAGCTGTGAGTCCATGACATGTATGCCAAAATATGCCGAGTTTTGATTCTGACTTTGCTTTAAGAGTGCCTGGTAGTAAACCGCAGGGCTTGTTTGCAGATTCTTTGCTTAATGATCTTCACACGCACATCACGTGATCCGGTCGGCTGGACCTATGCCGACGCGCGTTTCACCCGTGCGTCCAAGTTGCTTAACGGGCTTCGTCAGGGCGTGATATCCAAGGTGCACCTGTCACTCTATTTATACCTAGTGTCGTTTTGCGCCTCTACTGACGGGTGAAAGTATTGCAAGTATTTGCAAAGTATCAACAATTAAGGAAAAACCAAAATGTGTCTATATTCAAATATGAAGTAATAAAAAAGGATCTATCTTACTTTACATTGAAATTTAGAGAAATATAAAGGAGAAAATAATAAATATATTGATGTTGCAATCGTCTTTTTATTAAAAATTAACAGAATTTAGCCTACTATAGTACAAGACGCTAGAGAATGTGTTCATTCACAGAAAACAGGCCATATCCAATTTGTCATTGAGGCCTGCAGGAAGCTGGGTACCCAAAACTGAGATCCACCTGCATTCCTTTTGGAGGAGAATTCTGTCATTATCCCCCCCTCTATTGTTGGTTATGCCCCTATCTATCCCGATAAAGGAGAGAGAGTCAGGATTACTGTCATGCATGTGTTCGTAATGTTTGGCAACGTTACTTTTCTGGTTCTTATATTTCACATCGTCCCGGTGCTCTGTTATCCGGTCTTTTATGGCCCTTCTCGTTTTTCCCACGTAATAACGCGGGCAGCTACACGAAAGAAGGTAAACAACCCCTTCCGTGTTGCAATTCACAAAGTGTTTTAGAGTATATGTTTTTCCTGTGTGTGTTGCAAATTGTTTGGTCTTAACCATATACTTGCATGCAACACATTTCCCACAGGGATGGTTGCCATAGGATCATACATCATGGATACCTCGGATTTCCTACGTAAGATTGACAGGTTGGTGCTCCCCGAAAATGCCATCCTTGTCACCCTAGACGTGGAGGGACTATATTCATCAATCCCACACGAAGTAGGACTTAGGGCATGTAAGCATTTCCTATCGACGAGAGGTATGAGTGCTGTACAACATACTGACTTCGCGATTGAACTGCTAAAATTCACACTTACAAATAACATATTTATGTTTGACAATAAGATATATTCCCAGCAACAGGGCACAGCTATGGGAGCAACATGTGCTCCCACTTATGCGTGTCTCCATCTAGGCATCTGGGAAATGGAAGAAGTGTACCAGAATCCCCTTTTCGACGAGAACATCCACATATGGCTACGATATGTGGATGATGTCTTCCTAGTCTGGGAAGGCTCAGAGCAGACCTTGAAAGAATTTGTGAATTCTCTAAATAAGAACAAGAGTAATATCTCACTTACCCTACAGTTTAGTAAGGAAGAAATATCCTTTTTGGATATAAATGTGAAGATTAAAGATGGCTGCCTGATGACAGAAAACTATCGCAAAAGCACGGCCACTAATAGCCTTCTTCACGCTTCTAGCCATCACCCAAGCCACCTAAAAAGGGGTATCCCTAAGGGCCAATTTCTCAGGCTACGCCGAAATTGTTCCACAAAAGGGAAGTACTATCAGCATGCGGCTGAAATGGAAAAAAGGTTTTTGAATAGAGGATATTCAAAGAGGATAGTGAAACAAGCCCTAACCGGTGCGGCCCATCTGAATAGGGATAGTCTTTTGGTACCCAAAGACAAGACTGGTGAATCATCAAAAATTAGATTGGTCACTGAGTATAATTGCCATTGGACCTCATTAAAACAGATTTTGGCACACAACTGGCACACTTTGACTAGTGATGAAGCAGTATCACGTGATGTTGGGGATTTTCCAAACATCACAGCCAAAAGGGCACCGAGTCTTAAAGACAAATTGGTGAGGAGCCAATATTTGTCGACTCCTAAACAACAAAATTGGTTGTCCAAACACAGATCCTATGGCAACCATCCCTGTGGGAAATGTGTTGCATGCAAGTATATGGTTAAGACCAAACAATTTGCAACACACACAGGAAAAACATATACTCTAAAACACTTTGTGAATTGCAACACGGAAGGGGTTGTTTACCTTCTTTCGTGTAGCTGCCCGCGTTATTACGTGGGAAAAACGAGAAGGGCCATAAAAGACCGGATAACAGAGCACCGGGACGATGTGAAATATAAGAACCAGAAAAGTAACGTTGCCAAACATTACGAACACATGCATGACAGTAATCCTGACTCTCTCTCCTTTATCGGGATAGATAGGGGCATAACCAACAATAGAGGGGGGGATAATGACAGAATTCTCCTCCAAAAGGAATGCAGGTGGATCTCAGTTTTGGGTACCCAGCTTCCTGCAGGCCTCAATGACAAATTGGATATGGCCTGTTTTCTGTGAATGAACACATTCTCTAGCGTCTTGTACTATAGTAGGCTAAATTCTGTTAATTTTTAATAAAAAGACGATTGCAACATCAATATATTTATTATTTTCTCCTTTATATTTCTCTAAATTTCAATGTAAAGTAAGATAGATCCTTTTTTATTACTTCATATTTGAATATAGACACATTTTGGTTTTTCCTTAATTGTTGATACTTTGCAAATACTTGCAATACTTTCACCCGTCAGTAGAGGCGCAAAACGACACTAGGTATAAATAGAGTGACAGGTGCACCTTGGATATCACGCCCTGACGAAGCCCGTTAAGCAACTTGGACGCACGGGTGAAACGCGCGTCGGCATAGGTCCAGCCGACCGGATCACGTGATGTGCGTGTGAAGATCATTAAGCAAAGAATCTGCAAACAAGCCCTGCGGTTTACTACCAGGCACTCTTAAAGCAAAGTCAGAATCAAAACTCGGCATATTTTGGCATACATGTCATGGACTCACAGCTACTCGGCACGGCCGACTTGTCATTTCAGCTATCAGGTCGTATGGTTCCATTACATTCCTTGCCGCTAACTGCATGAATCAGCTTTGGCTTATGTGCATGAATTTCGCACCTGGCAAACGCCACTCTGTCGAGAGGGGGCACAGCTTTTTCTAGGAACTTAAAATGGACAGACATATGCTGAATACTAACACACCTAATTGCTTTTCTGCATGGCATGCAATAACGCTGTTTTCTTGAATGTACTTACTTATACCTTGTCTGCAATACATGTCATCCATACATGAAGATTTAAATGTCTGGTCTATCTACTTATGTACATATCCTGAGGGCGTGTTTCCATTAAGATCACTTAGATCCCATTTTTCTACCTGCCCGACCGCTATACCTCCTGAGTGAGGCGTCGGCTGCAGCAGGGTGTAGTTGATCCCAGGAATACACTTCCCCTCTGAATATAAATTCTTCTATGTACAGTTTGCAAGGTATATCTGACTAGCTTATCCCGCTTGTTATAAAGCTGTCATCACTTTCTTAGATCCCTTACTACGTTTTACCTGCCCAGCAATTACCTCTTCACAGAGGTGCTGTGTGCAGCTGGGTGTAGGAAGTGTGACAGGCTTTACTTAAGTCAGCTTTGTATTGTGCTGCATTTACATATTGCGCAACTTGTTCCGCACATCCCCTGACCGGTCAGGTTTTGTATATTGGACTCGGAAGGTCCCATTATAAATATTTGTTTTTTTTTGATAAATATTGTTGTTGCAAACTATTTTGTACCTTACACACAGTGTACTTTGCCTATCCTTGCGGTTCAAGGGTGGAGGCAGGACTCCCGATTGCCATCCCCTTTACCACTTATGTATATAAATCGTGCTAGTAAAAATATTGTTTTTTCAAAAGAGTGCTGTTTCCCTGTCTTTTTTCAACCTGGCTATTTTCCAGGATGAGTTCTTCTGTTATATTACACATTATAATACTATTTAAGGGCCTGCACCATATGTACTTATAATACCAACAAGGACCGATTGGAGGTTACCCTTGTTCACTAGCTTATATATAAATTTTAAAGCATTTGCTTCTCTCCCGTATCTATTTCTCGATATTCTTTATTATTATACCAGGCTACTTAGGTTTATCCTAGCTTCCCTGGTCTCCGGTGAGATAGATCCCCTAGCTAAATAACCAGGAATATCATACATTGCCCTGGTAAAACTTTGGGGTTCCTTTTGGCATTCTGGATACCTTGTCTCCGGCTTTGAACCGTGAGGTTTTGGCATATATATTACTTTACAAGACGCTATTAGAATGGCATTTACATTTTCAGATGAAAATTGGGAGGCTGAACTTACAGCTTCACTATCTGTATCCAATTTGGAAGAGAGTCAGGATACTAGTAGCAATACACCAGTCAACATCTATGGTGCTTTTAAAAGCTATAAAAAACAACTTGTTAAACAAGTAAAACTTAGGGCTGAGACATCAAGCCTTGAGAATTATATTAAAATGAACATCATCCCGAGGGGTTTACGTCTTCGATTGGACCCTGGGACTAATCTGAGGGAAGACGAGGGAGGTGAAGAGTTTATGGAAGGTTGGAATTCCAGCCTCTCAGACTGCTCCATCATTTTGATGAAAAAAATGGTCATTCGTAACAAAGAAAGACTAGAAAAGACCATCACTCAGGCAGAGGAATCACTTAAACTGGTTAACACTTTTTCAAGTAATACAAACTTTGCAAAACTAAATGAGGAGATAAAAGAACAAATATCAAGGTTACAAACTGATATTAAATTAAGAAAAGGTAGGAAATTCTCGCGAGACAATGATGATTATAAAAATAAAAAAGTTTATAATTATCTGCCACAAAGAAGTTCCTACGACTCGGGTACTGATGGGTCAGATATAGAATCTGAGCACCGAAGATCTACCCGTAGGAACTCACAGTCTTTTTTAGGAGAAGGAGGAGAGGGGGAAGAAAAAGGAGGAGGAAAAGCAGCAGGTACACACTTAGAAGAGAGGAGGTATCCCTCCAGACAACGACGGCAACGGAGTTACGACCAGAACCAAACGAACTACCCTCGGGGCAGATCGCGAGGGTTTCGGGGTCGAAGGGGATATTGAATAATTCAGAAGAGGGTCTTCAGATAATCAATCTATCCTCCTTCAAATTGAATCTCATACATATAGAGGTTTTAAAAAAAGGATTGACCTTTTGTCCTACTAATTCACTTAATAAGTTTAAGTTTATTAAAGACCTACACCTATTTGCACGTCGGGTTGTACTATCGCAAATTATGAAAGGAAAGAGTAGACACCTAGTGGAGGATGTTGCTCTAAATAGAGAAGATACATCTAGCATATTGAACCTTCAGAGTCTTTTGGCAGATAGTGAAGGCAGCCAATATGTCCCCTCACAGATGGAAGACTCCATCCAGTATGAGAGGTTTCACTCTAATTTTAAGGCAAAATCCAAATACATGCCACAGCTATCCATGGTACCAGCTGTGAACATTTTCGTCAGAGAAGTTGAAAAACAAATCCTAGGACTACCCTTCACTGGATTGGTCAATGACAATCTAACAAAATCTGAAAGAAAGGCACTTAACCAGCTAATGAATGCCAAGGGCTTTGTAATAAAACCCGCGGATAAGGGTGGGAATTTGGTTCTCTGGGACGAAAACATGTATACTTTGGAGGTTAAACGTCAACTCTTGGATAAAACATTCTACAAGAGTTTAACGTTTAACCCGATCCCTGCATTACAATTTGCACTTTTCAATATTTTGAAAGAAGCAAAAAGCAAGGATATTATAACCTCCACAGAATTTAAGTACCTTTATCCAGAACATCCGGTGATGCCTGTATTTTACTGCATCCCTAAGATCCACAAAAATGCCAACCATCCTCCAGGTAGACCGATTGTGGCTGGCATAGGCAGCCTTACTGAAAATCTGGGCAACTACGTGGACTCCTTTCTTAGACCCTACCTCATCACCCTTCCATCATACATCATGGATACCTCGGATTTCCTACGTAAGATTGACAGGTTGGTGCTCCCCGAAAATGCCATCCTTGTCACCCTAGACGTGGAGGGACTATATTCATCAATCCCACACGAAGTAGGACTTAGGGCATGTAAGCATTTCCTATCGACGAGAGGTATGAGTGCTGTACAACATACTGACTTCGCGATTGAACTGCTAAAATTCACACTTACAAATAACATATTTATGTTTGACAATAAGATATATTCCCAGCAACAGGGCACAGCTATGGGAGCAACATGTGCTCCCACTTATGCGTGTCTCCATCTAGGCATCTGGGAAATGGAAGAAGTGTACCAGAATCCCCTTTTCGACGAGAACATCCACATATGGCTACGATATGTGGATGATGTCTTCCTAGTCTGGGAAGGCTCAGAGCAGACCTTGAAAGAATTTGTGAATTCTCTAAATAAGAACAAGAGTAATATCTCACTTACCCTACAGTTTAGTAAGGAAGAAATATCCTTTTTGGATATAAATGTGAAGATTAAAGATGGCTGCCTGATGACAGAAAACTATCGCAAAAGCACGGCCACTAATAGCCTTCTTCACGCTTCTAGCCATCACCCAAGCCACCTAAAAAGGGGTATCCCTAAGGGCCAATTTCTCAGGCTACGCCGAAATTGTTCCACAAAAGGGAAGTACTATCAGCATGCGGCTGAAATGGAAAAAAGGTTTTTGAATAGAGGATATTCAAAGAGGATAGTGAAACAAGCCCTAACCGGTGCGGCCCATCTGAATAGGGATAGTCTTTTGGTACCCAAAGACAAGACTGGTGAATCATCAAAAATTAGATTGGTCACTGAGTATAATTGCCATTGGACCTCATTAAAACAGATTTTGGCACACAACTGGCACACTTTGACTAGTGATGAAGCAGTATCACGTGATGTTGGGGATTTTCCAAACATCACAGCCAAAAGGGCACCGAGTCTTAAAGACAAATTGGTGAGGAGCCAATATTTGTCGACTCCTAAACAACAAAATTGGTTGTCCAAACACAGATCCTATGGCAACCATCCCTGTGGGAAATGTGTTGCATGCAAGTATATGGTTAAGACCAAACAATTTGCAACACACACAGGAAAAACATATACTCTAAAACACTTTGTGAATTGCAACACGGAAGGGGTTGTTTACCTTCTTTCGTGTAGCTGCCCGCGTTATTACGTGGGAAAAACGAGAAGGGCCATAAAAGACCGGATAACAGAGCACCGGGACGATGTGAAATATAAGAACCAGAAAAGTAACGTTGCCAAACATTACGAACACATGCATGACAGTAATCCTGACTCTCTCTCCTTTATCGGGATAGATAGGGGCATAACCAACAATAGAGGGGGGGATAATGACAGAATTCTCCTCCAAAAGGAATGCAGGTGGATCTCAGTTTTGGGTACCCAGCTTCCTGCAGGCCTCAATGACAAATTGGATATGGCCTGTTTTCTGTGAATGAACACATTCTCTAGCGTCTTGTACTATAGTAGGCTAAATTCTGTTAATTTTTAATAAAAAGACGATTGCAACATCAATATATTTATTATTTTCTCCTTTATATTTCTCTAAATTTCAATGTAAAGTAAGATAGATCCTTTTTTATTACTTCATATTTGAATATAGACACATTTTGGTTTTTCCTTAATTGTTGATACTTTGCAAATACTTGCAATACTTTCACCCGTCAGTAGAGGCGCAAAACGACACTAGGTATAAATAGAGTGACAGGTGCACCTTGGATATCACGCCCTGACGAAGCCCGTTAAGCAACTTGGACGCACGGGTGAAACGCGCGTCGGCATAGGTCCAGCCGACCGGATCACGTGATGTGCGTGTGAAGATCATTAAGCAAAGAATCTGCAAACAAGCCCTGCGGTTTACTACCAGGCACTCTTAAAGCAAAGTCAGAATCAAAACTCGGCATATTTTGGCATACATGTCATGGACTCACAGCTACTCGGCACGGCCGACTTGTCATTTCAGCTATCAGGTCGTATGGTTCCATTACATTCCTTGCCGCTAACTGCATGAATCAGCTTTGGCTTATGTGCATGAATTTCGCACCTGGCAAACGCCACTCTGTCGAGAGGGGGCACAGCTTTTTCTAGGAACTTAAAATGGACAGACATATGCTGAATACTAACACACCTAATTGCTTTTCTGCATGGCATGCAATAACGCTGTTTTCTTGAATGTACTTACTTATACCTTGTCTGCAATACATGTCATCCATACATGAAGATTTAAATGTCTGGTCTATCTACTTATGTACATATCCTGAGGGCGTGTTTCCATTAAGATCACTTAGATCCCATTTTTCTACCTGCCCGACCGCTATACCTCCTGAGTGAGGCGTCGGCTGCAGCAGGGTGTAGTTGATCCCAGGAATACACTTCCCCTCTGAATATAAATTCTTCTATGTACAGTTTGCAAGGTATATCTGACTAGCTTATCCCGCTTGTTATAAAGCTGTCATCACTTTCTTAGATCCCTTACTACGTTTTACCTGCCCAGCAATTACCTCTTCACAGAGGTGCTGTGTGCAGCTGGGTGTAGGAAGTGTGACAGGCTTTACTTAAGTCAGCTTTGTATTGTGCTGCATTTACATATTGCGCAACTTGTTCCGCACATCCCCTGACCGGTCAGGTTTTGTATATTGGACTCGGAAGGTCCCATTATAAATATTTGTTTTTTTTGATAAATATTGTTGTTGCAAACTATTTTGTACCTTACACACAGTGTACTTTGCCTATCCTTGCGGTTCAAGGGTGGAGGCAGGACTCCCGATTGCCATCCCCTTTACCACTTATGTATATAAATCGTGCTAGTAAAAATATTGTTTTTTCAAAAGAGTGCTGTTTCCCTGTCTTTTTTCAACCTGGCTATTTTCCAGGATGAGTTCTTCTGTTATATTACACATTATAATATATATATATATATATATATATATATATATATATATATATATATATATATACATACATTAGTAGCCTCACTTCATAAATTACAAAAGCAAACTATACCAGACAAGAAAGCACTAAAGAATAGATGGATAAAATGGTTTTTCTGTTTCGGGAGAACCACAGGTACATTTTATTCATGATAAGAATCTGACACCTCTAGATGATTTACCAGCTCCAAAGCAACCCTCAAGTTGGAATTTACAAACTTTTCCAAATGATCACTACTCTGCTATATTTTAATCTTACGGTTCCACAGTAATCTCTAGTAAAGAGAAAGCAAATAAATCTTCTGGGGCAGGAATTGCAAAATATTCTCCTACTTTGTTGCATTCATGGCAAATCCCTTTAGGGGATCATTCAGCTCAATTTGCAAAAATTTCTGCATTAGCATTTGCTATGAAGGAGGCATTGTTAGATAAAGGACCAGTGTTAATTGTAACTGATTCTGAATACCTTGGGAGATCTGTATTCCAAGATTTATGAATCTGGAAATCTAATGCTTTTTTAACTACAAAGAAAAAGTCATTACAGCATATTGTAAAATGGAAAGCAATTGCTGCTTATCAAGATATAAAGCCTGATATTGAAGTAGTACATGAACCAGCTCATAGAAAGTTAGGTTCTTCTATGCATACAGAAGACAATACATTTGCAGATATGCTTGCACAATGTGTAAATCAGAAATATGCAGTAAATGCAGTTAACACCTTAATGACCACAATGTACCCTGTATGTCACTGGTCGTTAAGGTTTTTTTCTGGACATTATAGCACAAGTCTAGCAAGAACACGCTATTAATACCCTCCCTCCAGCAGGCTTTGTGGAATAGAGCAGTCTCAACGCTGGTGGCAAGACCGCGCTATAAAACAATCAAGTCCCAAAAAAAGGCCAATGACATACAGGGTACGTCGCTGGTCCTTAAGGGGTTAAAACTCGAATGACAGCAACCAGTAATCTTGACACAGAGGTAAATGCTTGCTTCGATAAAACCAGACCTAATCCACCTGGCTATCCTAAAAAATCTGATTATGAATTTAAAGACAAACATAGATGGAATGTAACAGAAATGGCCCATTCTAGTATAGGACATCCTCATTTAGGGTGAGATAAAGTCTTGTTTACCCTAAGGTCGAAATATTGGTGGCCTAATATGAAGAAAATGGTCCTACGAGTTATAGGGAATAAGCATGTCTCCTTGCTAATAATCCAAATCACCAGAAACAACCCTACATTGTTAAAGAAATTCCTAATAAGCCATTTGATCTAAGAGACTATCGGCTAGATTTAGAGTTTGGCGGTAGCCGTCAAAACCAGCGTTAGGGGGTCCTAACGCTGGTTTTTACCGTCCGCTGGTATTTGGAGTCAGTCATTAAAGGGTCTAACGCTCACTTTGCAGCCGCGACTTTTCCATACCGCAGATCCACCTACGCCAATTGCGTATTCTATCTTTTCAATGGGATCTTTCTAACGCTGGTATTTAGAGTCGTGGCTGAAGTGAGCATTAGAAATACGACAAATTCCAGCCGCAGAAAAAAACCAGGAGTTAAGAGCTTTTTGGGTTAACGCCGGTTCATAAAGCTCTTAACTACTGTGCTCTAAAGTACACTAACACCCATAAACTACCTATGTACCCCTAAACCGAGGTCCCCCCACATCGCCGCCACTATAATACATTTTTTAACCCCTAATCTGCCGACCGCACACCGCCGCCACCTACGTTATACTTATGTACCTCTAATCTGCTGCCCCTAACACCGCCGACCCCTATATTATATTTATTAACCCCTAATCTGCCCCCCCTAATCGGCTGCCCCTCAATGTCGCCGACACCTACCTACACTTATTAACCCCTAATCTGCCGACCGGACCTCACCTCTACTATAATAAATGTATTAACCCCTAAAGCTAAGTCTAACCCTAACACTAACACCCCCCTAAGTTAAATATAATTTAAATCTAATGAAATAAATTAACTCTTATTAAATAAATTATTCCTATTTAAAGCTAAATACTTACCTGTAAAATAAACCCTAATATAGCTGAAATATAAATTATAATTATATTGTAGCTATTTCAGGATTAATATTTATTTTACAGGCAACTTTGTAATTATTTTAACCAGGTACAATAGCTATTAAATAGTTAATAACTATTTAGTAGCTACCTAGTTAAAATAATAACAAAATTACCTGAAAAATAAATCCTAACCTAAGTTACAATTAAACCTAACACTACACTATCAATAAATTAATTAAATAGAATACCTAAAATTATCTACAATTAAACCTAACACTACACTATCAATAAATTAATTAAATACAATACCTACAAATAAATACAATTAAATAAACTAACTAAAGTACAAAAAATAAAAAAGAACTAAGTTACAAAAAAATAAAAAAATATTTACAAACATTTGAAAAATATTACAACAATTTTAAACTAATTACACCTACTCTAAGCCCCCTAATAAAATAACAAAGACCCCAAAATAAAAAAATGCCCTACCCTATTCTAAAATTAAAATAGAAAAGCTCTTTTACCTTACCAGCCCTTATAAGGGCCATTTGCGGGGCATGCCCCAAAGAATTCAGCTCTTTTGCCTGGAAAAAAAACATACAATATCCCCCACAAACATTACAACCCACCACCCACATACCCCTAATCTAACTCAAACCCCCCTTAAATAAACCTAACACTAAGCCCCTGAAGATCTTCCTACCTTATCTTCACCACACCGGGTATCACACCGATCCGTCCTGGCTCCGATGTCTTGATCTAAGCCCAAGCGGGGGCTGAAGACATCCATCCTCCGGCTGAAGTCTTGATCCAAGCGGGCAGAAGAGGACATCTGGACCGGCAAACATCTTCATCCAAGCCGCATCTTCTATGTTCTTCCATCCGATGACGAACGGCTGATCTTCAAGACCTCCAGCGCGGATCCATCCTCTTCTTCCGACAACTAGATGACGAATGAAGGTTCCTTTAAGGGACGTCATCCAAAATGGCGTCCCTCGAATTCCGATTGGCTGATAGGATTCTATCAGCCAATCGGAATTAAGGTAGGAAAATTCTGATTGGCTGATGGATTTATTTTACAGGTAAGTATTTAGCTTTAAATAGGAATAATTTATTTAATAAGAGTTAATTTATTTCGTTAGATTTAAATTATATTTAACTTAGGGGGGTGTTAGGGTTATGGTTAGACTTAGCTTTAGGGGTTAATACATTTATTAGAGTAGCGGCGAGTTCCGGTCGGCAGATTAGGGGTTAATACTTGAAGTTAAGTGTCGGCGATGTTAGGGAGGGCAGATTAGGGGTTAATACTATTTCTTATAGAGTTATTGAGGCTGGAGTGAGGCGGATTAGGGGTTAATAACTTTATTATAGTAGCGGTGAGGTCCGGTCGGCAGATTAGGGGTCAATAATTGTAGGTAGCTGGCGGCAACATTGTGGGGGGCAGATTAGGGGTTAATAAATATAATATAGGGGTTGGCGGTGTTAGGGGCAGCAGATTAGGGGTACATAACTATAATGTAGGTTGCGGCGGTGTACGGAGCGGCAGATTAGGGGTTAATAATAATATGCAGGGGACAGCGATAGTGGGGGCGGCAGATTAGGGGTTAATAAGTGTAAGGTTAGGGGTGTTTAGACTCGGGGTACATGTTAGGGTGTTAGGTGCAGACTTAGAAACTGTTTCCCCATAGGAAACAATGGGGCTGCGTTAAGAGCTGAATGCTGCTTTTTTGCAGGTGTTAGGTTTTTTTCAGCTCAAACTGTCCCATTGTTTCCTATGGGGGAATCGTGCACAAGCACGTTTTTGAAGCTGGCCGCGTCCGTAAGCACCGCTGGTATCGAGAGTTGCAGTGGCGGTAAATTATGCTCTACGCTCCTTTTTTGGAGCCTAACGCACTGAAAATGCAGCCATTCTGTGAACTCTAAATACCAGCGGTATTTAAAAGGTGCGGGGGAAAAAAAGCATGCGTTAGCTACGCGGGTCGTTACCGACAAAACTCTAAATCTAGCCGTATGACAACTTTATATTATAATGTTGAAGAAGGTGAACAAATAAGTGAAATAGATTCATTTGATACACAAACACCAGTTACAAGATCTAATCCTGTTTTACCTATCATAAATACTATGTTATCAGCACGAGCACTGATGCAACAACAAGGACTGAAAATGTTAAAGAACTTGTTCAATTATAAAAACCTTAAAATATTGGGATATACAGTACTGATACTTTTTATACTTCTCCTTATTTTGATTTCAACCTGCATGGTAGTTTTTAATCTACAGTGGAATAATCTTGCAAAAAAACCTGGAACTGTTCTGGCATGGAATCAGACTAGAGCTCGAGAAGATGCTGTACCAACGATATAAAGAATAAAAAGAGTTGTACATTACAATCTGCAACCTATGGAAATAAAGATGAATGGGCTACCACAAGGAATTTATTGGAAACCATTTCCAAAACCTATAATACAAAGACAAAGGGCTTGATGATGTAAACTTTACCTGCTCAAAGCTACTTTCTCTCGCCAACTCTTGCAGGGCTGTCCCGGTGGAATGACCGTAAAAAAAAGTCCTGTGTGTGGCGAGATGGCTTCTATTGAAAGTAATGGAGCTTGCTGGATAGGGAAACTTCGCTCCTTAGTGCAAAGTTAGCAGGGAGCAGGGGGAGCACTTTAAAATTAAAGTCCTGCAGCCAATATAACTCACATTATGCTGCTTCCTGCATAGAGCATCCTACATTCGCCTATATTTTCGTATATATGTGGTTTTCTATTAGGATTATAAGTATATTGAGTGTTTTGAGAAAAGCTTGCCACCTTTTAGTTGGTGAGAAAAAACTGTGAGATCTGCAGTGCGAAAATCTTTATAGAATTATGCTGGAATTAGAAAGACAATTTCATAAACACCCATGGAACGCCCATGTTCAGCCCATTTTACAAAAAAACAACAATTACACTTTGCATTTTGGATTTATAAGTACAAATTTATGTGTGATTTTTGCACATCCAGTGCACTAAAATTATGATTTACGCTGTGCATAATTAATTATATTTATTCCTGTGTAAATTACACACAAATTTTAAATTTTTTGTTAAAATACGATTTTTGGGGAAGAATTTTGTTACAATTTTTTGGGGAACCTTAACAATACAATTGTTCCCTGCTTATTTTTGTGTGATTGGGTCAAATATTTGTTTTGTATGATGTTTAAAATGCAAATTTTATTGTGCATTTTTCATATGGAAATGAAGTATACACCCCTTAGCGAGACACCCTGTTTTCAGGGTAAAAAGTGGCTTTAGATCATTCCATCAGGGAAATAGGACTGGCGAGCATTCTTTAATAATCTCGCCAGCTCAGAGAGCTTTTAATTATTGAGCCCAAAGAGTATTAGGAATAACTCAAGTGGTATTGCTAGATTCAACAGTAATATCAACAGGGCCGTCACTAGAAATTTTGGGGCCCCTGACTTAACCGTTGATCAGGGCCCCCTCCTTTGACATGTGCAATTTTTGACCAAGTGACTAAAACGTATATGCACTTTATTCTTAAGTGTCTATTTAAACTTGGAAATGTTGTAAAGGTAGTAACATACAAACACACAGACACACTCATACACTGAAACACACACTCACACATAAGGATTTACATATAGACACTCTAGCAGACATGCAAAGAAACACCCAAACAGACACTCAGCACTTGATTACATTAACCTGACAAGTAATGAGGTAGACTACAGTTTTGTAAAAAAAAAAGGAGATTTAGAAAACAAAATATGGAGTTCTGATTATCTTTTTGTAAAGGAAGATGCCAACTAAATGATGACAACAGCATGCAGTGGCTGAAAGGAAGGGCCCTGAACTGTCTAAACAATAATTTAAAGGTTAAATGGTAGATTGGTGATGGTGACTTCAGGAATGGTCTCATCAGTCTCAAAGTCTGTAGAAAGATGTGAATAATCAGTAGTAAGGTCAAAATGTCCTAAAAAGGAACAGACAATGGACACACAAACACAAACTCAAACTTGTACATACACCCAAGGAAACATTGACAGAGAGCCACAGAAAAATCACACACACACACAGACACACACAGAAAACACAAAAAGACATACACACACTGAGAGACAACCACATAAAACACAGACAGACATACATACACACACACCCTCACTGAGACATCCACAGAAAACACACAAAGACATACACACACCCTCACAGAGACACCCACAGAAAACACACACCCTCACAGAGGCATCCACAGAAAACACAGACATACATACATACACACACACCCTCACCGAGACATCCACAGAAAACACAGACTTACACACCCACCCTCACAGAGGCATCCAGAGAAAATACACAAAGACAAACATACACACACAGAGACACCCATAGAAAAAGCTCAAAGACACATGCACACACCCTCACAGACATACACAGAAAATGCACAAAGACATATGCACACACCCTCACAGAGAGACCCATAGAAAAAAAAAATACATACACACTCATAGAGACACAAACCAAAGCACAAAGACATAAACACAGACACCCACAGAAACACTCAACAGGAGGAAACATTTATGCACCTGGCATCCCCTAAATCAGAGCTTTCCAAACTTTTCATGTTGGTGACACACTTTTTAGACCTACATCATTTCGCGACACGGTAATTAATTCAGTTGTACTAGCAAACAGGAGGTTAAACTAACTTGTTTTGAAATATACGGACACATATATAAATTATATAATAATAATAATAATATTTCTTTCATGTAATTAACAAGAGTCCATGAGCTAGTGACGTATGGGATATACATTCCTACCAGGAGGGGCAAAGTTTCCCAAACCTCAAAATGCCTATAAATACACCCCTCACCACACCCACAAATCAGTTTTACAAACTTTGCCTCCAAGGGAGGTGGTGAAGTAAGTTTGTGCTAGATTCTACGTTGATATGCGCTCCGCAGCAAGTTGGAGCCCGGTTTTCCTCTCAGCGTGCAGTGAATGTCAGAGGGATGTGAGGAGAGTATTGCCTATTGAATGCAGTGATCTCCTTCTACGGGGTCTATTTCATAAGGTTCTCTGTTATCGGTCGTAGAGATTCATCTCTTACCTCCCTTTTCAGATCGACGATATACTCTTATATTTACCATTTCCTCTACTGATTCTCGTTTCAGTACTGGTTTGGCTTTCTACAAACATGTAGATGAGTGTCCTGGGGTAAGTAAGTCTTATTTTCTGTGACACTCTAAGCTATGGTTGGGCACTTTATTTATAAAGTTCTAAATATATGTATTCAAACATTTATTTGCCTTGACTCAGAATGTTCAACTTTCCTTATTTCCAGACAGTCAGTTTCATATTTGGGATTATGCTTTAATTATCATATTTTTTCTTACCTCAAAAATTTGACTTTTTTCCCTGTGGGCTGTTAGGCTCGCGGGGGCTGAAAATGCTTCATTTTATTGCGTCATTCTTGGCGCGGACTTTTTTGGCGCAAAAATTCTTTTCCGTTTCCGGCGTCATACGTGTCGCCGGAAGTTGCGTCATTTTTTGACGTTATTTTGCGCCAAAAATGTCGGCGTTCCGGATGTGGCGTCATTTTTGGCGCCAAAAGCATTTAGGCGCCAAATAATGTGGGCGTCTTATTTGGCGCCAAAAAATATGGGCGTCGCTTTTGTCTCCACATTATTTCAGTCTCATTTTTCATTTGCTTCTGGTTGCTAGAAGCTTGATGTTTGGCATTTTTTTCCCATTCCTGAAACTGTCTTATAAGGAATTTGATCTATTTTGCTTTATATGTTGTTTTTTCTCTTACATATTGCAAGATGTCTCACGTTGCATCTGAGCCAGAAGATACTACAGGAAAACCTCTGCCTGCTGGATCTACCAAAGCTAAGTGTATCTGCTGTAAACTTTTGGTAGCTATTCCTCCAGCTGTTGTTTGTATTAAATGTCATGACAAACTTGTTAATGCAGATAATATTTCCTTTAGTGATGTACCATTGCCTGTTGCAGTTCCCTCAACATCTAAGGTGCAGAATGTTCCTGATAACATAAGAGATTTTGTTTCTGAATCCATAAAGAAGGCTTTGTCTGTTATTTCTCCTTCTAGTAAACGTAAAAAGTCTTTTAAATCTTCTCTCTCTACAGATGAATTTTTAAATGAACACCATCATTCTGATTCTTTGGACTCTTCTGGTTCAGAGGATTCTGTCTCAGAGATTGATGCTGATAAATCTTCATATTTATTTAAGATGGAATTTATTCGCTCTTTACTTAAAGAAGTACTAATTGCTTTAGAAATAGAGGATTCTAGTCCTCTTGATACTAATTCTATACGTTTGGATAAGGTTTTTAAAGCTCCTGCGGTTATTCCAGAAGTCTTTCCTGTTCCTAATGCTATTTCTGCAGTAATTGCTAAGGAATGGGATAAATTGGGTAATTCATTTACTCCTTCTAAACGTTTTAAGCAATTATATCCTGTTCCGCCTGACAGGTTAGAATTTTGGGACAAAATCCCTAAAGTTGATGGGGCTATTTCTACCCTTGCTAAACGTACTACCATTCCTACATCAGATGGTACCTCGTTTAAGGATCCTTTAGATAGAAAAATTTAATCTTTTCTAAGAAAAGCTTATCTATGTTCAGGTAATCTTCTTAGACCTGCTATATCATTGGCTGATGTTGCTGCAGCTTCAACTTTTTGGTTGGAAACTCTAGCGCAACAAGTAACAAATCGTGATTCTCATGATATTATTATTCTTCTCCAGCATGCTAATAATTTCATCTGTGATGCCATTTTTTATTAGAGTTGATGTTAGATTTATGTCTCTGGCTATCTTAGCCAGAAGAGCTTTATGGCTTAAGACTTGGAATGCTGATATGGCTTCTAAATCAACTCTACTTTCCATTTCTTTCCAGGGAAACAAATTATTTGGTTCTCAGTTGGATTCTATTATTTCAACTGTTACTGGTGGGAAAGGAACTTTTTTACCACAGGATAAAAAGTCTAAAGGTAAAAACAGGGCTAACAATCGTTTTCGTTCCTTTCGTTTCAACAAAGAACAAAAGCCTGATCCTTCGTCCTCAGGAGCAGTTTCAGTTTGGAAACCATCTCCAGTCTGGAATAAATCCAAGCCTGCTAGAAAGGCAAAGCCTGCTTCTAAGTTCACATGAAGGTACGGCCCTCATTCCAGTTCAGCTGGTAGGGGGCAGGTTACGTTTTTTCAAAGAAATTTGGATCAATTCTGTTCACAATCTTTGGATTCAGAACATTGTTTCAGAAGGGTACAGAATTGGTTTCAAGATGAGACCTCCTGCAAAGAGATTTTTTCTTTCCCATGTCCCAGTAAATCCAGTGAAAGCTCAAGCATTTCTGAATTGTGTTTCAGATCTAGAGTTGGCTGGAGTAATTATGCCAGTTCCAGTTCCGGAACAGGGGATGGGGTTTTATTCAAATCTCTTCATTGTACCAAAGAAGGAGAATTCCTTCAGACCAGTTCTGGATCTAAAATTATTGAATCGTTATGTAAGGATACCAACGTTCAAGATGGTAACTGTAAGGACTATATTGCCTTTTGTTCAGCAAGGGAATTATATGTCCACAATAGATTTACAGGATGCATATCTGCATATTCCGATTCATCCAGATCATTATCAGTTCCTGAGATTCTCTTTTCTAGACAAGCATTACCAATTTGTGGCTCTACCGTTTGGCCTTGCTACAGCTCCAAGAATTTTCACAAAGATTCTCGGTGCCCTTCTGTCTGTAATCAGAGAACAGGGTATTGTGGTATTTCCTTATTTGGACGATATCTTGGTACTTGCTCCGTCTTTACATTTAGCAGAGTCTCATACGAATCGACT
Organism: Bombina bombina; assembly: GCF_027579735.1. Lineage (NCBI taxonomy): Eukaryota > Metazoa > Chordata > Amphibia > Anura > Bombinatoridae > Bombina > Bombina bombina. Next base: position 599,913,881 of record NC_069502.1, read on the forward strand.
TGTGTTGTTTCTTCAAGATCATGGTTGGAGGATCAATTTACCAAAAAGTTCTTTGATTCCTCAAACAAGGGTAACCTTTCTGGGTTTCCAGATAGATTCAGTGTCCATGACTTTGTCTTTAACAGACAAGAGACGTCTAAAATTGATTACAGCCTGTCGAAACCTTCAGTCTCAATCATTCCCTTCGGTAGCATTATGCATGGAAATTCTAGGTCTTATGACTGCTGCATCGGACGCGATCCCCTTTGCTCGTTTTCACATGCGACCTCTTCAGCTCTGTATGCTGAACCAATGGTGTAGGGATTACACGAAGATATATCAATTAATATCTTTAAAACCGATTGTTCGGCACTCTCTAACGTGGTGGACAGATCACCATCGTTTAATTCAGGGGGCTTCTTTTGTTCTTCCGACCTGGACTGTAATTTCAACAGATGCAAGTCTCACAGGTTGGGGAGCTGTGTGGGGATCTCTGACGGCACAAGGAGTTTGGGAATCTCAGGAGGTGAGATTACCGATCAATATCTTGGATCTCCGTGCAGTTTTCAGAGCTCTTCAGTTTTGGCCTCTTCTGAAGAGAGAATCGTTCATTTGTTTTCAGACAGACAATGTCACAACTGTGGCATACATCAATCATCAAGGAGGGACTCACAGTCCTCTGGCTATGAAAGAAGTATCTTGAATTTTGGTTTGGGCGGAATCCAGCTCCTGTCTAATCTCTGCGGTTCATATCCCAGGTGTAGACAATTGGGAAGCGGATTATCTCAGTCGCCAAACGTTGCATCCGGGCGAATGGTCCCTTCACCCAGAGGTATTTCTTCAGATTGTTCAAATGTGGGGGCTCCCAGAGATAGATCTGATGGCCTCTCATCTAAACAAGAAACTTCCCAGGTATCTGTCCAGATCCCGGGATCCTCAGGCGGAGGCAGTGGATGCATTATCACTTCCTTGGAAGTATCATCCTGCCTATATCTTTCCGCCTCTAGTTCTTCTTCCAAGAGTAATCTCCAAGATTCTGAGGGAATGCTCGTTTGTTCTGCTAATAGCTCCGGCATGGCCTCACAGGTTTTGGTATGCGGATCTTGTCCGGATGGCATCTTGCCAACCATGGACTCTTCCGTTAAGACCAGACCTTCTGTCTCAAGGTCCTTTTTTCCATCCGGATCTGAAATCCTTAAATTTAAAGGTATGGAGATTGAACGCTTGATTCTTGGTCATAGAGGTTTCTCTGACTCCGTGATTAATACTATGTTACAGGCTCGTAAATCTGTATCTCGAGAGATATATTATAGAGTCTGGAAGACTTATATTTCTTGGTGTCTTTCTCATCATTTTTCTTGGCATTCTTTTAGGATACCGAGAATTTTACAGTTTCTTCAGGATGGTTTAGATAAGGGTTTGTCCGCGAGTTCTTTGAAAGGACAAATCTCCGCTCTTTCTGTTCTTTTTCACAGAAAGATTGCTATTCTTCCTGATATTCATTGTTTTGTACAAGCTTTGGTTCGTATAAAACCTGTCATTAAGTCAATTTCTCCTCCATGGAGTTTGAATTTGGTTTTGGGAGCTCTTCAAGCTCCTCCGTTTGAACCTATGCATTCATTGGACATTAAATTACTTTCTTGGAAAGTTTTGTTCCTTTTGGCCATCTCTTCTGCTAGAAGAGTTTCTGAATTATCTGCTCTTTCGTGTGAGTCTCCTTTTCTGATTTTTCATCAGGATAAGGCGGTGTTGCGAACTTCTTTTGAATTTTTACCTAAAGTTGTGAATTCCAACAACATTAGTAGAGAAATTGTGGTTCCTTCATTATGTCCTAATCCTAAGAATTCTAAGGAGAAATCATTGCATTCTTTGGATGTTGTTAGAGCTTTGAAATATTATGTTGAAGCTACGAAATCTTTCCGTAAGACTTCTAGTCTATTTGTTATCTTTTCCGGTTCTAGGAAAGGCCAGAAAGCTTCTGCCATTTCTTTGGCATCTTGGTTGAAATCTTTAATTCATCTTGCCTATGTTGAGTCGGGTAAAATTCCGCCTCAAAGACTTACAGCTCATTCTACTAGGTCAGTTTCTACTTCTTGGGCGTTTAGGAATGAAGCTTCGGTTGACCAGATCTGCAAAGCAGCAACTTGGTCCTCTTTGCATACTTTTACTAAATTCTACCATTTTGATGTATTTTCTTCTTCTGAAGCAGTTTTTGGTAGAAAAGTTCTTCAGGCAGCGGTTTCAGTTTGAATCTTCTGCTTATGTTTTTTGTTAAACTTTATTTTGGGTGTGGATTATTTTCAGCAGGAATTGGCTGTCTTTATTTTATCCCTCCCTCTCTAGTGACTCTTGTGTGGAAAGATCCACATCTTGGGTAGTCATTATCCCATACGTCACTAGCTCATGGACTCTTGTTAATTACATGAAAGAAAACATAATTTATGTAAGAACTTACCTGATAAATTCATTTCTTTCATATTAACAAGAGTCCATGAGGCCCACCCTTTTTTGTGGTGGTTATGATTTTTTTGTATAAAGCACAATTATTCCAATTCCTTATTTTATATGCTTCGCACTTTTTTTCTTATCACCCCACTTCTTGGCTATTCGTTAAACTGATTTGTGGGTGTGGTGAGGGGTGTATTTATAGGCATTTTGAGGTTTGGGAAACTTTGCCCCTCCTGGTAGGAATGTATATCCCATACGTCACTAGCTCATGGACTCTTGTTAATATGAAAGAAATGAATTTATCAGGTAAGTTCTTACATAAATTATGTTGTATTTACAAGTAATAGTATGTATGTGCAAGAATTAAAAAAAAGTTTAATAACACCAATAGCTACTTACTATTTTAATGGGATTTATGAGGTTGATGGGATGAACACCATTTCTGAATATTTGGTGGAATATTAGATAAAGATACTCGGATTTCATCATCAAGCATTTTTAAGCTTCCACTTTCTATCCATATATCAAGAGCAGGAGCAGCAATGCACTACTGGGAGCTAGCTGCAAAAAAAACCCTCTGACTTCAGCTCAGCGTTTAAGCTGCCACCCTCAGAGCTCCGTAAGCCCTACTGACTACTGCCCGCGCTGCAAACACACTGCTGTCCCACTCACTGACTACACATGCAGTCACAAGCCAATTAAGGAGACTACACGTGCAGTCAGGAACCAATGTGCCACCAAAGCTGCCAATGGGAATAGTTTCAGTTCCCACTGAGCTGCGCCAATTGGTTAAGATGATCTGGGACCCACTAGGTATCAATCATGTGTCAACCATGTGATATGCATAGCAGGCGGAAAGTCAGAAACCAAAAAAATAAATAAATAAATAAATACATTTAAAAAAAATTGTGCTGAAGCAGGGACACACCTACACACTGCTGCCGACACACTAGTGTGTCCCGACACACAGTTTGGAAAGCACTGCCCTAAATCAATAGTGTGACATGCATGATAAAAAAAATTGCAGAAATTCACTTTTTAAAGAATCATATTTATAAATGTGCAAACAAAAATAATTCAGTGAATTCAAAATTGTACATTAATGATCTGGGTAGATGGCTAGATGAAGAAAAGTACTTTTAAAAGGTTGACATATGTTTGTTTGATTTTTCCCCATTTTCCCCAACCAAGAGCACCACTTCATATATAGTGTACAAATGTTCCCATCTGTCAACTGTACTTATGGATTTTGAAAATGCTTTACTCTATATGGTCTAGGTGTAACCATAAGCTCTGGTACTCATACCATTAGATCTGGTTAAATACAGGATTTAGGCTTGTTATGTATGTATTTCAAAATTAAGTCAGCTGTAGTGTAAACTGAACAGTGTTAAGTTAACCTGTCTCATTTTAAACACTGAGCAATCTTAGTCTGAGAGTATAACATGTTATGCAGATGTAAAAATCTTAGATAAAATGCCTCCTTGCATCTGGAAAGGCCTTGCATAAAGGGGCAATAAACTGGAATGTAATATGTGTATAAGTATGAAAATGCATATCTGCCAAAAGGGCACCTACCATTTGGGCATTGAGGAGGAAACATTTCTGCATGGTTTTAAATATAGAATTTCTACAGCACTGTCAAATAATCATAAATACACTGCTGCTAAAAAATGTGTTTTTATGGACCCCTGGCCCCACCATACAACTACTACCACACTGAAGTTGCAATGTGAAATTGCACAAAGAAATAAAAAACATGTGCTATGTAAGTCCTACCTCCTCTGCAAATGAAAGTGATCTGCCGTCTGACTCAGGCACACACTGTACAAAGTCCCAAGTCTGTCTCACACTGTGCATAGTGGTTTAGTGCACACTCAGAAATCCTCTCAAATGCTAATACTTTACTCCTTGTAATAACATTTCCTATGCTCAATTAGCACTCTGATGTAGTACCCTATGTTGGCTGCGAAAATTAAAATAATTTTTTTTTAGTTCTTGCCTCATGGGGCCCCCCTGGCCCATTGGGCCCCTGACAGGAGTCACCCCTGTCACCCCGTGGTGGTGGCCCTGAATATCAAAGAAAGCAAAGATCACAACTTATATGGGAAGAAAATTGGTAAAAAAAAATCACATAAATGGGCAAATGGAAATGATACAAACAAAGACTTTGGAATATGATTTGCCTTTACAAGAATACTGGAAGCAAAAGACATACAGAGAAAAAATGTGTTTTTCAACATTTGCACACTGTTATTATGTGGACTTTCAAGGGACAAGGAGATGGCCTCCGTAAGAAATTAAAGCAGATCAATGTCCACGTCCTGGGATTACAATTGACAAAGTTAAATATAAAGAATATCCTATTTTTTATCTAAACACAGGACAATTAACTTAAAAAGGCTTCCTTCCTGAAAATCACACAGACCCTCGTATAGAATTTTGGGAAGAGGAAGAGGAGGAAGAATACAGCATACCAGGAGGTATTGAATCATATAATGGAGCAGTGTTTTGTACTATCACACTTTATTCAGATTGGTGGGTGCCAGAGTTACATACAGATGAAGGATACCTGCAACTATTTGAGAAGCTTCAACTTGAAGTAGTGGATCAAAAGACAGGATGACTGCGAGAGCAAGCATTACCTACAGAATGGAATGACAAAGGAAAAGATTAAATGTTTTTGAATCTAAAAGAATGGGATACATGTACAAGGCCAAGATATGCAGCTTTCTTGAATACAACATATTACAATCACTCATTCACAGCAAAGAATAATCTCTGTAATATAACCATTGAAGATCTAATTAAAAAAGGCATTTGTAACTTGGAAACAGAATATCGATGTACATCCTGTTGTTACTTCCTTAAAATTCAGGGAAATATTTTTGTTTTCAACCTAAAGACAATGATCAGGGATTCCTACACTATGCAGACATGCCAGGATTTTGGTGTGTGACAAAGCATCATATTATTAACAAAAATTATGTAATACATTCCATGTTTCAGAAATGTCTTATGGATAGTTTACGCTATCCAGTAAATGTAGTTATTGCAAGCATGAAACTACGAATGGAAGTAAATATATCAGGTGATGCCATACCATGTAAATATGCTAATTGTTTTAAACAAAATGTGGCAGATATGACTTATGATGAAGCTGTTTGGGGAACAAATAGTACATTTGATAATGTATCTTATATTGCAATAGAAAATGTAATTTCAGATGGTTGTAATACAGAAGGAAAAACAAATCAATGGAAGTTAATGTCTAATGCTGAAGTTCAGATATCAACAGGGCATTTGTTAAGTGATGCAGTGTTGATTGTCAGTGAAATATCAGATATCAATGATGAGGAATTAAAGAGAGGGTTAATGATTTTAAAAGATCATATGGTAACTTTACTGACAGCAGCAATGTCAGATTTTACAATGCTAGATGAAGAAATGAAAGCAGTGACAATACTTAATTATTTAACTGCTATGAGGTTGACCCTGTAAGAGGGACACATAGATATAACACTGTTAAATATTACTGACATTTCTACACAATTACGTCTAACAGTGAAACAAACAGAAATTATGATGCATATTTCAAAATCAATGATTTATAATAGAAGGGAATTGAAACGTAGAATAACAAAAAATCCTGAAGATTGTCAATGGGAGTTATTAATTTATTACCAGTTAATAATACCTAGAGATGTTTATACAACAAATTGGGAAGTTGTACATTTTGGACATTTAATTGAATCTCCTGATCCTATGGCATTGTTACAGATCCAACAACCATATCCATGGGGGGGTATTTATCAAGCCATCAACCTCAAATACGCTGGAATTCCGCAGCGTATTTGTGGTGAGGCTGATTCACCTTAGTTATCAAGCCCTAGATACCAGCAAAAGTAGAATTTAGTGATGTAAGCTTCGATCCGCCGGACTCAGTCCGACACAGATCGATTTTTACGTCACTCTAGATGTTCTGCACACAAGTGCGGCACTATCTGACTACTTTTGCTAGTTATCAAAAAACTAGCAGGTACGCTCGGCACTTTTCCGGCCCAGCGTACCTGGTTTTCAAACCGCCGCCCTGGAGGCGGCGGATCCCATAGGAATCAATGGGAGTCTTACCATAGCGAAAGCGCATGTTCGCTGCTGCCCGACATCCCATTGATTCCTATGGGAAATGTCTACACCTAACACCCTAACATGTACCCCAAGTCTAAACACCCCTAATCTGTCCCCCCCTACACCGCCACAACAAAATAAATGTATTACCCCCTAAACCGCCGCTCCCGGAGCCCACCGCAAGCTATAATAAATATGTTAACCCCTAAACCACCGCTCCCGGAGCCCACCGCCACTCTAATAAACTGATTAACCCCTAAACCACCGCTCCCGGAGCCCACCGCAAGCTATAATAAATATGTTAACCCCTAAACCGCCACTCCCGGTCCCCGCTGCAACTATAATATATGTATTAACCCTAAACCGCCGCTCCCAGACCCCACCGCCACCTATATGATACCTATTAACCTCTATCCTGCCCCCCCTATACCGTCGCCCTCTATAATAAAGTTATTAACCCCTATCCTGCCGATCCCGGACCTCGCCGCAACTAAATAAATAGTTTAACCCCTAAACCACCGCTACTGGACCCCGCCGCAACCTATATTAAACTTATTAACCCCTAATCTGCCCCCCCTACACTGTTGCCACCTATAATAAGTTTATTAACCCCTATCCTGCCCCCCCTATACCGCCGCCACTGTAATAAAATTATTAACCCCTAAACCTAAGTCTAACACTAACCCTAAAACCCCCCTAACTTAATTATTAATTAAATAAATCTAAATAATATTTCTCTTATTAAATAAATTAATCCTATTTAAAACTAAATACTTACCTTTAAAATAAACCCTAATATAGCAACAATATAAATAATAATTATATTGTAGCTATTTTAGGATTTATTTTTATTTTACAGGCATCTTTCAATTTATTTTAACTAGGTACAATAGCTATTAAATAGTTATTAACTATTTAATAGCTACCTAGCTAAAATAAAGAGAAATTTACCTGTAAAATAAAAACTAACCTAAGTTACAATTACACCTAACACTACACTATACTTAAATAAATTATTCCTATTTAAAAATAAATACTTACCTGTAAAATAAACCCTAAGATAGCTGCAATGTAATTAATAATTACATTGTAGCTATTTTAGGATTTATATTTATTTTACAGGTAACTACCTAGCTAAAAGAAATACAAAATTACCTGTAAAATAAATCCTAACCTAAGTTACAATTAAACCTAACACTACACTATCATTACATTAATTAAATAAATTAGCTACAAATAAGTTACTACAATTAAATTAAATTAAATAAACTAACTAAAGTACAAAAAATAAAAAAAATAAGTTACAAACATTTAAAACATTTACAATTTTAAGCTACTTACACCTAATCTAAGCCCCCTAATAAAATAACAAAGCCCCCCAAAATAAAAAAAATGCCCTACCCTATTTTAAATTAAAAAAGTTCAAAGCTCTTTTACCTTACCAGCCCTTAAAGGGCCTTTTGCGTGGCATGCCCCAAAGAATTCAGCTCTTTTGCCTGTAAAAGAAAAATACAAACCCCCCCAACATTAAAACCCACCACCCACATACCCTTAATCTAACCCAAACCCCCCTAAAATAAACCTAACACTACCCCCTGAAGATCATCCTACCTTTAGTCGTCTTCAGCCAGCCGACCCACCGATGGAACCGAAGAGGAGATCCAGAGTGGAAGAAGTCATCATCCAGGCGGCGCTGAAGAAGTCTTCCATCCGATGAAATAATCATCCAGGCGGCGCTGAAGAAGTCTTCCATCCGATAGAAGTCATCATCCAGGCGGCGCTGAAGAAGTCTTCCATCCGATAGAAGTCTTCATCCATGCGGCGTCTTCAATCTTCAGAGATGAGTTCTAGCAGAAGGTCTCACTACCAAAACACTATGATTAATCAAGAAATATCTGCAGATGAAATTCGACAAGCAGGCCCAGATCAGATCCCAGCAGAATTTTATAAAATACTACAAGACGAAATTAGTCCTTCTTTGATTAAATTATATAATACATATTATCTGTCAGATTTTAGACCTTATCAGTATTTCGCTGCTTCTAATGTTGTACTAATATTGAAAAAAGACAAAAAACCTGGGCTGTTATATTCATACCACCCTATCCCTCTTCTTAATACCGATTACAAGATTCTTACAAATATCATTGCAAATAGACTAAAGATGATCTTAGGAGATATTATTCATCCAGCTCAATCCAGATTCATGCAAGGGAGAATGGTGATTAAAAATATTAGAACAGCTAAATTACTGATAGAGCATTTTAACTTTCAGTCCACCTCAAATACTGTATTTTGCACTTATTACAATAGATGCCGAAAAGGCTTTTGACTCCATCTCGTGGGATCATTTGTTCAACGCCAATTTGGGTTTTCAGGACATTTCCATAGGTTTATCAAGACAATATACTCAGATCCTATCTCTTTCTTAGCTGTGAATGGACTGCTATCCCCAAAGATAACACTACAAACAGGAACAAGGCAGGGCTGTCCCCTTTCTCCACTTCTGTTCAATCTAGCTCTTGAACCGTTAGCTGTGATTTGTAGGAAAAAAAACTGGAAGGGTTCAGGATCGGTAGAAGACAATTTATACTGTCTCTGTATGCAGACGATGTTCTATTTTATATTGTTAATACTAAGAAAAATATTCCAATCCTGCTTGACATAATTGCCGATTTTAGCACATTTTATGGTTATAGAATAAATGTTATGAAATGGGAAATCCTCTGGATTAACAAATTAAAAGATAGCTGTACAAATAATCCTTTTATTCCTGTGGAAAAAGTGATCAAATATTTGGATATAATCTTGACCAAAGCTCCAAATGACTAGTATCGAAATAACTTCCCACATATATGACAAAAGTGTAGTTGATCTTTAAATAATTGGGCCAAATTGCCTTTACCACTCTGCTAAGATTGCGTTAATAAAAATGATTTTATTCCCTAAGATATTATTCTTGCTCCATAATATCCCATTTTTTTTTTGTATAACAAGGATATTCAAGCCTTCTATGCCAAATGTTCTAAATTTCTCTGGGGAAAGCATAAAGCACGTATTTCAATTGCTAGTTTGTCTCACCCCAAAATTATTGGAGAACTTGCATTCCCTAATCTTAAATATTATAGTCTGTCCTGTTTGGCAAAAACGTCTCTAAATTGGCTCACAGGGGTCAATTATATTGCGCTCTGTGATGAGGAGGAAGAGATAGTCTCCCCTTTCTCTCTCAAAGCACTATTACATCAAAGCAATGTACTTTTATATAAAGGGAACATTCCCAAATATACGTTCTATAATATAATAATAGCATGGAATAAGGTATGTAGTACATTACAGATAAGTAATCAACTAAGTATCTCCCAATAAAAGGCAATCCAGAGTTTACAGCTGGGTCACAATACCACATATTTAACATATGGGCCCAAAAAGGTCTAAAAGATGTCTTACAATTATTTGATCAACAGAACAGAACTATTAAATAATATACTAATCTCACCTCAGATTTTGGCTTAAATGCAAAACATTTTTTTGCATACCTCCAAATTCATCACTTTGTTTTAATTTAATTCCTGGGACCTTGGAGATCTAGAACTAATCATCAAATCTTACCAATCAGTGACTCATTCCATCTCCATGGTGTATAGACTACTAACTACTTATAATGCTAAATCAAGATTTAATGTGATATTCTACAAATGGTTAAATGATATTTCAGATTTAAATTTTGAACGTTTTAAGCAAAACTTTGATATTGTGGCCAAATATACCAAGTCTATCTCCATGAGAGAATCCAATTTTAAGCTGATAAATGGCAAAATTGAGTCCTACAGAACCTAAATATTGCACCAGATACCACGCTGTACATTCTAATTTAGTACATGCCTTTTGGATGTGTCCTAAAATCCAGAAATTCTGTCGGCAAATCGAATTTTGTCTAAATAAGTTTATAAATCCTACAATTCAGTTATCTAGCTTTTAAATTTTCTTTCTAGCAGAATCAAAATCGCTCCAGAACAAGCAACTAATTAATACAGCTATTTTAGTAGCAAGATCTATGATCCTAGAGACATAGAAAGGCAAAGGCTCACCTGGTCTTTGGTTTATATTAAAACTATGCAATATCAGATGACCATCGAACCATATGACCCTTTGATCTATGCAGAGAACAGGATGCGTGCTTTCCTTACAAAGTGGGGCAGGGTAATTATGTCATTAGCGCAGGAAAGTCAAATACAACTACATTATAAATGTTGTGACTCTCCCGCATTTCTGATACAGTCAGAATCTTACCCTAGAGCATGGCGGCATTTTTTTTATTGATTTATAAAAAAATTAAAACATTTTTTTGTTTATTTTGTTTTTGTTTTGTCTTGTTTTTATAATTTGTAAAAACTCAACATCAACATCAGTTTGTATTAAATGCATATTTATTATGTCGAGGATTTATTCACAGACTGTGATGTATTATTAATGACAGTCTGATGTTAATGTCCTTCTTCTTTTTTGTAAACCGTGCAGAACACTGGTAATTTATGGCTTCCTGGTATTCAGAAGTATGTAATTATTAATACCAAGGTTATCATGTATTTTGTTTATTATGTTGGAAATAAATAGTATTCAAAAAAAAATTCACAAAGTAAATCATCAAATAATGTGTTAATAATGTGTTTTCAATATAGTATAGGGTGAATTGAATGTTCAAATGACTTTTTTTTTGCATTTTCTATTCTGTACCAACTTTTTTGGATTTGGGGTTGTATTATAAATAAATGTTCATATGGGTCTACATATGGGCATGTGCACATATACAGAAATATAACCACAGAATAAAAAGAGGGAAATCAATTTCTTACCCCCCTTTTATTCTTCCTTTCTCTCTCCTTCCCATTCATTCTTATACCCTCTACAGATGCTTTAGTTTGACTTCACCACATCAAATGCAGGTTTTCTAGTTTTTTTTCTATATTATTATGTTTGCTATTGACAGTGAATATATATTTACTTTGTATTTTCAATTGTATTTTTCTTTCATTGATGTAACCATTTATTTGCTTGTATATCACTGAATATGCTGTGCTAGTTCAGGTTACTTGCTTGTAACCTTGGTACATATTACTGCCTCCCCCTATATTTTTTCTCCCTTTTCCTGTTTACTTTTGAGTCCACTTGCATGTATACCACATAGACCCATTTGCACACAAGGCATCTTTACCCACAAAATGGCTCCTTTGCATAGTCACCTTAAGGTTCATAATATTAAAATTATAACAGTGAATGCTAAAGGCCTTAACATCTCGGGTAAAAGATCTGTCATGAGACGTGACCCACACAAGCAGAAAGGAGACATAGTCATATGCAGGAAACACACTTTCAAAGAGGCAAGGAACCAAAATGGTACAGTCATAGAAATCCCACTGCTTATTTTGCCTCTGGTCTTCATATGCCCTGTGGGGTCGGAATTTTAATACATCACACAGTACTCACCTGATACTTTTCATGTGACACCTAAGTTACTTATTATTAAATAATGCAGTGATAAGAGGCAACAGAATGTGAGGAGTGAAAGAAAGATCTGAGTCAAATGTGACCCCAAGACATCAGCCATGCGGGGTAGGGGTAATGATGGAGTTGTCGATAGTTATAGAGAGATGGGGGGTAGAGATTTTAGAAGGAGGGAAAATAAGGAGCTCAGTTTTGGAGAGATTTAGCTTAAGGTAGTGAGACAATATCCAGGAAGAGTTGTGAGAAAGACCGTTAGTGACAAGGGTTAGCAAGGAAGGAAATAGATCTGGTTCAGAGAGGTAAATTTGGGTGTCTATGGCATACAAATGATATTGAAACCCGTTGGACTTTATTAAGGAACCTTATGATGACGTGTAGCTTGAGAAGAGAAGGGAACCAAGGATAGTGCCTTGCAGTACCCCAACAGAAAGTGGTGACAGGGCAGAGGAAGCACCACAGAAGGCTACACTAAAGGTACGGTTAGACAGGTAGGAAGAGAACAACAAGAGGGCTGTGTCAAAAATGCCAAATGATTGGAGGGTTTGGAGCAAAAGGTGGTCAATAGTATCAAAGGCTGCAGCCAGATCAAGGAGGATAAGCAGAGAGAAGTGGCCTTTGGATTTTGCTGTAATTTGGTTATTGGTGACCTTAACAATTGCTGTATCTGTGAAGTGATGGGGGCGAAATCCAGATTGCAGTGGGTCAGGGAGGGAGGTTAAAGTAAGAAACTGGGATAGGCATGCATATTCCAGCTTTTCAAGAAGCTTTAAGGCAAGAGGGAGTAGGGAAATAGGGCGGTAGTTGGATGGGGAGGTTGGATCCAGAGAAGGTTTTTTGAGGATAGGTGTGACCAGTACATGTTTTAGAGATAAGGGAAATATACTGGTGCTGAGGGAGAGGTTGAAAATGTGTGTGAGTAAAGGGGTAAGTGTAGAAGAGAGGGAGGGGATGGGGTCAAGGGGACAGGTAGTGAGGTGAGAACACAGTATAAGTGCAGAAACTTCTTCCTCAGTAACAGGGGTAAAATAGTTAAATATATGGCTATATGGGTTTTGGTTGACTGCAAGAATTTGAAGGGTTGAGATACTGGAAGTATGTTGGGATCGATTTAGTTTCTGATGGAATCAATTTTGTTATTGAAGTGGCTGGCAAAATCTTGAGCTGACAGAGAGTTGTATTAGGAGGTGGGTTGGGCGGAGAAGAGTATTGAAAGTGGAGAACAGACGTTTTGGGTTTGAAGAAAGAGTAGAGATAACTCTTACATATGTTAACGCTTCAATTCTGTCAATTTTGAAGAAGTCTGAAAAATATAGTAATGCCATCTTAAAGGGATGTTAAACAGTCTTTTTCATTGTCTATAAGGGGGCGCCCTAAAGATTAACACTCGATTGGCTATATAGTGTATATAATAATAATGAGTAAAATGTACAAGGGAGGACAATGTAGATAAACCTATTAATCAAATAATAATTCAACAAAATACAAAATAAATATAATAAAAATAATAAATATTATATAAAGAAAGTCTTTGGATTGTACAAAAAGGTAATGTAGAGGCAGCAATCTGTAGCAGACCTGGCCTGGATCCAAGAGGGTAATCTAAAAACAGAGAAAAAGACAGATGCGCCACATGGCCCAATATTGTTTGATCCACAGAATTAGATTATCAGATTGTATTCTATCAAACTCACAATCTTGGAAGCACTCCAATTAGTGCAGTAGGAGCAGTCTGGGATCTATAACAGTCACCCAGCAGACCGACCTCTTGGGGTGAAGATGGATATTCTGTAGTAAAACACAAGGGGACACAAAGGTGCCTATATGGCCTAGTACAGTCTTATACTAGAAGCAATAGTGTGTGTGGTAAGATATATACTCACAAAAAGTAAAGCATCTCCATTGATGCTAATCAGACAGGATGGGGTCAATATAGTCACCCAACAGACTGTATCAAGGCTTCCACAGGAGGCAGACAGCAGAGGTCCAATGAACCATGTGTTGATCCAAATAAAACACGGTTAGTTAACAGCTCCTTATTATTTCTAGTGCCGCGCTGAATAAGCCTCATTATACTTATATTAACGTCAGTGGCTGGAACACAGCCAACCACTACACCCAGCTAAAAACTACACAGACCTATCAGGTGACAGCATTTATCTTGCGCTTCAGTACAGAGCCGAATGAGTCATATGTTCTCTATGGCTAGACTACCGACATGCGTATTAGCGCCACATGCACGACATTTAGAAACTCTAACAGCGCTTTATAATAAAATAAAGTCAATAACTAAATAGGTTTTAATGTGAGTGGCCGTAACAAAGCCAATCATTACATTGAGTTGAAGAGCTATACTTACCTATCAGGTTACAGCTCCTCATTTGAATCGAATGAGTCATATGGTTCCTATGGTTACAGAACTGACATGCGCATTTGCGCTAGATGCACGCCATTCTGAAATTCTAATGGAGATTTGTAACAATACAAAGTAAGTGATCCGGTTTAGAACTAACCTAACAAATTTTTATTTATATGATATAACAATCAGTAGGAGCAATCTGGATTATGAAACTGAAAGGTATAAACATGTGAAACAATCTTTATGCTGGATAACATATGACTTCACTTGTAAAATAAATTGAAAAAGATAAGAAGTTACAACTAGGGATCTAAATGGGGCATTATATGAATAAGTAGCTATATATAAAAAGGAACAGCTAAATAAGAAACTTGATAGAAACCACTAAGGTGTTTAATATACAGTTTTTTGCCTATATGCGTTATATAAACTGATTTTAGAGCTTACTAAACTACCTATTACAAGTTAAGAGGGATATCAAAAAGATATGGAATTGTACAAATTGGTTTAAGATTTTTTTGAATATTATTTGTTATAATGTGTATTTATTATTATTGTTTAACATACTGCATATAAATTGGGTTGACTTATGCTGTCAAAACAAATTTGTAACTAGGATACCTATGATGTCATAGATCACACCCATTACAAGTGCTATCAATTATGTTAATTGGTTTGGTTAGGTATATGTAGCAAGTGTTTGGAAATCATTTTATTATGCCTGAGGAAACAGTCTGTGACTGAGAAACGCGTCGCTGTATTTTAATTTATATCAGTAAAGTTTAATACTTTTTTAATTCAAACACTTGCTACTGTGTTTTATTTGGATCAACACATGGTCCATTGGACCTCTGCTGTCTGCCTCCTGTGGAAGCCTTGATACAGTCGGTTGGGTGACTATATTGACCCCATCCTGTCTGATTAGCATCAATGGAGATGCTTTACTTTTTGTGAATATATATCTTACCACACACACTATTGCTTCTAGTATAAGACTGTACTAGGCCATATAGGCACCTTTGTGTCCCCTTGTGTTTTACTACAGAATATCCATCTTCACCCCAAGAGGTCGGTCTGCTTGGTAACTGTTATAGATCCCAGACTGCTCCTACTGCACTAATTGGAGTGCTTCCAAGATTGTGAGTTTGATAGAATACAATCTGATAATCTAATTCTGTGGATCAAACAATATTGGGCCATGTGGCGCATCTGTCTTTTTCTCAGTCTTTTTCATTGTTGTAATAAAAAAGCACTAAGCAGTTGCTTATACTTAATAGAAATCATTGCAATATGTATTATTAATCTATGTAAATAGATTTTACTTTACTACATTTGTGCTTCCTGTCACAGCCCTACATGGAAGAGGAGGCCTTTGCATGAAGGTTTATCTTAGCCTGGTGTCTTAAAATGTCTAGGCTAGTGAATAGGCTAGATAACAGGGAGTCAGATTTGCTCATGCCCAGAACTAGGTTTCAAAAATCCACTGCTCTTGAAAACAGAGGGGGCAACACTGAGAATTTCTAATTTTGCAAGACAACATTGGCTAGATTACGAGTTTTGCGGTATGAGTGAAAAAGCAGCGTTATGGCACTTTTTCATTACCACTGGTATTAGGAGTCTTGCAGGTATATCTGTACCGCACACTTTTTTGGCCGTAACTACCTCAGCTTTTAAAAAGTCCTTTTTCAATGGGACTTCCATAGTGCCAATATTATGAGTTTGCCTGTCCGGCCAAAAAGTGAGTGGTACAGCCAATACCGTCAAGATCCATACCGTAAACTGAAAGTCAGTAGTTATGGGTTTTATGCTACAACGCCGTAACATAAAACTCATAACTAAAGTGCTAAAAAGTACACTACCACCCATAAACTACCTATTAAATTAACATTCCTGCATCCCAAACACTAAAATAAAATTATTAACCCCTAATCTGCTGCTCCGGACATCGCCGCCACCAGAATAAACATATTAACCCCTAAATGCCACACTCCCGCATCTTAAAAACACTAGTTAAATACTATTACCCCTAATCTGCTGTCCCTAACATCTCCGCAACCTACATTACTGTTATTGACCCCTAATCTGCTGCCCCCAAAATCGCCGCCACTATACTAAAGTTATTAACCATTAAACCTAACCCTAAGTCTAACCCTAACATCCCTAACTTTAATATAATTAAAATAAATCTAAATACATATTACTATCATTAACTAAATAATTTCTATTTAAAACGAAATACTTACCTATAAAATAAACCCTAAGCTAGCTACAATATAACTAATAGTCACATTGTATCTATCTTAGGTTTTATTTTTTTTCACAGGCAAGTTTGTATTTATTTTAACTAGGTAGAATAGTTAGTAAATAGTTATTAACTATTTAATAACTACCTAGCTAAAATAAATACAAATTTACCTGTAAAATAAAACCTAACCTGAGTTACACTAACACCTAACCTTACACTACAATTAAATCAATTACATTAATTAAATACAATTAACTAAATTACAAAAAATAACAAACACTAAATTACACAAATAAAAAAGAAATGATCAAATATTTAAACTAATTACACCTAATCTAATAGCCCTATCAAAATAAAAAAGCTCCCCCCAAAATAAAAAAAATCCCTAGCCTAAACTAAACTACCAATAGCCCTTAAAAGGGCCTTTTGTGGGGCATTGCCCCAAAGAAATCAGCTCTTTTACCTGTAAAAAAATACAAACAACCCCCCAATAGTAAAACCCACCACCCACACAACCAACCCCCAAATAAAAACCTATCTAAAAAACCTAAGCTCCCCATTGCCCTAAAAAGGGCATTTGTATGGGCATTGCCGTTAAAAGGGCATTTAGCTCTTTTTCCGCCCAAAGTCCCTAAGCTAAAAATAAAACCCACCCAATAAACCCTAAAAAAACCTAACACTAACCCCCGAAGATCCACTTACAGTTTATGAAGACCGGACATCCATCCTCAACGAAGCGGCAGAAGTCCTCAGCGAAGCCGGTAGAAGTCTTCATCCAAGCGGCCCAAAGTCTTCATCCAAGCCGGCAGAAGTCTTCATCCATCCGGCGCGTAGCGGCTCCATCTTCAAGACATTCAGCACGGAGCATCCTCTTCTTTTGATGGTCACTGAAGAATGAAGGTTCCTTTAAATGACGTCATCTAAGATGGCATCCCTAGAATTCTATCAGCCAATCGGAATTAAAGGTGATAAAATCCAGAATCCTTGAGAATGCAAGCTCAATCCTATTGGCTGATTGCATCAGCTAATAAGATTTTTTCACCTTTAATTACGATTGGCTGATAAATTCTATCAGCCAATCGGAATTCAAGGGACACCATCTTGGATGACGCCCTTTAAAGGAACCTTGATTCTTCGTTAGCCGTCGTCAGAAGAGGATGCTCCGTGCTGGATGTCTTGAAGATGGAGCCGCTCCTTCCCATATGGATGAAGATAGAAGATGCCATCTGGATGAAGACTTCTGCCAGCTTGGATGAAGACTTCGGCCCGCATGGATGAAGACTTCAGCCCGCTTGGATGAAGACTTCTGCCGGATTCGCTGAGGACTTCTGCTGCTTCGTTGAGGATGGATGTCCGGTATTCAAAAACTGTAAGTGGATCTTCGGGGGTTAGTGTTAGGTTTTTTTAAGGGTTTATTGGGTTTATAGGGACATTGGGTGGAAAAAGAGCTAAATGCCCTTTTAAGGGCAATGCCCTTTTCAGGGCAATGGGGAGCTTAGTTTTTTTTGGTTGTGTGGGTGGTGGGTTTTACTGTTGGGGGTAATTTGTATTTTTTTTTACAGGTAAAAGAGCTGATTTCTTTGGGGCAATGCCCCGCAAAAGGCCCTTTTAAATGCTATTGGCAGTTTAGTTTAGGTTAGGGTTTTTTTATTTGGGGGGGGGGCTTTTTTATTTTGATATGCTATTAAATTAGGTGTAATTAGTTTAAATATTTGATAATTTATTTTTATTTTGTGTAATTTAGTGTTTTTTTTTTGTAATTTATTTAATTGTATTTAATTAATGTAATTGATTTAATTGTAGTGTAAGTTTATGTGTTAGTGTAAGTTAGGTTTTATTTTACAGGTAAGTTTGTATTTATTTTAACTAGGTAGTTAGTAAATAGTCTACCTAGTTAAATAAATACAAACTTAGCTGTGAAATAAAAATAAAACCTAAGCTAGATACAATGTACCTATTAGTTATATTGTAGCTAGCTTAGGGTTTATTTTATAGGTAAGTATTTAGTTTTAAATAGGAATTATTTAGGTATTAAGTGTAATTTTTATTTAGATTTATTTTAATTATGTTAAAGTTAATGGGTGTTAGGGTTAGACTTAGGGTTAGGTTTAGGGGTTTATAACTTTAGTATAGTGGCGGCAACATTGGGGGTGGAAGATTAGGGGTTAATAAGTGTAGGTAGGTGGCGGCGATGTTGGAGATGTTTGCGGGCATGCAATATATAACCATCCATTACAAGTGGCTGGTTATTGCTACTGTGAGCTTGAGATCAGATCTCTGGTTAATTTTATAAATCTGCCCCAAATGCCCCCAAAATACTGTGTTGTGTATTTTATTAAAAAAATAAACGGCTAGATTACGAGTTTTGCGTTATGAGGGGTGTGGTGCTAACTTGCACGTTATTGTCACCGCTCACTTCCTTACAGCGCTGGTATTACAGGTTTTCAAAAACCTGGCGTTATCAGGCAAGAAGTGAGCGTAGAGCAAAATTGTGCTCCATACTGCACTCCAATACCAGCGCTGCTGAAAGATGCAGTGAGCTGGTTTTACGTGCTTGTGCACGATTTCCCCAAAGACATTAATGGGGAGAGCCAGCTGAGAAAAAGTCTAACACCTGCAAAAAAGCAGCGTAAAGCTCCTAACGCAGCCCCATTGTTTCCTATGGGAAAATACTTTCTAAGTCTACACCTAACACCCTAACATGAACCCCGAGTCTAAAGACCCCTAATCTTACACTTATTAACCCCTAATCTGCCGTCCCCAACATCGCCGACACCTACATTATACTTATTAACCCCTAATCTGCCGCTCCGGACATCGCCGCCACTATAATAAACATATTAACCCCTAAACCGCCGCACTCCCGCCTCACAAACACTAGTTAAATATTATTAACACCTAATCTGCTGCCCTAACATTGCCGCCACCTACCTACATTTATTAACTCCTAATCTGCCACCCCCAACGTTGCCGCCACTATACTAAATTTATTAACCGCTAAACCTAAGTCTAACCCTAACACCCCCAACTTAAATATAATTAAAATAAATCTAAATAAAAACTATTATCAATACTTAAATTATTCCTATTTAAAACTAATACTTACCTATAAAATAAACCTTAAAGGGACACTCAATCAAAATTAAACTTTCATTATTCAGATAGAGCATGCTATTTTAAACAACTTTCCAATTTACTTCCATTAACTAAATGTGCACAGTCTTTTTATATTTAAACTTGTTGAGTAACCAGCTCCTACTGAGCATGTGCAAGAATAAGTTTGTATGCATTTGTGAATGGCTGATGGCTGTTACATGTCAGTAAAAAAATCTACTACTCATTTCAAGTTCAGACTAAGTGCTATTGCATTGTCTTGTTATCTTGCATGTGTTGATTATGCAAATATACTGTGTTGACTGGTCCTTTAAGCTTGCTACAATATAACTAATAGTTACATTGCAGCTAGCCTAGGGTTTATTTTTATTTTACAGGCAAGTTTGTATTTATTTTAACTAGGTAGAATAGTTACTAAATAGTTATTAACTATTTACTAACTACCTAGCTAAAATAAATACAACTTTACCTGTAAAATAAAACCTAACCTGAGTTACACTAACACCTAACCTTACACTACAATTAAATAAATTACCTAAATTAAATAAATTTACCTAAATTACAAAAACAAACAAACACTAAATTGCACAACAAAAGACATTATCAGATATTTAAACTAATTACACCTAATCTAATAGCCCTATCAAAATAAAAAAGCCCCCCAAAATAAAAAAACCCTAGCCTAAACTAAACTACCAATAGTCCTTAAATTGATTTGAACAGCCAATAGAATGTGAGCTCAATCTTATTGGCTGATTGGATCAGCCAATAGGATTGAAGCTCAATCCTATTGGCTGATTGCATCAGCCAATAGGATTTTTTCACCTTTAATTCCGATTGGCTGATAGAATTCTATCAGCCAATCGGAATTCAAGGGACGCCATCTTGGATGACGTCATTAAAAAGGAACATCCATTCTGGAAGAAGGTTTCAATGGAAGAGGATGCTCCGCGCTGAATGTCTTGAAGATGGACCCACTCCATTCTGCCCGTCTGGAGGACCACTTCTGCTGGCTTGGATGAAGACTTCTCCCAGCTTCGTTGAGGACTTTTTGCTGCTTGGATTAAGACTTCTCCCGGCTTCGTTGAGGATGGATGTCCGGTCTTCAAAACTATAAGTGGATTTTATTTAATTGATGTAATGTATTTAATTGTAGTGTAAGGTTAGGTGTTAGTGTAAGAAAGGTTAGGTTTTATTTTACAGGTAAATTTGTATTTATTTTAGATAGGAAGTTAAAAACTATTTACTAACTAGTCTACCTAGTTAAAATAAATACAAACTTGACTGTAAAATAAAAATAAACCCTAAGCTAGCTACAATGTAACTATTAGTTATATTGTAGCTAGCTTAGGGTTTATTTTACAGGTAAGGATTTAGTTTTAAATAGGAATAATTTAGGTGATGATAGTAAGTTTTATTTAGATTTATTTTATTTATATTTATGTTAGGGGGTGTTAGGGTTAGGGTTAGACTTAGGTTTAGGGGTTAATAACTTTATTATAGTGGCTGCAGCGTTGGAGACGGCAGATTAGGGGTTAATAACTTAATGTAAGTTGCAGCGATGTTAGGGGCAGCAGATTATGGTTTAATAATATTTAACTAGTGTATGTGATGTGGGAGTGTGGTGGTTTAGGGGTTAATATGTTTATTATAGTGGTGGCGATGTCAGGAGCGGAAGATTAGGGGTTATTAATTTTCTTTTCATGTTTGCGATGCGGGAGGGCCTCGGTTTAGGAGTTAATAGGTAGTTTATGGGTGTTAGTGTACTTTTTAACACTTTAGTTATGTTTTATGCTACAGCTTTGTAGCGTAAAACTCATAACTACTGACTTTAGATTGCGTTACGAATCTTGTGGGATAGGCTGTATCGCTCACTTTTTAACCTCCCAGAAAAAGCTTGTAATAGTGGTGCTATGGAAGTCCCATTGAAAAAAGACTTTATGCAAATTGCGTAAGTTAATTTGCGTTACGGCCAAAAAAGTGTGCGGTGCCCCTAAACCTGCAAGACTCGTAATACCAGTGGTAGTGAAAAAGCAGCGTTATGAGCCTTAACGCTGCTTTTTCACCCATACCGCAAAACTCGGAATCTAGCCGATAGATAGCAGCATCTTTATTTTTTAATAAAATAACTGCACTAGGCAGTATTTTGAGAGTAAAGTTGGTGGGAGAGGGGTGTTAGAAAAAAAAACAGCATATAAAAGTACATTTACATAGCAGTCTATGGGAACTGTGTGTTCCCAGTAAATATATATGTATATGCTTATATGTTTATGTGTTAATACAGTATGTGTATATACACATATTAACACATAAATATATATGTATATCAACACATACATATATATTTAAGTTTTCTGCCTTCACTGTGCTACTTACACCTTTCTCTGTATGATGTTCTGATGCTGTTTCTGCTTTTCTACGAGGGAGGCTTCCCTCTTGTGAGCTGCTGGTGCAATTCTGAATACGGAGAGCGTATTGCTCTCCGCATTCAGCGAGGCATTGCGGACCCGATCCGTACTGTCGGACCGGGTCTGCAAGACCTTTGATAAATAGGTCCCATTGTATGGGTGGAGTAAGAGGTGTGAAACAAGACAGTTGTGACCAGTGTTCCCTCTAAGGCCAGTTTTGTGAGCTGCACAGCAGTGATGCAGTTAATAATGGAAGCACACATTGCAGTCTGCAGTGAGTAGTGTTTGCTAATTGCTCTAATTAACCTTTTCATTGCTGGGCCACTCACAAAACTGTCCTTAGAGGGAACACTGGTAATGACCATATTATTTATGAGATGATAAGAAGAATGTATAGAGTATCCAAAATTAAAAGGACCAGGCGCCCGTGTCTATGCAAATACAGTGATTTGAAGCGTATGGAGTCAAGATATTATAAATCAATAAAAAGTCAACCTGTAAGTATAATTAATAATTTTCTTGCAATTAATCAAAATAATAAGTATGTCATATTTTACACGATTTGCTAATATCCCATATTTTTGTATATCTGAAAATTATTATTGTATGTTCCATACAACTTTTAATAATAACAATTCTAAATAAATGTATTACATTACAAAAGTGAAAAACAATATTAATTGTGTTAGTATGCATGCAAACACAGGTAGTTAAACAAAATAAAATGTTAGTGAAAATTTAAAGGGAAATTATAAAATTTAAGTAAATAAACAAGCTAGAATTAATTAGAGGGACAGGAAACACAAATATTATATTTCATAATTCAGATCATAGAATTGCCAACAATTTTAAAATGTAACTATATTATGTAAATTGGCTCATTATTTAAGTATTTGTTTTTGAATAGCATAGAAGGTATGCCCTGTCAAGCTAAGCACCTATGTGCTATTAGTTAATTGGAGGATGCATGTGCAAGTAGCCAATCAGCAAACAGCACCCAGGTGCTGAACATGACAAGACTTAATTTTATACTTTTCAAAACCTGATATTTAACTAATGAATACATTTACATAATATGTTATTTTAAAAAAAATGTAATCTCTATCAGAGTCAAGAATGAGAAAATTTGGGTTTCCTGTTCATTTTTTCAAAATTATTATTTTAAAGAAGTTTGATAATGCAAAATATGTTTAAAGTGATAGATAACAGACGGCTAGATTACAAGTGTTGTGGTACGGCTTTTTGTATATATATATATATATATATATATATATATATATATATATATATATATATATATATATATATATATATATATATATATATTTTTTTTTTTTTTTTTTTATTGAGATTCAAAGTAGGTGTACATAGCATATCCATGTATACAAAACATATATGAACAATATTTCTCCTGATACAACTTTAAATAAAACAAACAAAGCTGGGTAAACATAAGACAAGCATAAGGTATATTGTAGCCGCATATAGTGAATCTCAAGTTTTCCATTTTTAGTTATGTTAACAAGGTAAGTCGCCCTCCTTAAACTATAGAGGCCACTCTTGGATCTCATAGAACTAGACATTGACTGTATATAGTAGGGAGACGTATCTGATCATAAGAAAATGATAAATAGGTTCTGAATTATTATTCTGTTTAAACTATAAACCGAATACTCAAATCCTCAACTGCGGCATGTTAAGCTATCTCAGATTGAAAAACTTATGAGGCTTAATATCTCATATTGCAAAAAAAACTGTTAAGGTTTAAAGTAAGCTTCAAATTAGGGGAATGCATTTCCCTAAGCTTACTAAGTAAGCAATATCTGGCGGGGGGGGGGGGCAGGTTGAAGAAAGGGTACTATGGGAACTAAGATCCCAGTATGTGTAAATTGGTTCCCATGTGACATTTCAGTTTTATTCGGTTGGTTTTAAGGGTATTGGATCTATACCAGTACACAGGTAGCTCAGACTCGCCAGAAACAGCAGTTATGAAGCAGCGGTCACAAAGACAGCTGCTCCATTACCTGTCCGCCTGCTCTGAGCAGGCGGACACACATCGCCGGAAATCAACCCGATCAAGTACGATCAGGTTGATTGACACCCCCCTGCTGGCGGTTGATTGGCCGCAAGTTTGCAGGGGGCGGTATTGCACCAGCAGCTCTTGTGAGATGCTGGTGCAATGCTGAATACGGCGAGCGAGGTCGGATCAGGTCCGCCAGACCTTGATAAATAGAGCCATAGAAATTACCCTATGAGTTTATAATGAAAGATCCCTAAACCTTAAAGGGCCCATATCAATAGTGTAAGGAAACTGTAACATACAAGACTATGGTGCATATATATCAAGCTCCGTATGGAGCTTGAAGCCCTGTGTTTCTGGCAAGCCTTCAGGAAAAAACAAATAATCTGATAATTTAAAAAACTTCAATCTAGCTAATCCCTTAAGGATAGACCCTAACTCCCTAGGGGTCTAAAAAAAAAGAAATAGAGTGTGTAAGTAAAGGGATAGCGCTGATAAGCTATTGGAGGGCCCCTGAGGGGCCCACTGTGGATATAGAATACCAGGATGTATAGATTGGATTAGGGAATATTCCCGTATAGATGATGTATGTGTGATAACATATAGTGAGGACTATGTGAATAAGTATTGAATATTGTTGTATATATAATTGTAATCTAGACAAATAAAAGCAGATACACAAGATAAGATACAAATATATATATACAGTTTATTATTTATACTCGTAGGATAACATACATAAAAATATATAAAAATATATATCCGGATAAGGTGTATAAATCCCTAATTTAAATAAAATTAATATTACTTATAGTATTACTGATTGGAGTTAATATGATCACAGTAATAGATAATGTCACAGTACTAATGGTTTCAGATAAAAAATGAATGGTTACAAATAAAAAACTAATTGTATGGGGCCAAGTGATTGAAAAATATATACACCTTATGCCAAAATTCAAAGGTAAAAATAAAAATATACTAGTACAAGGAACTATACAGGAATATTCCCTAATCCAATCTATACATCCTGGTATTCTATATCCACAGTCACAGTGGGTCCCTCAGGGGCCCTTCAATAGCTTATCAGCACTATACCTTTACTTACACACATGAAGCAGCGCTCCATAACCTGTCCACCTGCTCTGAGGAGGCGGACAGACATCGCCCCAATCCAACCCGATTGTATACAATCGGGTTGATTGACAACCCCCTGCTGGCGGACGATTGGCCGCGAATCTCCAGGGGGCGGCATTGCACCAGCAGTTCACAAGAGTGGCTGGTGCAATGCTGAATGCGGAGAGCGTATTGATCTCTGTATTCAGAAAGGTCTATATCTCAGCCCATCAGGTGTTAAGAGGAAGTAAGCCTATATAAATATAAATCCTGCTTGTTAATTATAAAGATGGTTTATGACTGTTTTAACAAAGCAACTATAGTAAGATTAGACAGCCTGAAACCCTACAATTTAAGAGTAAGAATAAGACTCACATAAACTCTAGCCAACTAGGGAAGATTATGGTGGCAGTTCAAATATAAAGTAAGTGATGTCTCTCTCCCTCGATCTCAAGGTAGGTTTTTTGTTCTATTATGTAAATTAATTGCCTTGCAGAATGGATATATAGTTCTAAAGTCCTATGGAGAACTAGAAAACTTCAAGTAGGATCCCATGTCTAGCCTAGAAGTGGCATTTTTATATGAACAGCATATATATGCACATGCATACACTCAGGTAACTGTAAGTATGTATAGCATTCCTGGCAAAAGGAATTGTGAAAGTTGCACACATAGAGGCAACCTAAACAGTTCAGTACCATTAAATGTTAGGCTATCTCCAAAGGAGGTTATGCTAGTACTGTATATAATAACAACCAAACTATTCAAATAGTCAAACTAACAGGGAGTATATAGTATAATAGGTATGACAGCCCAACAATGGGAAACAGGAGAATATATACTAAGCATAGACTAAACATAGACTCTGGCTGGCGACCTTCTTAAAGCTTAGTAGCTTTGTGGATAATAGTAGCCGTACCATTAAGCTAAAGATATATATACTCTCATCTATCAGGGCTAGAACATGTGGTATCTAGATAAGGGCATTTTGCATACATTTACCGGTATCCGGACTTCAAAGCACAGGTAGAGCCAAGTGGTTAAGAAGGAATGCATTTTCCTATTTTTACCTTATATGTAAAATCTCTGGAGAGGGAGGGTGACATTAGAGGAGAAGTGCCATATGAGCTATACAACTTATAAAAAATATTATCTGAAATATATTATGTAGGGTCACTATTTGGGGTTTGGTAAATGTTACTTTTGGGAATGTTACTTTTGAGTGTTAGCAAGTCATAACGGACTCTAAAACCAAGACCGTACTATGGCCCATATTTATCAAGCTCTGTACGGAGTTTGAAGGGCCGTGTTTCTGACGAGTCTTCAGACTTGCCAGAAACACAAGTTATGAAGCAGCGGTCTAAAGACCGCTGCTCCATAACCCTGTCCGCCTGCTTTGAGCAGGTTGACAGACATCGCCGGAAATCAACCCGATCGAGTATGATCGATTTGATTGACACCCCACTGCTGGCGGCCGCGAGTCAGCAGGGACGGCGTTGCACCAGCAGCTCTTGTGAGCTGCTGGTGCAATGTTAAATGCGGAGAGCGTATTGCTCTTCACATTTAGCGAGGTCTTGCGGACCTGATCCGCACTGTCGGATCAGGTCTGCAAGACCAATGATAAATTGAGAGGCCAATATAGTTAATTAGATAAAAGAGCTAATTCTTAGCAACAAAACAGATCTGCTACCCCTCATATCTTAGTAACCATATAGAATGTGTAGTATACTAACATATAATTGATAACTTAACCAACATTGTTCTAAATGGGTATACCTATGCATAATAACTATAGGAAGTGAGAGCTATACATGTTACATATAGTCTTAATCATAGTATTTTCATATTGACTCATATTCAACATCATATTGTGTAAAGTGTTCCTATTGATATACAATTATCATGCTGTAAATTTGCACTGTGTTCTAAGTATATCTTTCTCCTTGCCTATAAATAAATGGTATCATCAGACTAAAAAGTCCTCATTGATCATTTGTCCACCGTAAATACATCCAAGGCCTGTGAAGCTTACCCTTAGTACCATATACATATGCCACCCTGTGATGATCTGCTTTAGCAGATATTGTTGCAGTGAAAATATTAAGTTTGTATCTCTTTTCCTGAATATAGTCAAGCAATATGGTCTTGATAACCTGACTAGTCAGTAGTGAGAGTTACTGTTATAGATATAAGCGCAAAGTCTTAATCTGAATTGTCTTTCCAGATTAGATAATATAAGTGCATCAATAATTAATAAGACAAGTTATGATAAAGTACAGATCAGATGAGATATGATCACACAGGTGATTAATGAATTAACTTCAGCCGAGATATAACTTCTGTTAAATATGTATCCTCTTCACGCACTCACACATACAACCTTAAAATATATACAAGTCCATTCACATATCCTTTCGTCAGGTATTTAGGCAAACGTAGAGATGATGATTATTAGATTCCTGAGGTAAGTAACATAGAATCAGGATAAAGTTATATGCAGCGTTTTTTAACAGAGAGAACTTGTACCTGACGACCGGTCCGGTCGGCGTCTTCAGTGTGAGTGCGGCTTCCGGATTGCGGTAAGTAGTTCCGGCGGCTTCGTGATCCAAAAAAGCAAGTTAAGTCCGTAAGAACAGACAGGTTGTGAAAGCTGAAAAGTTCGTTACAACTAATGATAATTGATAACGAAAACCGAGGAGAAAGTAACAGTCCAATAATAAGAAAATATTACGAGAGTAAAGAGTCAAGTAGCAATATTAACTAGAGAAAACAAAATCACTCTAGTAACAGCAATTTCCAGACAAGGAATGCCTGACCCAAATGTGCTATAAATAGGGAGTTACCTGTTAAAGGCGGGATATACCTTAAAGGTATATCACACACTCCCCCTTCAAGGTCTCCCCACATCAGCAATGGTTGGTTTTAATGGGTATCGTTTGTGAAAACACTGTATCAAACGCGGTGCATGGATCTCAGATTGTCTTTGCCATGAATTATCCTTAGGTCCAAAACCTCTCCACTTCAGAAGGTATTCTAGGTGACGACCACGAATTCTTGAATCCAAAATCCTCTCAATTTCATATTCCTCCTGATCATCTATTTGAATAGCAGGGGGTTTAAGGTTTTCATTCTTATTTGTTGCTTTGTATGGTTTTATTAATGATACATGAAATGTGGGATGTATCTTATAGGAAGGTGGTAATACCAATCTGACAGTAGAAGGATTTACAATTTTGTCTATCTCAAAAGGGCCAATAAATTGGTTTGCTAATTTCTTTGAAGGTACATGCACCTTTAGGTTTTTAATCGATAATAAAACTTTGTCACCAATTTTATATAAAGGACTAGGTCTATGATGCATGTCATAATACCGCTTCTGATAATTCTTGGCTTCCGTGAGGTGAGTTTTAACCAACGCTAAACATTCCTGTAGCTTACTTGAGTAATCTTTGGCAACTGTTGAGTTCACCTCAGTATTGGTAATCAATATGTTAGTTGGATGATATCCATAAGTTACATAAAAAGGAGTCATTTTTGTTGATGTTGAAATTGAGTTGTTATATGAAAACTCGGCCATAGGTAAATAATTAATCCAATCATCTTGAAGATGGGATACGTAACACCTTAGATATTGTTCTAATGTTTGGTTTAATTTTTCTGTCATTCCATTGGTTTGTGGGTGAAATGCTGTTGAATACCTGGAGTTTATTTTCAACAACTTACATAAGGATCTCCAGAATGTTGAAGTAAATTGTGTTCCCCTATCTGTGATAATAGTTGTTGGAAGCCCATGTAACTTTACAATATGGTTTAGAAAAACATTGGCAGTGATGTAAGTGTTAGGTAAGCTTTTCAATGGTATAAAATGTCCCATCTTTGTTAAGTGATCTATTACTACTAATATTGTATTATATCGGTGTGATAGAGGTAAGTCTACAATGAAATCCATTGAAATTGTGGACTAAGGCCTATCAGGAACTGGCAGTGGGTTTAACAATCCAATCGGTCCCCTGTGATCAACTTTATTTCTAGCGCAAGTATCGCAAGAGGTAACATATTGTTGGATGTCTTGATCCATTTGTGGCCACCAGAAACTTCTTCTTGTTTTTTCTATTGTTTTTTGTATACCTGTATGTCCAGATAAGGGTTCGTCGTGAGTGTTTTTTAATATATGGGTTCTCATTACTTCCGGAACATATAACTTGTCTTTGTGATAATAAAGACCTGTTTCTGGGTTTTTAATACAATTCTTAGGATAATCATCCTCTTTCTGTATTACCTTTATTATTTCCTTCTCCAGAGGAGTTAGTACTCCAATGAATCTTTCAGCTGGTATAATAGGAACTATTGCATCATGATGTGATTCTTCTTGTATTCTTGATAGAGCGTCTGCCTTTACGTTCAAGTGACCAGGTTTGTATGTAATTATAAAATTGAATCTGTCCAAAAATAAGGACCATCTTACTTGTCGAGCAGACAAGGTTTTGCTTTTCTTTAAGTATTCTAAATTTTTGTGATCTGTGAACACTTTGAATGGTTTCTCAGTTCCTTCTAATAAATGCCTCCATTGTTCAAGAGAAGTTTTTATGGCTAATAACTCCTTATCTCCTATGCTATAGTTAATTTCAGCAGGAGAAAATCTTCTGGAGTAGTAACCAACTGGGTTCATCTCTGTCTGTTCCTTATTGTATTGTGAAAGGATGGCTCCAATTCCAGAACTGGAAGCGTCTACTTCAAGTACATATTGAAGATTGTTATCTGGTATGTGGAGCAGTGGAGCTTTAGAAAATTTTTCTTTTAAGAAATCAAAAGCTATCTGTGCCTGTTCTGTCCATTTATACCTTTGTTTCTTACTGGTTAGTTCAGTCAAAGGTTTAACGATGTTAGAAAAATTATCAATACATTTTCTATAGTAATTCGCGAACCCGATAAATCTTTGCAGAGCTTGTATCGATTTTGGTATAGGCCATTGCAATATAGCAGATACTTTTTCGGGATCCATTTGAATCCTGTTGGGTGTTATGATATAACCGAGGAACTTTATCTTATTCACATGAAAAAGACATTTTTCTTGCTTTGCGTATAGTTTATGCTCTTTTAATCTTGTTAAAACCCATCGAACATGTTTTTCATGTTCTTGTGGATTCTTCGAGTAAATAAGTATATCATCTAGATATACAATGACACAAACATCCAGTAAATCATAGAATATTTCATTAATGAAATGCTGAAAGGTCGCTGGGGCGTTGGTTAACCCAAATGGCATAACATTGTATTGATATAAACCGTATCTGGTCCTAAATGCAGTCTTCCACTCATCCACTTTTTTGATCCTAATAAGGTTATACGCACCTTTCAGATCTAGCTTGGTGTAAATGTTTGCTCCTTTCAATCGCTCTATGAGCTCTGGAATCAATAGTAATGGATATCTGTTTTTTATTGTAATGGCATTAAGAGCCCTATAGTCAATTATAGGTCTTAACGATTGATCTTTATTTTTAACTAGAAACATGCCTGCTGCTGCTGGGGAAGTTGAATGAGAAATGAATCCCTTTCTTAAATTCTCATCCAAGTATGTCCTCAGGAATTTTAATTCTTCTTGTGATAATGGATAAATTTTCCCATGTGGTATCTGCGACCCTGGAACAAGGTCTATAGGACAATCGAAACTCCTATGTGGGGGCAAATTTTCTGCTTCCTTTAGATTGAAAACCTCTGCCAAATCCTGATACAAACCTGGTATCCCTTCTTCAAGTGAAGCTATAACAGTATGAGGGTAACAAGTTTTATTGCAATAGGAAGAGGTTAGTGTAAGTTCTGAGTGTTTCCAGTTTATTACCGGATTATGTAGTTGTAACCATGTATACCCTAAGATTAAGTTATGTAATGCAATTGGTATTACATCAAATTTTATGTATTCTGTGTGACCTGTATTGGATTTGACTAATAAAGGTACAGTATGATGTGTAATAGGACCTTTTTTTTATCAAAGTTCCATCTATAGACTTAACATATACAGGTGTTTGCTTGCACAATAAGGGTATTTTATTTTTTTCAACAAACACAGAATCAATATAGCTTCCTGATGCCCCGGAATCAATCAACGCCCTGGTTAGGATATTTTCCTGATCCCACTGTAAAGAGAGAGTTTATGTCAATTGTTTATCATCTGAGATGTGACAAATGTGATTTGGGTTTTTATGCTTACCCTTCTTTTGTTTCTGAAGTATTGGACACTCAGACACAGAGTGCTCCTTGTTTGCACAGTATAAACACAATTTTTCTACCCTCCTCCTTATCTTTTCTTCATGAGTGAGAGGTCCTTTAATCGCTCCAATTTCCATAGGTGTAGAATATAGTTGTGGTTTTTCTGAAGTTGAATTATAAGTGATGGTTCGCCTTGTTGATGAATCATATGACACCCTTTCTGCACGCCTTTCTCTAAGCCTTCTATCAATAGATGTACTTCATTTTATTAGAGCTGGTAAAGTATCTGGCAACTCCTGACGTGAAAGCTCATCTTTTAATGTTTCAGATAGACCCAGCCTATACTGATTTTTAAGGCTAACCTGGTTCCATTGAGAATCTACTGCCCACATTTGGAAGTCAGTAGTATATTCTTCTACTGTACGCTTCCCTTGTTTAAGTGAGCGTAATTTGGATTCAGCTATTATCTGTGTGTCAGTATCTACATATAAGTTAGACATGGCTTGGAAAAATTATTGGAATGAATCCAGTATTGGATCATTGTTCTCATAATATCTGTTTGCCCACGTTCTAGGTTCCCCTTGTAGAAAAGAAATAGTGGTGCAAACTTTGATGCGGTCAGTATGGTAAGTACGTGGTCTTAAAGAGAAAAGAAGATGGCAAGCATTTTTAAAATCTCTGAATTCATGTCTCTTGCCTGTAAAAGTTTGAGGATATTGTATGTGGGGTTCTGGTATGTCAGGTTTAGCAGTTACATAGTCTTTTTTTAGTGCTGCATTTTCTGCTTGAACCTCAGTTAACCCTCTTGCAAGATAATCTAATTTTTGTTGGATATTAGTAAACTGATTTTTTATTTCAGTTGGATCCATTGTATGAAAATCTATAACAGTATTACAACTTAATTCACTGTTGTCTGGAAATTATGTGATGATCTGCTTTAGCAGATATTGTTGCAGTGAAAATATTAAGTTTGTATCTCTTTTCCTGAATATAGTCAAGCAATATGGTCTTGATAACCTGACTAGTCAGTAGTGAGAGTTACTGTTATAGATATAAGCGCAAAGTCTTAATCTGAATTGTCTTTCCAGATTAGATAATATAAGTGCATCAATAATTAATAAGACAAGTTATGATAAAGTACAGATCAGATGAGATATGATCACACAGGTGATTAATGAATTAACTTCAGCCGAGATATAACTTCTGTTAAATATGTATCCTCTTCACGCACTCACACATATAATCTTAAAATATATACAAGTCCATTCACATATCCTTTCGTCAGGTATTTTGGCAAACGTAGAGATGATGATTATTAGATTCCTGAGGTAAGTAACATAGAATCAGGATAAAGTTATATGCAGCGTTTTTTAACAGAGAGAACTTGTACCTGACGACCGGTCTGGTCGGCGTCTTCAGTGTGAGTGCGGCTTCTGGATTGCGGTAAGTAGTTCCGGCGGCTTCGTGATCCAAAAAAGCAAGTTAAGTCCGTAAGAACAGACAGGTTGTGAAAGCTGAAAAGTTCGTTACAACTAATGATAATTGATAACGAAAACCGAGGAGAAAGTAACAGTCCAATAATAAGAAAATATTATGAGAGTAAAGAGTCAAGTAGCAATATTAACTAGAGAAAACAAAATCACTCTAGTAACAGCAATTTCCAGACAAGGAATGCCTGACCCAAATGTGCTATAAATAGGGAGTTACCTGTTAAAGGCGGGATATACCTTAAAGGTATATCACACACCCAAAAGTGACCCTGTACTTCCTTAGGGACTTAACCAATTCCAACTTTCACAGACATTGATGAATAGGGGAACTTAGGTAGTTGCACCGGGGATGGACGCAGTCCATGATAGTTTTCTCCAGACCCAAAACTCTTGTGATGTTTAGCCTTATAGACCACCCAAGATTGATTGTGGATCACCAAGATCTCCTTACGCCTTATGTTCGGTTCAAGGCAGCCGGCTGCACCGCCCTATGTAGCTGGTCAGCAAAGGCTCTTCACCATTCTGCTCCTTCAGCGCTCTCCACACAGCATGAGTCTCTCTCTGTATCTCCCTCTGGGTCGATGGGGGATCCGGGAAACATGCTGGCTCTGTAGTAGAAGATAGGCAAGTAAACGATGGCTAAGGTTTGTATTGGCTAGTCATCCGCCTGATTCTCTCTCACTCCTGAATTTGAGGGCTTCCAATTCGAGGGCATCCCTTGTCAGGTCCACCGGATTAGACACCTCATCTGTATCTTTGCGGCCGGCCTTGCTTACCTCAGGTCCATGTGGGCATTGTGTAGTTGTTTTAGATGCAGGGCAGTGATCTGCAGCATGCCTAAGTAATTTGGGGAAAACTTCCCTCATCTGCTGTATTAGGTTGCCAATGTGGTCATCTATCAGCTGCAGGGACTTACGTTCCCAGTCGTCGATGGTCTGCATAGCACGCAAGGAGCTCAGACTGTGATTAGACGCCATTGCACATGGCGCTATTAAAAATTACAGGACAATAGCACAACCTCAATTCAATCTGTCTATTTTTTTCAGTTGTCTTGATACTTAGATTGGTCTCTTGATAGAAGTTTAAGGCATATATTCACAGAATGACCCCAAAATTAGATATAAGAGCCAGAACTGCTGTAGAACACGTCTGGTCACCTTGGCAGTTAACCCCGCCCCCCATGGTATGGCTTTTAATGCTTAAAAAATGGCCATTCCAGCGTAATGACCAGGAACGCATATTACGAGTCATGTTGGTATAGCTATACCACAAGCATTTTAGCCTGTAACACAAAGTCCATTCCGCACTCAAAAAAATTATGTTTTTATTTGGGATTTTCATAGCGCTGGTATTACAGGTTGTGCGTTCAGGATAAAAAGCTTGCGTTACAGCCTATACTGACACGATCCATACCTCCATCTGAGACCAGTAGCTATGGATTTTGCGAAAAAAAAATGTTTCCCAAAACTCATAACTAAACTGTTACAAGTACACTAACACCATAAACTAACTATTAACCCCTAAACCGCTGCCCTCCTGCATCACAAACACTATTGAAAATGTATTAACCCCTAATCTGCTGCCCACATTGTGACTATTAAATAAACCTATTAACCCCTAATCTGCCGCTCCCCGACATCGCCACCACTATAATAAAGTTATTAACCCCTAAACCTCTCGCCTCCCACATTGCCGCCACTATAATAAAGTTAATAAACCCTAAACCTCTGGCCTCCCACATCGCGCCACTATAATAAAGTTATTAACCCCTAAACCTCTGGCCTCCCACATTGTCACCACTAAATAAACATATTAACCCCTAAACCGCTGGGCCCCCATATCACAAAACACTAAATTAAACTATTAACCCCTAAACCCCTTAACTTTAAATTAAAATTACAATATAACTAAATTTAAATAAATAAAAACTTACCTGTGACAAAAATAAACCTAATATTAAACTATAAATTAACCCAACCTTACTATTCTAATAAAATAAAATAAAACTACCAATAAAAAATCTAAATTACAAATTTTAAAAAAACTAACACTACAAAAAAAAATAATAAATCTAAAATTACAAAAAATGATAAACACTAATTTACAAAAAATAAAAAACACTAAATTACGAAAAATAAAAAAACCTAAGCTTACAAAAAATAATAAACGAAATTATCAAAAATAAAAACAATTACACCTAATCTAATTGCCCTATAAGTATAAAAAATCTCCCCAAAATAACACCATCTAGCTTACAATACACTACCAATAGCCCTTAAAAGGGCCTTTTGTAGGGCATTGTCCTAAGTTAAACAGCTCTTTTACCTGTAAAAAAAATACAAAGTCCCCCCAACAGTAAAACCCACCACCCAACCAACCCCCCAAAATAAAAAACTTAACTCTAAAAAAAAATAAGCTATTCATTGCCCCTAAAGAGGCATTTGTATGGACATTGCCCTTAAAAGGCTATTCAGCTCTTTTACAAAAGCCCAAATCCCTAATCTAAAAAAAACACCCAAACTTAAAAAATAACAGCCTTACACTAACTCCATAAAATCTACTCACGGTTCCTGAAGTCCGGACATCCATAATCATCCAGGCAGCGAGAAGTCTTCATCCAGGTGGCGACACCTTCATCCATCTAGGGGACGTCTTCTATCTTCATCCTGGCGGCACGGAGCGGAGCCATCCTGGAAGCGGATCTCATCCTGCACGGAGCTCTCATCCTATTGGCTGTTTTGAACATTGGCTATAAGCACACAAAACAGGTAATTTAAAGGGACACTGAACACACATGTTTTCTTTTGTGATTCAGATAGAGTATGAAATGTTAAGCAACTTTCTAATTTACTCCTATTATCAAATTTTCTTCATTCTCTTGGTATCTTTATTTGAAATGCAAGAATGTAAGTTTGGATGCCGGACCATTTTTGGTGAACAACCTGGGTTGTCCTTCCTGATTGGTGGATAAATTCATCCACCAATAAAATAGTGCTGTCTAGAGGTCTGAACCAAAAAAAAGCTTAGATTCCTTCTTTTTCAAATAAAGATAGCAAGAGAACGGAGAAAATTTGACAATAGGAGTAAATTAGAAAGTAGTTTAAAATTGCATGCTCTATCTGAATCACGAAAAAAAATTGGGTTTGGTGTCCTTTTAAGTACAAGAAAACAAACAGCTAGATTACGAGTTTGGCGTTATGAGTGAAAGCTGTAGCATAAAACTGTCACAAAGTACACTAACACCCATAAATTATCTATTAACCCCTAAACCCGAGGCTCTCCCACATCACAAATAATAAAATAAAATTATTAACCCCTAATCTGCCGCTCCGGACATTGCAGCTACTTAAAAAATGTATTAACTCCTATTCCACCACTCCCCGACACCGTCCCCACTATAATAAAATTATTAACCCCTAAACCGCCGCCCTCCCGCTTCAAAAACACTATTTAATTATAATTAACCCCTAATCTGCCGTCAGCCAACTCCGCCGCTATAATAAACCTATTAACCCATAAACCTAACTCTAACGTAACCCTAACCCTAACACCCCATAACTTAAATATAATTAAAATAAATCTAAATAAACCCTACTATTAATAACAAACTAATTCCGAAATAACTATTTACTAACTAGTCTACCTAGTTAAAATAAATACAAACTTAGCTGGGAAATAAAAGTAAAACCTAAGATAGCTACAATGTAACTATTAGTTATATTGTAGCTAGCTTAGGGTTTATTTTGCAGGTAAGTAAGTATTTAGTTTTAAATAGGAATTATTTAGTTATTAATAGTAAGTTGTATTTAGAATTATTTTAATTATATTAGGGGGTGTTAGGGTTACATTAGGGTTAGGGTTTGACTTAGGGTTATGTTAGGAGTTAATATATTTATTTAGTGTTAGTGATGTGGGAGGCCAGAGGTTTAGGGGTTAATAACTTTAGTATAGTGGCGGCGGCGGCGACATTGGGGGCAGCAGATTAGGGGTTAATAAATTTATGTAGGTGGCGGCAACAGGGGAGGCAGATTAGGGGTTAATAAATGTATGTAGGTGGCGGCGATGTTGGGGGCGGCAGATTAGGGGTTAATAAATTTATGTAGGTGGCGGCGATGTTGGGGGCGGCAGATTAGGGGTTAATAAATATATGTAGGTGGCGGTGACATTGGGGGCAGCAGATTAGGGGTTAATAAGTGTAATGTAGGTGTCGGCAATGTCGGGGGCGGCAGATTAGAGGTGTTTAGACTTGGGGTTTATGCTAGGGTGTTAGGTTTAAACATAACTTTTTATTTCCTCATAGACATCAATGGGGCTGCGTTACGGAGCTTTACGCTCCGCAATTGCAGATGTTAGGCTTTTTTTTAGCTGGCTCTCCCCATTGATGTCTATGGGAAATTCGTGCACGAGCATGTCAAAACACTGCTTGTATTTCGGTGAGGTATGGAGCTCAACACAACCATATCGCCCGCACAAGCCAGTTTTTTGCAAACCTGTAATAGCAGCGCTATGAAAGGTGAGCGATGAAAATAACTTGCAAGTAATTAGCAAGCCAGCCATAGTGCAAAACTCGTAATCTGGCTGAAAATTATTTATTCCAGATATAGAAAGTTATAGGAGCTCAATTATTTTCATAGAGGTCAATAAAAATACAGAAACTGTATCTGAAGGTATTCAATAAATATTGATTTGATATTGTTTTTTAAGATTATAACAACACATAACTTAATTAAAACTGTCTCCTATTACTTTTAGCAGATGGAACTGATGTAATATTTGGCTTCTTTGACAAAAGTCTTCAAGTTGATATAAAACACCAATTAATGTGACAGAAAATACTATGGTTCATTTAAATAAAAGTATGACAGACAAATGTATATTTTTTTTAATAATTTTTTTGGAGAGCTGTAATTAGAATACTTATAGATATATACTACAATTTTTCTTTCACTTAAAACTGTTGGGTCTAATTATATATACTTAGGAGTGGACAAAAATCTTCAAACTGATAATACTATGGATATTCCAAATATACCTGCAGAAGGTATATATATATATATTTTATATATTAAATACTCATTGTCCAATATAATAATTTGTATGTTAAATTATATTTTTGATTTGTTTTTCAGATCTTGCCTCTAAATGTACTGCAGAAACACCTGATCAAAGCACACAAAGTTGTCTAGATGATAATATCAAAATTAAATTTGCTAGAATAAGGGCAACAATTAGAATGTTAATGGATCAAATTGATCTTCTTTACAAAAAATAAGAAATTTAAAAATATGTCATGTAATACTTTACTATAAAGAATATATATCTTGATTTATATAGAATGTTTTATTATTCAAATATTGGGCTAGATTACAAGTGGAGAGTGACAATTAACCAGCCATTACAAGATATATACATATTAAGTGATTCAAGAAACGTGGTTCACTCCAAAAAATGTAACTTTTATTCTTCCAATTAAAACAACATAAAGGAAGCTTCAAAGCAATACACATGAAGGGCCCAGCACACAGGCTTGCAGGTTTCGGCGAGTTGCCGTAATCATAACCTAAGTCCAAGATTAAAAAGAAGGCAAATTAACCTTATTGGCTAAAACACACAGGTAATTGAGAACGCCCCTCAGGTTTACCCCTTTAAGCTGCCTTCCATATTGCACACTTTGAATTTGGGCAATCAATAATAATACTATGAGAAATGTTTCAAATATTATACAACAGCTTGGAAAGACACATTATCATAACATTGTATTAGCATATTGACATTTCTATTTGGTTTGAACGGATTTTCATGAACATACAACTCAATAATCTCTAAATTAATATATCAAATAAACACATAAATAAAGTATGCACATTTTGCAACAAAGAATCTATCATAAGGATTTCAATAGAAAAATCCAACATTACTGATCAAAGATCAAAAATTATATATAGGAAAGCCTTAGCACATGATGTTAGGAATAGGTGATGATTTGGCAAATCTTAGCAGAAAATGATAAAATGTAGTAGTAATTACTCGAGTTTGAACCAACATAGCACTTCATACATGATCAAGGGAACTGCCCTTAGTAAATATTTAATACAAAATCATAATCATAGAGAACATAGAAAAGCAACCCGCTATAAGTATTGCATGGATTTAAACATCTAGTATTCATCTCCATAGTGAATTGTTATCCAAGTTACAAATGTAATGTATACTTATATTTCATTCTTGATATAATCCAATTCAAACAAACAATTTGACACCTGGATAACAACTGATGTTACCACCTTTCTCTTGGGTAGACACCATAGAAGTATTGGAGGATGCAGTTGTGATTAGTGAGATATAATTTACCCATAACTGAGTCAAATTGGGCAAGATATTCCCCAGGTACCAACTCGATATGAACTGCACATTTAGTATTTCTCATTCCCAGTAATTGATCATGTCATACCTGGAATTCAAACTTTGTGGGAGCCTCCTGCCCATCTTTAAAATCCAGTAAATCTCAGGTTTGGCTAACATTTGGTCCATGTTCCCACCTCTTTTAGGTTACACCACTTTTTCAATCACACACCATCTGAAAGAGTCTAACCTGCCCGTGTGTACATTTACAAAGTGTTGCACAAGCGGAGTAGAAGACCTACCTATATTGAGAGTTGATAGGTGCTCCCTAATTCTCAATCTCATATCTCTTGTCATGAGACCTACTATTGTAGTTTACATTGGGTACAATTAATGAGGTAGATAACGTAGGTAGAAGTACATTTAGAACATGCTTTAAAGTCAAATTTCGTACCACTAGTTGTGGATTCAAAATTTCTTGTGACTTGGACAAATTTGCATGGCCTACATCTGGTATGTCTACACTTGTACATCCCTACGTATCTTAACCAAGGTACCTTGCTCATATTTTAGTTGTGTGGGTGCCAGGATAGACCCCAGGGTACGACATTTCCTGTATAAGCAATGTATACCTTACTTCACAACATTGACAAATTTGTCATCTGCAACTAATACTGAGAAATGTTTTTTTTAACAATACCACATACTTTCTGATATTGAGCACTGTACTCAGTGACAAGGTGTACCCCTTTAAATAAGTTTTTTGGGTGAGCTGGTGACCTGTCCTGCAATATCAGAAAGTATGTGGTATTGTTGAAAAGCAGTTCTCAGAATTAGCTCACTGGGGTTTATCCTGACACATATATTTTTAAAAATGCTGCCCATCGCTGTGCTACCCCCTTCTCTGCATGAGGTTCTGATTCCATCTCTGATGGTATTACAACGAGGCTCCCATTGGAGCCTAAGGAAGCACGCTCTCATGAGCGCAATGCTTCCTAGCAATGCGAACGCAAGCTCACGTTCGTATTGCAATTTAATTGTAATACCAGTGCACATTATTGTGCACTGGTATTACAAAGTGGAGCGCTAATGTCACTTGAATGCAAGCAATATTTAGTGCTTCACTTGTAATCTAGCCCATAATGTATAATAATAATTAACAAACACCTAGATTACAAGTTTTGCGCTATAGAGGGTGTGAAACAAGCGCAACAAAAGTTGCATTATTTCACCCTCCATAGCGTTGCCATTAAGAGTTTTGGAAAAGCCACCTTGTGCGTGCGTGCGATATGGTTGTGATGATCTCCATACTGCACAAAATCCAACTGCTGCTTTGACGTGCTCATGTACGCTTTCCCTTTAGACATCAATGGGGAGAAACTATCACCTGCGATCGCGAAATGAAAATCTCCGTAATGCAAACCAATTGATGTCTATGGGGAAAAAAAAAATAAGTTTAAACCTAACACCCTAACATAAACCCGATTTCTAAATACAACTAGTCTGCTGCCCCCGACATCCTTGACACCTACATAAACTTATTAACCCCTAATCCGCCGCCCCCGACATCAACGCGACCAAAATAAATCCATTAACCCATAATCTGCCATTTCTGATATCGCCTCAACTATAATAAAGTTATTAACCTCCTATTCC
This sequence comes from Bombina bombina, assembly GCF_027579735.1. NCBI lineage: Eukaryota > Metazoa > Chordata > Amphibia > Anura > Bombinatoridae > Bombina > Bombina bombina. Next base: position 599,954,892 of record NC_069502.1, read on the forward strand.
CCCCGCACCCCAACATCGCCCACTATAATAAATATATTAACCCCTATTCCGCCACTCTCCGACATTGCCACCACTAACTAAAGATATTAACCCCTAAACTTCTGGCCTCCCACATCACTACCACTAAATAAACCTATTAATCAAATAAAAAAATACTAAATTACAAAAATAACAAAAGAAATTATCCAAAATAAAAACAATTACACCTAATCTAATAGCCCTATCAAAATAAAAAAGCCCCCCCCCAAAATGAAAAAACCCTAGCCTACAATAAACTATCAATAGTCCATAAAAGGGCCTTTTGTTGGGCATTGCCCTAAAAAAATCAGCTCTTTACCCTTAAAAAAAAATACAAACAGTAAAACCCCCCCAACAGTAAAACCCAGCACCCAACCAACCCCCCAAAATAAAAAACCTAACTCTAAAAAAAAAAACTAAGCTACCCCTTGCTCTGAAAAGGGCATTCAGCTTTAAAATGGCATTCAACTCTTTTAAGAAAAGCCCAAACGCTAATCTAAAAAAAAAAAAAAAAAAAAGTTTTAAAAAAACTTAACACTTACCCCCGACGATCCACTTACAGTTTTTGAAATCCGGACATCCATCCTCATCCAGGTGGCGAGAAGTCTTCCTCCAGGCGGTGAGGTCTTCATCCATCCAGGCGGTGTCTTCTATCTTCATCCAGGCGGCATCTTCTATCTTCATCCCATTCAAATCAGCAAATAGGATAAGAGCTACTGAAATCCTATTGGCTGTTCAAATCAGCCAATAGGATGAGAGCTACTGAAATTCTATTGGCTATTCAATTCAGCCAATGTAATTTCAGTAGCTCTCATCCTATTGGCTGATTTGTACAGCCAATAGGATTTCAGTAGCTCTCATCCTATTGGCTGATTTGAATTTTTAAAATCAAATCAGCCAATTGGAATGCAAGGGACGCCATTTTGAAAAGGCTCCCTTGCATTGAAGATTCAGTATACTGCAGCGACGGTATGAAGAGGATGCTCCGTGCCTGATGTCTTCAGGATGGAGCTGCTCCAAGCCTCCGGGATGAACATAGAAGATGCCGCCTGGATGGATGAAGACCTTGCCTCCTGGATGAAGACTTCTCGCCGCCTGGATGACAATGGATGTCCAGACTTCAAAAACTGTAAGTGGATCATCAGGGGTTAGTGTTAGGTTTTTTTAAACTTTTTTTAGGTGTTTTTTTATGGTTTGGGCTTTTCTTAAAAAAGCTGAATGCCCTTTTAAGGGCAATGCCCATACAAATGCCCTTTTCAGGGCAATTGGTAGCTTAGGTTTTTTTATATTTAGGTTTTTTATTTTGGGGAGTTGGTTAGGTGGTGAGTTTTACTGTTGGGGGGACTTTGTATTTTTTTTTTCAGGGAAAAGAGTTGATTTCTTTAGGGCAATGTCCTACAAAAGACCCTTTTAAGTGCTATTGGTAGTTAATTGTAGGCTAGGGTTTTTTTTTTATTTTGGGGGGCTTTTCGATTTTGAAAACATGAATGCAAAACTAGTAATCTAGGTGAAAGTTTTACTGAAATTAAGTTAACAATAAAAACTAGTAACAAAAATATTCCCACAAAAAAAATTAAACAAAAAAATGGTATATTAAATTAAATTTAAACTTTCTTTAATAATAATAACAAATAAATAAACTCTGGACAACACACATAAAAGTACAATTTCACTTAGATACATACCTTACAAGCCACATAACCTACAATGAAAATAGTGCAAAAAAATAAACAATTATTTAAAGTACAATCATGAGTGATATTCTTTAGTAAAACAACATGAGTCTCATTTACAATTGTCTATCACTCAAGCCTTAGCCTCTTTGAGTCAGAAGGTCTCTCTCCCTAATAATAGACAGAAGAGAATGGAGTGTATGTTCAGTGAGGCGTAATGATCAATTGATCTCATAATTGCGTCGTTCGCCCATTTCGCCTCTGCCAATAGAACATCTCTCTTTATCCACTCAAATCTCTCTTTGCCAAGTTGCAATTGCCTTTCTGATATGGAAGACATTCTCCGGTCATCCTCGGCCAGCACCGAGGATCCTGTACTAGTGCTGCAGTTCAAGCTTTTGGGAGACGTCAGAGAAGGAGGAGTCAGGTTGCCATTTCAAAACAGCCAGATGAGATCTAGTAAGTGTATTTTTGCCAAAGTTTATTTAGATGAAAATTGGGCTAGAGTTTGATGTAAAGATTGTTAATTAACTAATCTAAATAAGTAACAGTAATTTTTAGGTTGACTGTCCCTTTAAGGGTAGTTTGCACAGGGCGACAAGGGTGGTGTTCAACAAAATATTTAATTTGTTATTTTTAAAAGGTAAACACAATTCAGAATTAAACTTTCATGAATCAGATAGAACATGCAATTTAAACAACTTTCAAATTTACTTTTATTAAAAAAATGTGCCCAGTATTTTTATATTTACATTTTTTGAGTCACCAGATCAGACTAAGCCTATGCAAGAATTCACAGAATATACATATACACATTTGTAAATGATTGATGCCTGTCATATGATACAGGAGGAGTTGAAATATACATAACCTTGACATTTGACAGAAATATTAATATATATATATATTAATTTGATGTTCAGGTTAAGTGCTATTGCTTTGTCTTTTTACCAAGCATTTGTTGATTATGTAAATCTACTGTATCTAATGGTCCTTTAAGGGTAATTAAATACATTTTTATTAATAACTGATTTATATATATATATATATATATATATATATATATATATATATATATATATATATATATATATATATCTGGATATAAGTAGAATGTTACCACTCAGTGTCAGTGAGTAGAAACAAGCGTTACTCTAATAAAATGCGCTAGTCAGAGGTCTGAAAATCTCATATAGCAGCTATTAGGGTACAAATATTGTGTAATAGACTAAGTCTATACAATATAAGAGGATATGTATCAAAGGACAAACAGCGCTTATAGATTTTCTTACAAACTGTATATATTATAGAGTCTCGACAGTGTTGGTAGGTAAAAGTAGATAAGAGGAAAGAAATATATCTATATGGTTGTACGCTTGTATATAAAAGTCTTAGATGAAATATGAAGATCCAGGTGTAGTGTAGGAGTATTAGATACCCTTACCAAAAGTTACCTCAATCCTATGAGGTAAGTTTGCCGCATTGGAGGATGTATCTGATGATTGGATGAGTCCCAGGTATTCTGATCTGTATAGTTTCGCTGCCTCTTGGAGTAGAATGGGATGTGGGTCCCCTTTGTGCTGGTTTTCTTAGAAAACTTCCTGGGCTTGTTGCCTCTTGGAGCTTGGTTCTCATGTCTTGGTATGAACTTTCTCGTCCAGGTATATACCCAAAAAGACAGAAAACAGCAAAGATAGTGTAATACCGTTTTATTCAATAATAGTATAAAAAAGTAACATATATCACACTCACATTTTATGTCCTCACTGATATGAGGTATTGTTACAGCACATAGATTTAGAGGGGGATTCACAGGTGGTTATGTCCCAAGCCAGTCAGAAAATAAAGTCAGTATTCCTTAGATGTCACAAGCAGTGATTACAGCCGAGTAAGGATGTAGCCAGGAATTTATCCGGTTAATATCGCTAATTAGGTCAGTGACTGTAAAGGGCTGGTCTGTTTATATATTCAGATGTGTCCAGTGTCTTTATACATGTCACACCATCAGCAGATGGCCAGATACACAATATTAATACAGTTATTATCGATGCTGCATGTGCAGATGGATTAGTATGGTACCAGTCTGGCAGGTCAGGCAGTATACGATGTTAATGGCAGTTAGTAGCAGTTAATAACAGATCAAAAGCTCAGTTCATACATAAAATGCCAGCTTAAAAAACCAAACAGTTTAAAAGCAGTTTAAAAGATAATAAAAAAGGTAAGTAGTGTTACCCTAAATGCAATACCCTAACACGTTTCAAAGGTTTATATCTCCTTCTTCCTCAGAGGGGTTTGTTGTGTCACATAACCACCTGTGAATCCCCCTCTAAATCTACGTGCTGTAACAATACCTCATATCAGTGAGGACATAAAATGTGAGTGTGATATATGTTACTTTTTTATACTATTATTGAATAAAACGGTATTACACTATCTTTGCTGTTTTCTGTCTTTTTGGGTATATACCTGGACGAGAAAGTTCATACCAAGACAAGAGAACCAAGCTCCAAGAGGCAACAAGCCCAGGAAGTTTTCTAAGAAAACCAGCACAAAGGGGACCCACATCCCATTCTACTCCAAGAGGCAGCGAAACTATACAGATCAGAATACCTGGGACTCATCCAATCATCAGATACATCCTCCAATGCGGCAAACTTACCTCATAGGATTGAGGTAACTTTTGGTAAGGGTATCTAATACTCCTACACTACACCTGGATCTTCATATTTCATCTAAGACTTTTATATACAAGCGTACAACCATATAGATATATTTCTTTCCTCTTATCTACTTTTACCTACCAACACTGTCGAGACTCTATAATATATACAGTTTGTAAGAAAATCTATAAGCGCTGTTTGTCCTTTGATACATATATATATATATATTTATATTTATATACTGTATATATAAATACAGTATATACATATATATATATATATATATATATATATATATATATATATATACACAATGGAAATCATTCAATTGTAATAATATTATAAAATTGCCTCATTTATTAGTTATACAGAGTTCAAAAGATTATCAATATGGCTCAGTTATGCTCAATACCTAAGTGCTATTTGGTGAATGGCTATATGTGCATGCAACCACCAATAAGCAAACAGCATCCAGTAGCTGAGCATAACTGTGCTTAACTGATACACTTTTCAACAAGTTGTTATAGAATAATATAGCAATTTAGATCATATAAATAATTATTTAAATAAATGTACTGAAATATAAATATTTTTTCAAATGGAATGTAAGTAAAATTTGTAAAATTTTTGTTACCTGTACCTCTGCACATAGGTTTCAGGAGGGCTGATCCTTATGTCTGCAATGGTATAGGCTGAGGACATGCTGTGGAGGTACTTCTCACAAATTGTCTATGTTGGAGTGCAGTAGCTGGCCTTGATGGCCTAATTTCTAAGCCCTTGATGGCTGCATTTTATTTCAATGCATTCTGGCATCTTTCCACAGCTAGACCATACTATTTCTTGTGTGCCATGTAGATAGCATTTTGCTCACCCCTGTGGAGTATTATTTGAGCCAGCTAAAATAGAAGTCTGTCAAATAAACTGAAATAAGGAGTTAGTTTGCAAAGGCTTACATACAAGCTAATCCAAAAGCGGTAAAAAGTATATTAATATAACCAAGTTGATTATGCAAAAATGGGTAATGGGTAATAAAGGTACTATCTATGATTTTATACACTAAAAAAATCTGGAGTACAATGTCCCTTAAATATAATTTGAATGTGAAAAATAAAAAGACAATTGACTCCCGCTAGAGCCTACTGTATATGCACCCAACCCAAAATGTCGCCCAAAAACATGATTTTAGAAATTTTGAACAAACTTGTATCATATACCAGTACTTGATGAGCAGAAACTGAGAAAAAAAAGAAAATGTTCTAATTGAAAATTAAGATGTCATTTAATAGTCATCTGTAATCCCACTGAGGACCTCGGGGCCTAATCACAGGACCAGCTTCTGCTCATAAGCGTTCAGATCGGCGACATATGCTGGTCCTTTTTTTCTTTGCCAATTTAGCTTTGGCGAATCTCTTAATATCAATGTATCTCTTCTTAAACTGGTCCACATTTTTTTTTATGGACCCTGGGCACTTTCAGCATCACTTATACACTGCCTGATACTCGTTTTCTGTGTATGTGATGTTTGGTTCACACAACATCCAAATGTTCTGCTGATGTGAAAAGTGGGGATTCTTGGATTTTGATGTGTGTGAATCAACTCCAGAACAAGCCATAATAATTCAATTTGGGTGCAAATATTTCAAACAGTACCACAACTGAAATAATAACTTATCTATCTAAATTTCTAAAGGTTTGCCTTTAAATAGTTCTGACATCTCTTACCGCAACAAATGTGACTTTTCTGACACCTTGCTGTCATGTGGGAAAAAACTTAATTTAAGGGACAGTTAACACCAGAATTGTTGTGGTTTAAAAAGATAGATAATCCCTTTATTACCAATTCCCCAGTTTTGTATAACCAACACAGTTATAATAATACACGTTTTACCTCTGTAATTACCTTGTATCTAAGCCTCTGCAAACCGCCCCTTATTTCAGCTCTTTTCACAGACTTGTATTTTAGTTCATCAGTGCTCACTCCTAGGTAACTTCACATGCATAAGCTCAATGTTATCTATATGACACACATGAACTAACGCCCTCTAGTGGTCAAAATGTGTTCAAAATTGGAGGCGGCCTTCAAGGTCTAAGAAATTAGCATATGAGCCAACCTAGGTTTAGCTTTCAACTAAGAATACAAAGAGAGCATATCAAAATTGGTGATAAAAGTAAATTGAAAAGTTGTTTAAAATTACTTGCCCTATTTGAAAAATCATATATGTGTCACGTGGGAGACCTATCCCTAAACTAAAGCCAAAGTTAACCCTTTAAGCTGCCTACAAGCTACTTAATTAACGCCGTCACAGCTGGGCATAATACAAGTGTGGTGCGCAGCGGCATTTAGCGGCCTTCTAATTACCAAAAAGCAATGCCAAAGCCATATATGTCTGCTATTTCTGAACAAAGGGGATCCCAGAGAAGCATTTACAACCATTTGTGCCATAGTTGCACAAGCTGTTTGTAAATCATTTCAGTGAGAAACCCAAAGTTAGTGAAAAAGTGAAAGATTTTTTTTATATGAACGAATTTGGCGGTGAAATGGTGGCATGAAATATATCAAAATGGGTCTAGATCAATACTTTGGGTTGTCTACAGTGTTCCCTCTAAGTGAAACAGTTAACAAGAGAACCATACCTTGCCATCTGCATTGTGTAGTGTTTGCTAATTGCAGGGTGTGGATACCTAATTAACTGTTTCTCTGCTGGGCCTCACATAAAACTAGCCTTAGAGGGAACACTGGTTGTCTACTATATTACACTAAAGCTAAAATTAACCCTACAAGCTACCTAATTAACCCCTTCACTGCTGGGCCTAATACAAGTGTGGTGCACAGCGGCATTTAGCGGCCTTCTAATTACCAAAAAGTAATGCCACAGCCATATATGTCTGCTATTTCTAAACAAAGGGGATCCCAGAGAAGCATTTACAATCATGTGTGCCATAATTGCACTAGTTGTTTGTAAATAATTTCAGTGAGAAACCTAAAGTTTGTAAAAATGTTTGTGAAAAAGTGAATGATTTTTTTGTATTTGATCGCATTTGGCTGTAAAATGGTGGCATGAAATATACCAAAATTGGCCTAGATCAATACTTTGGGTTGTCTACTAAAATATATATATATATATATATATATATATATATATATATATATATATATATATATATATATATATATATATATATATATATATATATATATATATATATATAAATATATATATATATATATACATGTCAAGGGATGTTCAGGGATTACTGACAAATGTCAGTGTTACAATGTATCGCTAATTTAAAAAAAAATGGTTTGGAAATAGCTACTGTACTTGTATTTATTGCTCTATAACTTGCAAAAAAAAGCAAAGAACATGTAAACATTGGGTATTTCTAAACTCAGGACAAAATTTAGAAACTATTTAGCATGGGTGTTTTTTGATGGTTGTAGATGTGTAACAGATTTTGGGGGTCAAATTTAGAAAAAGTGTGTTTTTTTCCATTTTTTCATCATATTTATTAAAACAATTTATAGTAAATTATAAGATATGATGAAAATATTGGTATCTTCAGAAATTCCATTTAATGGCAAGAAAAATAGTATATAATATGTGTGGGTACAGTAAATGAGTAAGAGGAAAATTACAGCTAAACACAAACACTGCAAAAATTTTAAAATAGTCTTGGTCCCAAACAGTCAGAAAATGGAAAAGTGCTGTGGTCCTTAAGGGGTTTAAAGTTCTTCAGACAGAATAGTACATTTCAATTTTCAATACTAGAGAGGCATCAAATTTATCAATCGTCCGCCATTGCTCGAGGCACAAACATTTTTGGTCTTGTTTTTTAGCACATATGGATAGCGGGCATTGTTTCGCTCTCTGCGAGTTATAGGAAATATAACCGTGTATCGATTTGCGAGATATTGAAATGCTAATTATGTCTGGGGGTATGCAAATTAGGTTTGTTTTCATAAGAAAAAAGGGGGTTGAGAGGTAATATAATTACTTTATAAAAATATATGCAAGGCCCAAATACAGAGCTGGCAAAAGCTCATTTTATTCCAAGGCAGATGTTTGTGCAAGAGTTCACAATTTAAGACTAGAGGAAAGTAGCTTTAATCTCCAGCAATGAAAATGTGTTTGTTTTTTTCACTGTAAGAGCAATGAAATTGTGGAACACCTTGCCTAAGGAGACAGCGAATGCCAATACCTTAGATACATTTTAAAAAAAAGGCTTAGATACCTTTCTGGCTAGAAACAGAATTCAGGGTTATGATTGATTGTGTTAAATTGCTCTAATTGTATTAATATAAGTTCAATGGACTGCTTATTTATTTTAAATCGAGTAGGATCTGTATAGGTTTGACTTCTGTCTTCTTTCAACCTCATCTACTTCTGTCTTCTTTCAACCTCATCTACTGTGTATGTTACGGTGTGTCTTCTTATTTGTTACTCTTATCTTCAGTATAGAAGGGGATATAACAGGGAAAAGTAGCAATTTCAAATAAAAAAAGGGTGAAGGATATGTTTGCAAGCAATTAAATAAACTCCAGCCAATAAAATGGCCCTTTGGGAACACATTAAAGGGTAGAACATTTTAGAGTAAAATGTCCCTTTAAGACTCCTCTGACAATAAGGTTTCATAAAGCAAATATGAAAGAAACATGTGCTTTAAAGTTCATTTACTAGACTGTAGCTTAATAGCAGTCTCAAATTTAATTGATCTTGGAATATCAATGCACATGAAAAGATCAGTGTTTATGTGGAACTAATCCTTTATCACAGTAGCAGCCAGCATATGCATTAATGTTATCACGCATACTAAGAATATAATCCATGAACATCTAAGAAGATTGAAAGAGTTCAGTTCGAAGCTTATCATTCATTTTTTTTAATTTCACCAGGACACAGTACTTATGGTGTGGTATGTGTTTATTTTTCGGTAGAATCACACGTATTATATTTCAAAATTCATTCCAATCCAGGAGCCACAAATGAAAGTGCAATTTTTAAATAAACAATTTGCAGGATTGTCAATGCACCAAAATTATGCATCTAAAAAAATAATGTATGAGAGACACCTTAAAGCAGCACAATTTGTACAAATCAATACACTCTTATACAATATTAAGTTAATATTTAATTCAAGCATTAATTATCAAGTGAAATTAAATGAGAATAAAATAAGATGGTTTATTGTAGTGAGAGAGTTAGATTTTTTTAAATTGTTTTTGAAGTGATAAAGGTGCATTATTTGTTTTGTTTTTTTTTTACTTTAAAGGATAGAAAAATAAATAAACTTATGCTTACATGGTAAAACTAGCTTAAGGGTCAAATCGCCATGACTTCACTCCCATCTTACCCACAATAAACACACGGACACTGATTTGGAGGTAAAAGATCGTGGAGCAAGGTCGCGTTTATTTAAACAACCAGGCACAAAAAACACTAAAAAAATTTTTCCTGTGAAGCTTAAGGCTTAACTCAAGGTGGCAGCATCTGAGACCTAGTATATATAAATAACTTACAGCTAGATTTAGAGTTTGGCGGTAGCCGTCAAAACCAGCGTTAGAGGCTTCTAACGCTGGTTTTGGGCTACCGCTGGTATTTGGAGTCAGTCAGGAAAGGGTCTAACGCTCACTTTCCAGCCGCGACTTTTTCATACCGCAGATCCCCCTACGCCATTTGCGTATCCTATCTTTTCAATGGGATCTTTCTAACGCTGGTATTTAGAGTCGTGGCTGAAGTGAGCGTTAGAAATCTAACGACAAAACTCCAGCCGCAGAAAAAAGTCAGTAGTTAAGAGCTTTCTGGGCTAACGCCGGTTTATAAAGCTCTTAACTACTGTGCTCTAAAGTACACTAACACCCATAAACTACCTATGTACCCCTAAACCAAGGCCCCCCCACATCACCGCCACTCTATTAAAATTTTTTAACCCCTAATCTGCCGACCGCACACAGCCGCCACCTACGTTATCCCTATGTACCCCTAATCTGCTGCCCCTAATACCGCCGACACCTACATAATATTTATTAACCCCTAATCTGCTGCCCCCAATGTCGCCGCCACTTACCTACAATTATTAACCCCTAATCTGCCGACTGCACACCGCCGCCACCTACGTTATCCCTATGTACCCCTAATCTGCTGCCCCTAACACCGCCGACACCTAAATAATATTTATTAACCTCTAATCTGCCACCCCCAACGTCGCCGCCACCTACCTACAATTATTAACCCCTAATCTGTCGCTCCATACACCGCCGCAACCTATTTTATCCCTATGTACCCCTAATCTGCTGCCCCTAACACCGCCGTCCCCTATATTATATTTATTAACCCCTAATCTGCCGCCCCCAACGTCGCCTCCACCTACCTACAATAATTAACCCCTAATCTGCCGACCGGATCTGACCACTACTCTAATAAATGTATTAACCCCTAAAGCTAAGTCTAACCCTAACACTAACACCCCCCTAAGTTAAATATAATTTAAATCTAACGAAATAAATTAACTCTTATTAAATAAATTATTCCTATTTAAAGCTAAATACTTACCTGTAAAATAAACCCTAATATAGCTACAATATAAATTATAATTATATTGTAGCTATTTTAGGATTAATATTTATTTTACAGGCAACTTTGTAATTATTTTAACCAGGTACAATAGCTATTAAATAGTTAATAACTATTTAATAGCTACCTAGTTAAAATAATTACAAAATTACCTGTAAAATAAATCCTAACCTAAGTTACAATTAAACCTAACACTACACTAGCAATAAATTAATTAATTAAATACAATACCTACAATTAAATACAATTAAATAAACTAACTAAAGTACAAAAAATAAAAAAGAACTAAGTTACAAAAAATAAAAAAATATTTGCAAACATTAGAAAAATATTACAACAATTTTAAACTAATTACACCTACTCTAAGCCCCCCTAATAAAATAACAAAGCCCCCCAAAATAAAAAAATGCCCTATCCTATTCTAAAATTAAAATAGAAAAGCTCTTTTACCTTACCAGCCCTTAAAAGGGCCATTTGCGGGGCATGCCCCAAAGAATAAAGCTCTTTTGCCTGTAAAAAAACATACAATACCCCCCCCCAACATTACAACCCACCACCCACATACCCCTAATCTAACCCAAACCCCCCTTAAATAAACCTAACACTAAGCCACTGAAGATCTTCCTACCGTATCTTCACCACACCAGGTATCAGCGATCCGTCCAGGCTCCGATGTCTTGATCCAAGCCCAAGCGGGGGACTGAAGACATCCATCCTCCGGCTGAAGTCTTGATCCAAGCGGGCAGAAGAGGACATCCGGACCAGCAAACATCTTCATCCAAGCCGCATCTTCTATGTTCTTCCATCCGATGACGACCGGCTGATCTTCAAGACCTCCAGCGCGGATCCATCCATCTTTACCGACGACTTCCCGACGAATGACGGTTCCTTTAAGGGACGTCATCCAAGATGGTGTCCCTCGAATTCCGATTGGCTGATAGGATTCTATCAGCCAATCGGAATTAAGGTAGGAAAATTCTGATTGGCTGATGGAATCAGCCAATCAGATTCAAGTTCAATCCGATTGGCTGATCCAATCAGCCAATCAGATTGAGCTTGCATTCTATTGGCTGTTCCGATCAGCCAATAGAATGCGAGTTCAATCTGATTGGCTGATCGGATCAGCCAATCGGATTGAACTTGAATCTGATTGGCTGATTCCATCAGCCAATCAGAATTTTCCTACCTTAATTCCGATTGGCTGATAGAATCATATCAGCCAATCGGAATTCGAGGGACGCCATCTTGGATGACGTCCCTTAAAGGAACCGTCATTCGTCGGGAAGTCGTCGGTGAATATGGATGTTCCGCGTCGGCGGGATGAACTACATGGATCCGGAAGAAAGAAGATTGAAGATGCCGCTTGATAGAAGACTTCAGTCGGATCATGGACCTCTTCAGCTCCCGCTTGGATGAAGACTTCAGTCAGATCATGGACATCTTCAGCCCCCCGCTTGGGCTTGGATCAAGACATCGGAGGCTCTTCTGGATCGATCGGTGAAGCCGGCGTGGTGAAGACAAGGTAGGGAGATCTTCAGGGGCTTAGTGTTAGGTTTATTTAAGGGGGGTTTGGGTTAGATTAGGGGTATGTGGGTGGTGGGTTGTAATGTTGGGGGGGTATTGTATGTTTTTTTTTTTTTCAGGCAAAAGAGCTGAATTCTTTGGGGCATGCCCCGCAAAGGGCCCTTTTCAGGGCTGGTAAGGTAAAAGAGCTTTTCTATTTTAATTTTAGAATAGGGTAGGGCATTTTTTTATTTTGGGGGTCTTTGTTATTTTATTAGGGGGCTTAGAGTAGGTGTAATTAGTTTATAATTGTTGTAATTTTTTTCTAATGTTTGTAAATATTTTTTTATTTTTTGTAACTTAGTTCTTTCTTATTTTTTGTACTTTAGTTAGTTTATTTCATTGTATTTATTTGTAGGTATTGTATTTAATTAATATATTGATAGTATAGTGTTAGGTTTAATTGTAGATAATTGTAGGTAGTTTTTTTAATTAATTTAATGATAGTGTAGTGTTAGGTTTAATTGTAACTTAGGTTAGGATTTATTTTACAGGTAATTTTGTTATTATAGCTATTGTACCTGGTTAAAATAAATACAAAGTTACCTGTAAAATAAATATTAATCCTAAAATAGCTACAATATAATTATAATTTATATTGTAGCTATATTAGGATTTATTTTACAGGTAAGTATTTAGCTTTAAATAGGAATAATTTATTTAATAAGAGTTAATTTATTTAGTTAGATTTAAATTATATTTAACTTAGGCGGGTGTTAGTGTTAGGGTTAGACTTAGCTTTAGGGGTTAATACATTTATTATAGTAGCGGCGAGATCCGGTCGGCAGATTAGGGATTAATAAGTGTAGGTAGGTGGAGGTGACGTTGGGGGCGGCAGATTAGTGGTTAATAAATATAATATAGGGGTCGGCGGTGTTAGGGGCAGCAGATTAGGGGTACATAGGGATAATGTAGGTTGCGGCGGTGTACGGAGCGGCAGATTAGAGGTTATTAATAATATGCAGGGGTCAGCGATAGCGGGAGCGGCAGATTAGGGGTTAATAAATATAATATAGGTGTCGGCGGTGTTAGGGGCAGCAGATTAGGGGTACATAGGGATAACGTAGGATGCGGCGGTGTACGGAGCAGAAGATTAGGGGTTAATAATAATATGCAGGGGTCAGCGATAGCGGGGGTGGCAGATTAGGGGTTAATAAATATAATATAGGGGTCAGCGGTGTTAGGGGCAGCAGATTAGGGGTACATAGGGATAACGTAGGTTGCGGCGGTGTACGGAGCGGCAGATTAGGGGTTAATAATAATATGCAGGGGTCAGCGATAGCGAGGGCGGCAGATTAGAGGTTAATAAGTATAAGGTTAGGGGTGTTTAGACTCGGGGTACATGTTAGGGTGTTAGGTACAGACTTAGGAAGTGTTTCCCCATAGGAAAGAATGGGCTGCGTTAGGAGCTTAACGCTGCTTTTTTGCATGTGTTAGGTTTTTTTTCAGCTCAAACTGCCTTATTGTTTTCTATGGGGGAATCGTGCACGAGCACGTTTTTGAAGCTGGCCGCGTCCGTAAGCACCGCTGGTATTTAGAGTTGCAGTGGCGGTAAATATGCTCTACGCTCCCCTTTTTGGAGCCTAACGCAGCCATTCTGTGAACTCTAAATACCAGCGGTATTTAAAAGGTGCGGGGGAAAAAAAGCACGCGTAGCTAACGCACCCCTTTGGCCGCAGAACTCTAAATCTAGCCGTTAATATCTACAACAAGCATAGTGAGGTCACCGGCCCTGCTTGGTTGCTGCAATGCTCCTGCTAAGCATTGCCCTTCAGGGGTTGGCATCATCCACAAGGGGTTTCTAGGTAAGCAGGCCCGCGAGGAGAGGCGTTACAAGCTGCGACTTGCAACATTATGCCCCTCCCATAAGCTCAACCACACCATCGTGGAAACCATAAAAATTATAAGGCCGGGACGCCACCAGGCCAGTTGGCAAATTTTTATTCCCCTATTTAATGCTTTGAACCATAAGGGCCATCATGATGTAAGACAAAACAACAAACACCATCAATGGGAAGCAAACTTTACCACTTTGGACTTACAATAAGCGAGCCTGATTAGACATGCTCCTGCCAAAGTCCTAAAAACCACCCTAAAGGTAGCCGCTCTCTCAGTGCTGTCCCTTACCTGTAAAAAATGGTTAAAACATAAAACAGAAAGGGAGGGATGGGCAGGGAAAAAACCTCTCACAAGAAGTCAGAGACAAGAAAAAAGAGGGAGTGATCCAGCATCCATGCATTTTTATAAGGTAAGGAATCCTCACCCCAACATTTGCAACAATGTTGCACACTTACACACTGCACAGCTTCACGTCTCAGTCAGGCAGCATAACCCTTAAGACGTTTCAAGCACATATATGCTCTCCACTACCATTATGTTACAATTTATGGGTTTGAACTCACAATATAGGGAACTGAAATGGCAATAAAATAAAATAAAAATAGTAACAAAAATGTATTAAACGATTGGTAAAGCCGAAAGAAATACATAACATAGACATTTTAATTGTCTTTGAAAGGCATACAGTGCCTTCGAAAAGTATTCACTCCCCTTGGCATTTTCCAAATTTTGTTGCATTACAACCTGGGATTAAAATGGATTTTCATTTTTATTTCCTGCAATAGACATACACAAAATAGTCCAAATTGGTGAAGTGAAATGAAGAAAATATATTTTTTTTTAAATTCTAAAAAAAAAAAAAAAAAGTATTGCATGCATACGGTTATGTATTCACCCCCTTTGCTATAAAGCCCCTATGTAAGATCTGGTGCAACCAATTACCTTCAGAAGTCACATAATTAGTTAAATAAAGTTCACCTGTGTGCAATCTATGTATCCATGATCTGTCACATGATAGTATATATACACCTGTTTGAATGGTCCCAGAGTCTGCAACACCACTGATCAAGGGGCAAGGAGCTTACCAAACAGGTCAGAGACAAAGTTGTGGAGAAGTAAAGATCAGGGTTAGGTTATAAAACAAATATCTGAAACTTTCAACATCCCACGCAGAGCCATTAAATCCATTATTGCGGGGGGCGGAGCCGAACTGGGAATGGAGATGGCAGCATAATTGAGCTGCTCCGTGCAGGACACTGATAAAGGTGGCTGAAAAAAGTAATTAAGACTTAGCAAACAAACTTTGACTGCCAGCGGACACTAAGCTGACTACTAGGGAAGGAGATGTGACTCTTTTGAGCCGGGTAAAGTGTTTGGAGTGGAGAAATAGAAGTGAAGCTTTGCCGATCTCTGTGAGAGGAGGCGCCATCTTGACAGCCCACATGGGAGATAAATACGACACAGACAAGTGAATTACTACGGAACCCCTGCTTGTAAGTTTTCCGAAGACTTAAAATAATTTTTATTAGAAACCGGAACGCAGTGTGATTGTAAATTCAAGGCTGTCATTTAAACTGCACATAGGAAAGATCAATATCTATGACACATCAGATGCAGCCTGCAACCAGTATAGAAGCAGATTTTACCGCATGGCGAGGCAGTAATAAGCCTATTAAATGAGAACCAGGCAGTGTTAAGTAACGAAGAGGGAAAAATAACACCCTTTGAGGGATCGGATAGCCTGACAGGGTAAAGTCACAGCATGTTAAAGAATGAGAGAATCTAGTTGCGACCATGCAGGTCAGTCTGAAGTCCTTCAAGTCTGCAGCCCTAACCCCTGTAAATGTCCGGACAACTGCATAGAGAAACGCAGGCTGTAGGTCAAGCTCCCCTCTACCCAAGGACAGAGCTAGTTACTAAAGAGATAAGTTGTGACCCTATACTCTGTGATACCCATGGATTCTAAAGAGCTCAGAAATTATATATAAGGAAAAGCTAAGACATTAGCCCCATATACAAAGTGTTTGGTTGTCTGCTGATGCGTTCTAATGTAAAACTGTTATTCTGCATCCTGTTATTAGTAAGCTATCGCATGCCTTAATAAGAAGAGCTGAATATTTTGATATATACAGAGGAGACAGAAGGATTAAACAGAATAAGAGGTAATGGCAGCCAGAAAATTAAACAAACCTCCCGCTACGGGGAAGGCAGCAGCGGCCAACTTGTTCTTTAAGCCCTCTAAAGGGGAGAAAACGGTGAAAACCCCGGATTCAGAACAAGTGGGGATCATGGAAGAAATTTTAAACTCTCAGACAGGTGAAGCTGACTTAATCCCGGTTACCCAGGCTGATATTAAAATGCTAGTCTCAAAGCAAGATATTGATAGAAACTTTGAAAAATTGTGGACTAAGATGGACTCCTTTCAGACCACCATCACCAATAGTCTCACAGAACTAAAGCATGAGATGCAGGATCTGGGAGCTAGAGTATCCACGCTGGAAGATAATGAGAATAATATAGAGGAGAAAGTGACCGCTATGATCCAAAGATCACAAGACCATCAGCTAGAAATAGATTCTATACAAGACAAGATGGAAGATTTGGAGAATCGCTCACGGAGAAGCAATTTGAGGCTGAAAGGAGTTCCGGAGACCGTTTCACAGACAGACCTTCAGTGCTACTTAAAGCAATTGTTCAGGGCGGTCACTGGATCCTCAGAAGAAGACAACTTCCACATAGAGAGGGCTCATAGGGCCCTGAAAGCAAAGCCAAAGGGTGATTTCCCGCCCAGAGATGTAATAGTGAAATTGCTTCGTTTCCCAGAAAAAGAGGCAATTCTTATGGCGGCCAGGAAGAACCCAACCTTCAAATATCAAGGAGTGGTAGTGCAGTTTTGTCAAGATTTATGTACACGCAGACTGATGAGAAGGGGCTCACTCAGGCCCCTCACACAACTGCTCCGGAAACAACAAATTAACTATCGATGGGGATTCCACTTCGCCCTGCATATCATGCATGAGGGGAAAACCCTCTCAATAAAAAAAAGGAAGGATATCCCGGATATCTGTGAATATCTTGGTCTGGAATCACCGGACCTTCCATCCACCCACAGCGACTCAGAAGCAGAACAACAGCCACATAGAGACAACATCCACAAAAGAGCCAAATGGATTAAAGTCACCAAAAAGAAACCAAAATGACTTAATGCATGACTGCTGATTCTGAAACTCCAAGATGACACGAAATTGGTCCTTATGATCAGACTGGTGGCAGATGAGTATACAAAGTTAACTGTTTCACACTGTTTTCTTTTTAGGGTTAAGCTGCAACTGCAAAGACTCTGTTGATATGATAATGGACACTGTTCTATCTGGCACACTGATGCATTGAACATTTTTGAACTTTACCCAGTGACCAGGTCTTTATATTGCTATAGATTAAAAATACACCTTTTTAGTTAGTTTAGCTGTTTTTAAGATGTTTAGATTTCCTGCACGAAACTATTTACCTAAAGGGTTAGATGAACAATAACTGTTATAATAGGGCATTGAGCCTATACAATTGTTATGTTATACTTGAAATGTTTAGTTTTTCATTTTCTAGGTTATTCAGTCTGTGTGTTATAACGGGTACTTTGGGTTGGCACAGGTTGCTATGGGTCCAGGCAAATACACCACTAAGATAACAAATGACACCTACACTCACAATCCTCTCGCATAATGTGAGAGGCTTAAATACAAATATTAAGCGCAAGACAGCAGTTAATCAATACTTGAAGCTAAAGGCTAAGATTGTTTTCCTTCAGGAGACACATTTTACCCAAGCATTGATTCCCAAATTTTGGCACAGACATTATCCAACACATTACCACACCACTACAGACCAAAAAAAAAGAGGAGTTTCAATCTTAATTCACTCATCTTTGCACTTTATAAAAGAAGAAGTAATAACAGACCCGGATAGGAGGTTTCTTATAGTCAGAGGGCGGATACATGATACGAAGGTAACGCTCTGTAATGTATACGCCCCGAATGAACAGCAACACTCGTTTTTCAAACAGATCTCCTATCACCTTACCCAATGGTCCCAGACTAGAACAATCATGGCTGGGGACTTTAATATTTCACTATCACCACATGTCAGAGACTTGACAAACAAAATCTCAAAGAAATTGAATAGACAAAAATCAATAGCCAAATCAATAAGAGACTCATTGGCCTCACATAATCTAGTGGATACCTGGGAGACCCTTTACGGAGAAACGACAGACCACACATTCTACTCACATGCACAAAGGTCGTATACTCGACTGGACTATGTAACGGTTAGTCAGATGATGATCCCTAATATAATAAGCGCTTCTATAGTTCCCTGTGTTTGGTCAGACCATTCTATGGTACAGGTGGAACTAAAGGGAATACTAAATTATCAAAGACAAAGATCCTGGACATATGACCCACAAACTATTGGTAATGCTCATGCCCTTACTCAAATGACCAAACTACTTAAAGAATACTGGGAATTAAATAGGGGGTCCACATTAAACCAACTCTCCGACTGGGCAACACATAAGCCTTATATGAGAGGAATGTTTATACAGGAAAAGGCCAGGATTAGGAAACTTTCTCATAAGACTATAGACCAACTCCAGGAGGAAATCCACACACTAGAAACACAACATAAACAAACCTTATTGGTAGCCACTTTTAAATTGTTACAGACCAAAAGAAAGCTATTAGCAAAGATTTTAAATGATTCGGCCACGAGAGCTATTCAGAGATTAAAGACCTCATACTTTATTTATTCAAATAAACCGGATAAATATTTAGCCAATAAATTGAGGGAAAGAGTGAAAATGCATTCTATCCCGACCATTCAGACTAAAGAAGGTACTAAAACATCAAACCCACAGGAGATCACGAATACCTTTGCATCCTATTATGAATCACTTTATGACGGTAAAAAGGTTACTAGAACACCTCAGACACACACTAAAACACTAGAATTTCTGAGACAAGCTCAGATTAGAAACATTTCCACCGCAAATAAAGAGAGTTTGAATGCAGAGATAACTTCCCAAGAAATCCTGAGTGTTTTGAAGGATCTTAAGGTGGGTAAGGCAGCAGGCCCTGATGGCCTAACCAGTGAATATTATAAGGCCTTTAAAAAGGAGTTAGTCCCACACTTAAAAACGTTCTGTAATGATATCATGAAAGGAGTGGAGATCCCTATGGACTTACTAAGAGCCAAGATTGTAGTTATTCCCAAACCTGGGAAAGACCCTACACAATACAAAAACTACAGACCGATTTCATTAATTAATCAGGACATAAAAATACTAACAAAAATTCTGGCCAACAGACTTAAGACAGTGCTCCCGGAGATTATTCACCCTGACC
The DNA here is from genome assembly GCF_027579735.1 of Bombina bombina. Classification (NCBI taxonomy): domain Eukaryota; kingdom Metazoa; phylum Chordata; class Amphibia; order Anura; family Bombinatoridae; genus Bombina; species Bombina bombina. Next base: position 599,974,616 of record NC_069502.1, read on the forward strand.
AGGTGGGGTTCATTCAGGGAAGGGAAGCTCCAGACAATGTCCGAAGAACAATAGACTTGACGGAATGCTTGAAAATAGGGGAAACGCCTTCTCTGCTCCTATCACTGGACGCGGAGAAGGCGTTCGACAGAATTGACTTGTTGTACATGTTGGAGGTACTGACGGGTTACGGTTTTGAGGGCGACTTTGTACAGGCAATTAAAGGAATCTACTCAACACCATCGGCTACAATAAGCACTGCGGGATACCATCTATACCATCTATACCAATATTGAATGGTACCAGGCAGGGTTGTCCCCTGTCCCCACTGCTGTTCGCTCTTTGTATCGAGCCGCTAGCTTCCAGAATTAGGAGATCAGATGATATTAGTGGAGTTAAAATAGGAAAAAAAGAATATAAATTATCGTTGTTCGCAGATGACATCTTTCTGACAATAACTAAACCTTTAAATTCCTTGATGCATCTATACAAGGTGTTACAAGAATTTTCAGAAATATCTGGCTACAAGGTCAATATAGATAAGTGCGAGGCCTTACCAATCTCACTCCCCTCTCATACGAAAAAGCTGTTAGAGGTCAACTTTGATATCTCTTGTGTCAAGCATTCCCTTACATACTTAGGGATAAAGCTAGCAGACTCGTATCATAAGCTCTACCAACTAAATTATATCCCTTTATATCACACAATTAGACAGGAATTACATAATTGGAAGAAAGGCAACTTCTCGTGGTATGGCCGTCTGTCATCAATAAAAATGAATATACTTCCCAGACTACTGTATTTATTTCGTGCCCTACCAATTAAGGTCCCCCATCAGGACCTAAAGAAACTACAAACGGATCTCCACTCCTTCCTGAGGGGAAATAGGGGAGCAAGAATTGCGTCACAAATTTTAGCTCAACATAGACAGAAAGGAGGGGTTGGGGTACCAAACTTAGCCGATTACTATCAAGCTGCTAGGACAGCTCGTTTACTTTTAAGTAAACAGTCGAGTGAAGTAGTGTGGACTAAAATAGAAAGAGACTTGGCAGAACAAGAAAATTCGGATGGTACCTTATGGGACTCAGGTAAAGAGGGCAGATTTCGCTTAGGAACAATCCCTACCATACTAGAATCACAAAGGTGTTGGAATCTGACCATGAAATCCCATACACTCCTACCCAATCACTCATGGATCAGGCCCATAAAATATCTTCTACCGAAAGAGTTACATAGCTATGTAGGTAAATGGACAAACAAGGGATTATATAGGGTAGCAGATCTAGTGGTACAGGGAAAGGTAGCAACCTATAACCATTTACGTGACATATTACAGCCGGACAAACTGCATTGGTTTGCATATCTTCAGGTTTCCTCAGCCTTAACCAGTTACATTAAACTTCACAACAGACAACTTACCACTAGTTTTGAAAGATTATGCAAATCAGAGCATAGAGAGAAAGGAGTAATTTCCAATATATACATGGATATTCAAGCTGATAAGCTTAATACCAAATCCAACATCATTCTGAAGTGGGAAGCAGATGTAGGTCTTACACTCCCGAGGGAAGAGTGGGATCAGATATTCCATGAGTCCTGCAAAGGATTGGCAAGTGCAGACTTACGGGAAAACACTATAAAAACAATATTTAGATGGTACTTAATCCCGACTAACACATCTCATTATTCAACTAATAAGAGCGAACTATGTTACAGAGGATGTGGAGAAAGGGGGTCTTATAGGCACATGTGGTGGGATTGTACTATAATTAGGAATACCTGGGCTAGGTTAAATGATCTACTAAGCTATCTACTAGACGAACAAATAACATTGACCATAGACCAAGCACTTTTAAATAGAGACCTGCCAAGATTCATACCGTCAATTAATAAGTTCATTAAAATATTATGTACAATAACTAGAATATGCATAGCCAAATATTGGAAAATAGGTAACCCGACTTGGAAAGAAGTCACAGATAAGATTCAGGATATATACTCTTTTTCAGAAGGAGCTTCACGATTGCAAGGAAATACAGGCCAATTTCAGAAAATATGGTATTATTGGATACTAAAGGGGAATACCCAAAGAGACAGAGGTAGTAATGAGATAGGAGATACTCTCTGAGTGGAGATATCAATATAGAAAGAAGGCCACCTATAGAGTTAAGGGTCCTTTCTCTTGGTGCCAACCCAATACCCACCTGACAATACTAATAAGCTACTATAAAATGTAAAATAACCACACAGTTTTTTTTTTCTTTTTTTTTTTCTTTTTTCCTTTTACAATTTTATTTATTTATTTTTATTTTTTTATTTTTTTTTTATTTTTTTTATCCTTTTTAGTTATGAACAAGTTAGTGATAAGGTTATTTGTTTACTTAGTTGCAATGTTAAACAAGAATATGATAAAATTCACTTCCAGAGCACAAAGGAACTTAAATGCTTTTATTCTCTCAGGCTTAAGAGACAGTGGCACTCAATATAGATGTGGTCTACAAAAGAATGGGCAAAAAGGTATCACAGAGTCACATGTAATGACATAAAACATAAAGGACTTGAGCAAAGACTTAATAAGTAATGATGATAAACAGAATGGTAATCTGTGTAAGAACTAAAGACCTTTATTGACAATGTAACTGTCGGATGATAAGTGTTTGTATTTGCTTTTGGAACTGAAATAAAAAATTCTTTTAACATAAATCCATTATTGCAAAATGGAGAGAATATAGCACCCCAACAAACCTACCAAGAGATAGTCACTCACCAAAACTCATGGAGCAGGCAAGGAGGGCATTAACCCTTTGAGTGCTAATGATGGCTCTGAGCCGTCACAGAGTTTCTCACTCTGGTGCTAATGACGGCTCAGAGCCGTCATGAGCACTCTCCCACCTTGAGGGAGATTTGGGGGCTCCTTACTGCTCCTACCCCGGCATTCATGCCTGAAGAGTGACAGGCATCGCCGAGGCTTCACGTGATGTGCGGTGACGTCACGCGCAATTACGTGATGATGTCACCGCGCAACTTTATTTATACTTAACAATGTTAAGTATAGGAGGAGGGGTCATGCTGCTTAGAAGCCTGTATCTCAGGCATCTAAGCAGCTACAGACCCCCAAGACCCATTATTGGAAAGGTAATTGCTTAACCTTTCCAAGAGTGTAAGTCTTGGGGGTCTGTAAAAAAAAATTAAAAAGTAAAAAAAAAATGTTTTTAAAAATTTCAAAAATAAAATAAAATATTAGCACCCAGGAGGGAAATGGCTTAGCAGCCAACGGGTTAATCAGAGAGGCAACAAAGAGACCAAAGATAATTCTGAGTGATCTGCAAAGCTCCACAGCGGAGATTGGAATATCTGTCCATAGGACCACTTTAAGCCATACACTCCACAGAGCTGGGCTTTACGACAGAGTGGCCAGAAAAAAAACAATGCTTAAAGAAAAAAATAAGCAAACATGTTTGCTGTTCACCAAAAGGCATGTAAGTTCAAAGGCAAGATTAAAGGAACATAAAACTTCTGTGCACAACTAGAAACAATAGTAACTACTCGCTATGTTATTACATTTCATTTTGTTTCTGCAGCTCTGTTCAAATCAGTTCTCCTTTTTAAATAGCTTAAAGATGTCAGATGCTGAAGCTCTACCTCTTCTAACTGGGCACCACCATTTTGGAGCTCAGGTATTCTCACAGCCTGTAACAGAAGCAGTGTACACTCACAGATCAGTTATATTGCCCACTTTTTTTTACAGCTGTATCATTTGTAGGGATTTTGTGTGCCTGATACACCATGTGAGCTTTACATTTTTTACAGTTACACAAAATACAGTATATTTTTATTATTTATTATTATTATTATCATTTATTTGTATAGTGCTGCCAAATTCCATAACGCTAGGTACAGTGATAGGGGTATACAATGACAAGGATTTGTGATAAAATACAAAACATAACAAAACTAAATAAATCTAGTACAGGAGGGAGAGGGCCCTGCTCTGGAGAGCTCACAGTCTACAGGTTTAGGGTGCAGAGACATAAGGTTGGGGTAGCTTGTCACATCAGTTGTAGTTGCAGCAGTGAGTCAGGCCGTTCATGTATTAGTTTGGTTAGGATGAGAGATTTTAAGCCTCTCTGAATAGGTGGGTTTTCAAGGAGCGTCTGAAGCTATACAAGGTTGGAGACAGTCTAATGAAGCGGGGTAGAGCATTCCAGAGGACAGGAACAGCACGTGCGAAGCCTTGGAGACGGGAGTGGGATGTAGAGATAACAGGAGTGGAGAGACGTAGGTAAGAGGTTGATCGAAGAGGACGTGATGGGGATTAGTTAATATATAAATGCATACAAAGAGAGGTACCTTTGTTGCCTGTTTGGTTTGAACCTGACCTGTGGACCGTGCTTTGACCTGTTTGTTAACTTCCTGGTAATTTCTTCTACTAAGAGACTTAATTACTCTTAATTACTGTTTTGCTGTCAATCAGCTGATGGGTCCTAGTGCTACTCTTGCTTAGGATTTCCTTCTATAATGCCACCTGACGTTGGGATAAAGAAGACTACTGGCAAGGAAATTGGTTTGATAGAGGATTTCCTATTAGGCCTCACAAAAACATCCCTAGTCAAAAAAGATAATCTTCCTGGAGTCATTCTGAATTAATAAATTATTCCAGACTAGTCATCATAAGCCATCCTGAAGTATCCCCACAAGACAAAATATTTAAATGAGCTAACGCCAGAGTCATTCAATGGCTGTTCATGCTGGTGAAGTAATTAGTAATGTACTCTGCTAATCATTTTGAAGTCATAACCCAGAATTTTTTACCTTAGCTGATTACTTTACAAGCCAGATGATGTCTGATGATGTGCAAATGACTTCTAAATAGTTTGATGATCATCAAATGATTCCAAGATGGTCTCTAAAGTAATCCTGATTGTTTTGGGATGATACTAATTTTGCTATTATTCATTATACCAAAAAAAATGACAGTAAGAATTTTTACTTATCACAATGCTGTACGCATTTCTGTATACAAAATCCAAATGCATTAAAATAAAGCACAACACCTGAAGTATAAAGTAAATGAAAATACAAATTTGAACTGTGAGCTCCCAATTTTATTTCTCATTTCTTGTCTTCTCCTGTATGCTTTCTAGAGTATTTCAATGGGAAAAAAAAATCGACAGAACACAACTATTTTGATGTGCTAAAAAAAAAAATCCTCACTCTTTTTGCTACTTCATTTTAATGATCTAGTTACCCAAAACAAAGGGCGCAATCGTGAAATGTCAAAGTTATAAGTTACCACACAAAAAAATGGACTTTCATTTGAAGAATGTCACAGGGAGCTATACATATCAAAGATCTGTAATGCTAATGATACATTTAGCATACCATCTGTCTCAACTATATTGTGAGGTAATAAAAGCAATGCTCTGTTGCTTATCTGGTAACACCTAGAACATTGTACCAACAGAATGCTTTGCTGTGCTAATAAGCAGCAATGATTAGGGCCATCAGGGTACACATTTCTCTTATGTACATGTTTTGCCAGAGATTATCAGTTCAGGATATTGAGAAACAGTATGCAAGAGACTGATAAAATAAGGCCCAAGACATCAGGATGATGGCTGCTTCACTAAAGCTTTACAGCTTTCTGGCTCTTGTAGCAAGTTACACAGCAGGCAAAGACAAAAAAAGTTTAAACAAACAGTTGGAGTGAACATTTGCTTTTCAGATCGAAGCCACATGATATTTCTGCCTTTGCACATAAAAAATGCTTTATCTCTTGAAAAAAAAAAATCAGCACATTTTCTCATTACATAATAAATGAAGTAAAAGTTAGAGTCTCTGTATATCTTATCTACAATCTATCTGTGTAATCTGCTGCAGTCATTTGGAACATGTTAAGCCTTCAAAGGTAAATGTCAGAAGAATTCATTGACCCTATCATGATAAGCATGTTTTTATCTCCTGCCTACAAATGCACTGTTACATAAGAAAATATCAGTTTTATTTTTATGCTTTGCTTTTAATAAATGAAAATACATTGGTTAGCATTTATACATAGTGTTATTTTAGGAAAAAACTGAAGTGTTTTTTTTTTTGTACATAGGGCTATATTACAAATTGAGAGCTATTTATAGCTTCTGCAGGGACATAAAACCCAATTTTTTTTTCTTTCATGATTCAGATAGAGCATGCAATTTTAAACAACTTTCCAATTTACTTCTGTTATCAAATTGTCTTTGTTTTCTTGTTATCCTTTGTTGAAAAGCTTGGATGTAAGCTCATGAGTGTCCACGTGTCCACAACACTATATGACAGCAGTTTTGCAACAATGTTATACATTAGCAGGAGCACTAGATGGCCGCACTACTTCCTGTCATGTAGTGCTTCAGGCATGTGCACGCTACCTACCTAGGTATCCCTTCAACAAATAATAATATGAGAACAAAACAAATTTGATAATAGAAGTAAATTGGAAACTTTTTAAAAATTGTATTCTCTATCTAAATAATGAAAGAAAAGTTTTGTATTTACTGTCCCTTTAACTCTGCAAGAAGTTAGCTTTTTATACTGGTTGGGTAGAGCGCATATTACAAGTTGAAAGTCAAAAGTTTTCATTCGCCTGCCAAACCAACGTGGCAAAAAAGTCGAAGTTAGAATATCGCAACCCCATAGACTTCAATGGAGTGCAAAAAGTGGAAAAAACCTAAGACCGAACAAATTGCGCAAACCTGATTGCATTTTCTCAAGTGCGCTAATCCAACATGAAATATTAAAATGTCATATTCCAATGTTCATATATATATATATATATATATAGGTATAGATATTTACAGATATATAAAGAAATATGCGAACAATCTAAAATCTTAAATATTTACAGTACAAATGCAGTTAAAAACTTTATTAAATATGAATATTGCATATATATGATTTTTCATGTTTTCAGCTACTTGGCTGAAAAGGGTTCCAATGCATAATGACATATGCAATATTTTTTAAAACAATTTGTATTAGATTGTGTTATTATGAGTATAAGTGTACTTTTTGACGTATTTTTGATGTGTTATGTGCAACTTTTTATTCAAACGTAATAACAGTTAACCAGAGCTCTGAGGTTGAGCTATCACGACGAAAGTCAAATTTCAATTGCGCTTGAGCGAACGCTGTTACTTTCAACTTGTAATATGCACATTACTTCCAACTCGTGCAAATGCCCACTGTAAAATCCCTTATTACTCTTGTGAAACTATTAGTGCTCCACTCATAATCTATCCCATAATTAAATTAAACAATGCTAAATATTTTTTAATAATACAAAGTCATTGTGTTTGCCAAAAGACATGGTTCTGCAGAGTCCAAGAGTGGATGGGATACAGCTTTCACTAAGATTGAAAATGTTGTCCTTGCCCAGAAGATTGAGTAATGTTACAACAAGCTGTATGGTTGTATGTATAGTGCAATTCCTGGGAGCTAAGCCTACTGTTAGAATGGCCAGGGCTCTGGCAAGAAGAGGATTGGGTAAGCGTGCTCTCCAGGGCGCAAAAGGTAAGTATTAACCCTCAGAAAAAAAAAAACATTAAAGGAAACAAATGAATACTGGCAAATTTCATCAGTATTTGTTTTCTTTCATTTTTGTTTTTGCATTCATTAGGATATTTGTTTGATCAAAACTAAATGAATATCCATTTTTCATTGCAAATGTGTATTCCTAATGAAACAAATACACATCTCTAGTATTTTCTTTAAAAAGAATTAAGGTAGAAAAAATCCTATTGGTTGATGCAATCAGCCAATAGGATTGAAGTTCAATCCTATTGGCTGATCCAATCAGCCAATAGGATTGAGCTGGAATTCTATTGGCTGTTCCAATCAGCCAATAGAATGCCAGCTCAATCCTATTGGCTGATTGCATCAGCCAATAGGATTTTTTCTACCTTAATTCCGATTGCCTGATAGAATTCTATCAGCCAATCGGAATTGAAGGGACGCCATCTTGGATGACGTCATTTAAAGGAACCTTCATTCAGTGTTAGCCGTCGGATGAAGAGGATGCTCCGCGTCGGATGTCTTGAAGATGGACCCGCTCCGCCGCCGGATGGATGAAGATAGAAGATGCCATCTGGATGAAGACTTCTGCCCGTCTGGAGGACTACTTCGCCCGGCTTGGATGAAGACTTCTCCCGGCTTCATTGAGGACTTCGGCCCGGTTGGATGAAGACTTCTCCCAGTAAGGTGATCTTCAAGGGGTTAGTGTTAGGTTTTTTTAAGGGGGTATTGGGTGGTTTTTAGAGTAGGTTGGTTGTGTGGGTGGTGGGTTTTAATGTTGGGGAGGGATTTGTAATTTTTTTTACAGGTAAAAGAGCTGATTACTTTGGGGCAATGCCCCACAAAAGGCACTTTTAAGGGCTATTTGTAATTTAGTGTAGGGTAGGCCTTTTTTTATTTTGGGGGGGCTTTTTTATTTTGTTACGGGGATTAGATTAGGTGTAATTAGTTTAAAAATCTTGTAATTTGCTTATTATTTTCTGTAATTTAGTGTTTGGTTTTTTTTTGTACTTTAGCTAATTTAATTTAATTGTATTTAATTGTATTTAATTTAGGGAATTAATTTAATTATAGTGTAGTGTTAGGTGTAATTGTAACTTAGGCTAGGTTTTATTTTACAGGTACTTTTGTATTTATTTTAGCTAGGTAGTTATTAAATAGTTAATAACTATTTAGTAACTATTCTACCTAGTTAAAATAAATACAAACTTGCCTGTAAATAAAAATAAATCCTAAGCTAGATACAATGTAACTATTAGTTATATTGTAGCTATCTTAGGGTTTATTTTACAGGTAAGTATTTAGTTTTAAATAGGAATAATTTAGTTAATGATAGGAATTTTATTTTGATTTCTTTTAATTATATTTAAGTTAGGGGGTGTTAGGTTTAAGGTTAGACTTAGGTTTAGGGGTTAATAACTTTAATATATTGGCGGTGATGTTGGGGGAGGCAGATTAGGGGTTAATAAATGTAGGTAGGTGGCGGCGATGTTAGGTCCGGCAGATTAGGGGTTAATAATATTTAGCTAATGTTTGTGAGGCGGGAGTGCGGCGGTTTAGGGGTTAATATGTTTATTATAGTGGCGGCGAAGTTGGGGGCGGCAAATTAGGGGCTAATAAGTGTAGGTAGGTGGCGGCGACATTGGGGCGGCAGAGTAGGGGTTAATAAATATAATGTAGGTGTCGGCGATGTTGGGGGCAGCAGATTAGGGGTTCATAAGTATAATGTAGGTGGTGGCAATGTCCGGAGCGGCAGATTAGGGGTTAATAAATATAATGTAGGTGTCGGCGATGGGGCAGCAGATTAGGGGTTAATAAGTGTAAGATTATGGGTGTTTAGACTCGGGGTTCATGTTAGGGTGTTAGGTGTAGACATTAAATGTGTTTCCCCATAGGAATCAATGGGGCTGCTTTAAGGAGTTTTACGCTGCTTTTTTGCTCTCCCTGTTGATTCCTATGGGGAAATCGTGCATGAGTACGTTACACCATATCACTGCTAACGTATGCAGCGCTGGTATTGGAGTGCGGTAAAGAGCAAAATTTTGCTTAACGCTCACTTCTTGTCTGGTTTGTAAAAACCCGTAATACCAGCGCTGTCTGTAAGTCAGCGGTGAACATAAACTGCTCGTTAGCACCGCACAGACTCTAACGCAAAACTCGTAATCTAGGTGATATATTCTAGATACAATAATTAATAAAAAGTGAAACGTATAAGATCCCCTACAAAAAGGCAAATTCAATACCTATTGTGTGTAAGTGAGTGTATATAAATTAATCTAACCTATGATATCATTAACAAATAGTTGTTCCCAATCTATAATTTATATTTCACACATTAGTCACTAAAATTAGTTGATTAATTATTACACTATGGACTAGATTACAAGGTGCGCACTAACCGTTATATGTATTATGTTACAGGTTGAAAGTAAACACGTTCACTTAAGCACAATTTAATTTGATGCTCGTCTGGATAGCGCCACTTCTGTTCTCTGGTTAACTGCTATGCTCAACTTAAAAGTTGCACAAAACACATGAAAAATATATTTTAAAGTTCAGTTGCACTCATTATAACTCTATCTAATAAAATTATTTTTAAAAATTGCAATAAAAATTGTAATGATCATAGATATGAGGTCTCAAGTGTTAGGAAAAAAAGCCAGGCAAAGGGCTTTACATACATATACATACATATATATAAAAAGAGGGAAGGAACAGAGGGGAAAGCACTAAGCACAAAGGAGCAAATGCAAAATACAAAATACAATATTCAAGTATTGATATAAAGGACCAGAAAGAGTATGTGTCCTATACAGAGATATGATAAAACAATGAGAAAATAAATGTTAATGTCAAAAAAAATATGCATAAAATTGAAATTGAAAGAGTCTCTAAAATATAAGGGTCGATGTTGATTATTCGTTCCCAATGTGGGTGTATGTTTTATTGGGGGAAGCAGCCTTAACCTCCTATGATATCCCCATAGGATTATGCTCACATTTATGGTCCTCAGAAATATAAGGTATTCACAAGCAATCCAGGTACAACATTCAAACAGATGAATGAGACTTTCTGTGTACTACAGAGAGGATTCATAGTACATTTCTGCTTGTTGCTTATAGTATAAAAAATGATCTAAAACGTTAGTCGTTTAAAACAATGCAACAATAAAAAAAGTGTTTAAAGTACAAGTGAAATAAAAAAAACACTTTTAGCAAAGTGTCAGAGTCCACTAACGCGTTTCGAAGGTATTATCTGAATACTTCCTTCTTCATCAGAGGTGTTTGTATAATGAATTGTTCGGCGTTAAAAAGGAGGATGCAGCTTTCCCCCTGGCTACAACTAAATCTCATTGGTTTGATCAGTGTCACGTGTGATGTTACAGCTGTCGATCAGTTATCCTTAAGTAACAGGTATTGATAACAGTTACTAGTTATCGGTTGGAACTCCATATTCATACATAACTCTCTGCAAAAATACTATGTGAAGTCCGAAACTTCATATTCAATCACTTTATGAGGATGATTATTTATTAATTAGTTGTGATATTCTATATTTAAGACTTATGTCATGAGTATAACAACCCAAACCTAAAACTATATATCCGGTATCTTTTCCAAATCTATATAATCAAAAGAAAGGTTACAGTGTCTCAATATTTTGCCCCAACCGATAGTAAAATATAATCTTTGTGAAATATATTTCACACAGGTTTGTATATATATATATATATATAAATATATATATATATATATATATATATATATATATATATATATATATATATATATATATATATATATATATATATATATATATGAACAATATAAAGGGAAATACATATGTTTGTGAAGGAAAAAAGTAAATAAAAGTAAATATATATATATATATATATATATATATATATGAGAACGTAAACATCTGCCCTCATTCTTTATTTAGGGTCTTACTCTAAAAATTATGCTGCTGTAATTGTGTATCCAATTCTATCTTGTTAGTTATTATTCTAGGAAGCTATTTTATTCTCAATATTAATATCAGACTTCATTGGGCTGATACAGGACCATGTGAATTTATCAGATTCTAAGGAATTGATGACTTGTTTCTGCTTTCATATTTTCCTTAGAGTACATATTTCTTTTGATTATTTGGATCAGTGGATGTGAATATAGATTAGTTTTAGACCTTCTTAAAAAAAATCTATCTAATCAGACCATAGTGTGACCTATTATGTGATCAAGTTCTGCCTTAATGTTGGTTATATGTTCAACTAGCCATTTCTTATATGGGCATGTTGTTCTGCCTTCATACTGCAAATTGCAGCTGCATTGGAGGAGATAAAACACAAAATCTGTTTTGCAGTTGCACTGACTAGGTTATTTCAAAAGATTGGCCAAAAACTATAGAGAAAAAAGACTAATGATGGATACAGCCTCACAGTTTAGCCTGCTACATTAAAAAAAGCCTTTGGACTTCTCACCTAGCCAATTTTGCTTATTAGGACCTGCTGTTTTTTAATTTGCTTGGTGCCAAGATTGATTTTAGATTTTTATTTCATCTGAATACTACAGAGGGTCCCTGTTCCATGATATCCTTTAGCAATAGATCCCGTTTTCATATATGCCATAGTTTTTTAAAATATTTTTTATTTACCCTGCTCCTTCATTGTATGTGGTTATGAAGGCAGTCATATTGTTTTTTGTATATGTTGTTAGGAGCTTTTTTATTTTTAGTATTCTTTAAGACTACCTCTCGATCTAGATTCCTTGCTTTATTTTGAGCTTCTACTAGGAGCACTACTGGATATTCCTTAGCCAGAAATGTATCAGTTAGTTCTCGAGCTTCTTTATCATAGTCCTCTAGTTTTGAACAATTTCTATGGACTCTTTGATATTGTCCATATGGAATATTTTTTATCCACTTTGAATTGTGATTGCTCTTGGCATGTAGGTAGCCATTGAAATCTGTTTTTTTCTTGTACAATTTTGTCAGAATTTGTTCCCTTCATGAAAGAAGACTATATCTAAAACATTTATTTTGACAGGATTGGTTTTGCTCGTGAACTTCAGGTTGTAACTATTATGATTTAAATTTTCTACAAATGTTTCCAGTGTTTCCTCAGGTCCTGACCATATAAATATTATGTCGTCTATGAAGTGCCCCCCGAAAATTATTTCTTTTGAGTAAATATTGTTCTCCCAGATATGTTCTCTTCCCAGAGCCCATGTACAGATTGGCATAGCTAGGGCGAATTTCGTCCCCATAGCAGTGCCACCTGTTTGGAGGTAAAAATTATCTTCAAAAGAGAAGTAATTTCTCTCCAGGATACATTTTATTGCTTGGACAGAAATATCTTATGGTCATTACTTAAATTTGTTCTCATATTCAACCAGTTTTTAATAGAAGCAAGACCTTCTCTATGTGGGATGTTTGTATCCAATGCACTTACATCTTGCCCATCTGTACGAGTCCTGCCACTCAATAGTCGACACTTGAGAAATGCAATTGGTTTGCGTCTGAGTAAGGGTGTTAGTTTTTTCCCATATTTCGTGCTCCATTGAAGTCTATGGGGGAATACGTTAATGCGATTGTTATATTTTAAGTTTTGCATTTTGGTTATCGCTTGAGCAAATACTTTTTACTTTCAACTTGTTATACGCACGCTATCCATGCATGCAAGAAGCCTCAGTGTAGCAAAGTTAACACGTGGGCAGAAGCACAAAGTACTACTCCACTTGTAATCTAGCCATATATAAGATAAACAATATATATCAACCGTAGTAAATAAAAAAAATAGTTTAAAACAACAGCATCAACTTTGTCAAAAGTAGAATAGCAACAAAAAGATTGGCGCTAAAATGAGATTGCGCAAACAATCAAGAAACAAGGGACTCTTCTACCATGCAAAAAAAGAAACCACACAGTAAAAGATACTTGATTGCACAAAAAATGCTGAAGTGCCATGAAACAAGTATAAAGATTCAATGTATACAATATGTGCAATTACACAAAAGGCTTTACTATAAGCACAAAATATAAAAACTATTTACACATATAAAGCAAAATGATGTGAAATTAGCGGTTAATAAGATTCAAAGTCCAGATCCATAAGCAGAAGGAGCTATCAGTCTTGTTTAAGCTGCCAGTTAGGAAAACAGTGGAAGCCAAGTTTTTCTGTGAATTGGAAGGAAAGACTCCTTAAGCGTAGTCAAAAATATGTGGAATAAAAACAACATCAGTACTCACATTTGGGCCAATTTATCAATGTCTGTCCGACACGATACGCAGTAGTGGATCATGTCTAACAGACATCGCTGAATGCAGAAAGCATACACTGTCAGCATTATCATTGCACAAGTAGTTCACCAGAACTGCTTGTGCAATGCCTCCCCCTGCAGATTCGCGGCCAATAGGCCGTTAGCAGGGGATCTCAATCAGCCCGATTGTATAGGATTGGCCCGGATTGAAGACTGCAGCCCTCAGAGACAGCGATCGTTATGGTGCAGCGGTCTGTAGACCGCTGCTTCATAACTGCTGCTTCCGTGAGCCTGAAGGCTAGTGCGGAAATAGGGGCATAAAGCTCCATCGGAGCTTGATAATTTGGCCCCATGGACTGAGTGACAGAATAAGCAACGCATTTCAAATCTTGACAAATACATTTTTTAAACACATTGCTCATTCTGTCACTCAGGGGCTTCTGTAGTGGAGCAAACCTGAGTACACCTGTGTTCTTTTAGAACTGTTTATATTACATGCTTATATCCAATAAACAAGAGTTAAAGAGAACCTCAATGTATATTGTAAATCCCATTTCAATATAATGCGATGTAAATGGTGCATACCCATATCAAATGAATTCAATAAATACTACAAAGATAGAGAAAGGATCTTTATGTTAAAGCAGCGGTTTCCCAACCTTTTTTCTCTCCTGTACCCCTTGATTAGGCTTTCATTATGGAGTACCCCCTCTCTTCATTACCCCCCACTCATTCCTCAAATAAAGGGAAGCACTTTTTTTATAGGGGAGGTAAGCTATACCTGAATTGCATACGACTGTACGTGTATCAACAGGATTAAAGCTCAGACTCTTATTCTCAGGAGTCCTGCTGTGTGGCTGGTGCCCCTGGCAGCTGCCTGGTTGCTCCTAAACAAGGCCCGGGGGGGAGTAATGATTCTAAAAATAAATATTTAAATTTGTGAGATCAGATCGATATTAAGCACCCAGCCCACTATGAAGGTTTTTAGTTGGAAGTGAAGCAGTTCTGAATCAAGCAAGCACTAGAAGCAGTACTTTACTTACCGGCACTGACTATAACTTATTTGGGGATGCAGACCTGCCTCGCCTGTGTCACTCGCAATCTCAACGGCTCTATCACACGTGTCCACGTAGCTATGCTGCTGCAGTGCCGCTTCTATTTGAGCACTTGCAGTCAAAATTGTGTGCATGGGACAGAGGTGGTGGAGCAGGAGGCTAAGCTGTCTGGTGACACAGGGTGATCATTAATATGTGGACCGAGTCATCCACACCCGGTCCACATATTTCAGGTGCAGGGGCTCCCATCTGGCCTATATGCCAGGCCAGGACTTCATTTGTCACTTTCCGGCCTAAATGCTCCTTCCTTCCACAGTTCAACGATGCTTATTAGTTGATTACCCTTGAGAGTGCCCCCCCCGACCCTCCCCCCGCATCTTCCGCCATTACCAACAATATTTTTGCGTACCCCCAACCGACCTGCCAAGTACCCCCCAGGGTACACGTACCCCAGGTTGGGAACCGCTGTGTTAAAGGATCATATGTAAAGACAGGGAATACAGAACTCTTTTACTTGGTCAAATAACGTTCAATTTATTCTTAAATAGAATGCAGGATATAGGATTGCAAGTGCAGCAAAAACTTACACCTATTCATACATCAAAACTACATTCAAAGCAGATTAATCAAACCAAAGGCATATCTTGTTGCTTTATCTTATAACACAGTCCACCATTTGAATATACTATGGCTTAGATTTATTAACTCTCAGGCAGACATGATCCGCTGTAGCTGATCATATCGCCCGACATCGCTAAATGCAGATAGCATAAGCTGTCTGCATTTAACATTGCACAAGCTTTTCTAGTGAAATGCTTGTAAAATGTCACCTTCTGCACATTTGCGGCCAATCGGTCGCTAGCAGCGGGTGTCAATCATCTCGATCGTACCCGATCGGGATGATTGCTATCCACCACCTCAGAGGTGGCTGATAATTTAAGGAGCACCGGTCTTACGACCACTGCTTCTTACCTTATTTTTTCCAGTGAGCCTGAACGCTTGCATTCACTGATTAATAAATCTAGCCCTATGTGTGCACACAAAAAGATGTTAATCTTCAAAAAATAGTGTCCAGCGCTGGAACCAATTTAGTAGACAGCATGCTTAAGGAAAGTCCTGCAATAGACTGTTAGAAGCAGAACACCTAGTTTTGCACCAGAGTTGTGTTATCATTGCCAAAATACTTGTCATCATCACAGGAAAGTTGTACTCACAGCCATTGTTAGGCAGAGAAATATCTTTCACTTGTTAGTATTGAAGGAGATATGCACAGAATCAGAGCAAACATTGAAAGTTCACAGATAAGACAGAAGAGTGTTACCTTTGCAACTCGGCATAAAAGGCTTCCTTCTACAAAATCACCATAGTAGTTGGTTATGTGTATCATACCTTTTTTGATGCCGTCACTTTTATCAATTTTTTCTTAGATAGTTATATTCAGACCGCAGTGCTCCACCGCTCTCAAGGTCCCCTGCTCTTCCTGTTACATACAAGCTCCTGGCACCAACGACTGCAACTTCTGAAAGATTAATGTAACAAGTGGCATCACAAAACTGCTTTTGGTATCACAGTTATAATCCAAAAATTCTGACGTGTGTTTCACCCATAATCCTTTGCAACAAGAGCTTTGTCAGGGCCTATAATACTAACAAGTGTTAGTTTTTATGCAAAATAAATAAATAATATGAATGGATGCCCTACAAGGGTTAAAGGCTAATAAGAATATTGTTTTGAAAGCTTCATATAAGAGTGGCAGCATAGTTGTGATGAGTTACAAAGATTATAAGAATGAAATAATGAGGCAATTAAATAATGCAGATAATTATATGTTGCTAAATAGAAATCCCACTATTGAATATAAAAAAGAACTGGATAGTATCCTAACATTGGGTGTGCAAAATGGTTGGATAAGTGAGGAGCAAAGAAATAGTATGTATACGAATGGCCAAAAAACTACAGTTTTTTATGTACTGCCAAAAAAATCATAAATCCCTACATGCACCACCAGGCAGGCCTATAATCCCTGCAATGGAATCTTTAAATCAACCAGCAGTGAGTGTTATAGATGAAATACTACAACATAGTGGTAAAAAGATCCCTTCTTATGTAAAAGATTCTGGTCATTTTATTAAAACACTAAAAGAGGTTAACATGGACAATGGTGATTTTTTGTTAGTAACTCTTGATGTTTCTAACTTATATACATGTATACCCCATGAGAAGGGGATACAGGCAGTAAGGGAAAAACTGATAGAGTATGGTAAATATAATGGCCCCCCTATTTAATATGTGGCATTGTTGCTACATTTTATTTTGCATAAAAACGACTTTTTTAAATTTGAGGAAGACAGTTATTTGCAACAGATGGGAATGGCTATGGGGTCTCGAGTAGCCCCCTGCTATGCCAATATTTTTCTGCACCATTATGAACAGAAACACATCTTCTCCTCATCCTACATTTGCACAGTATGGTAAATATTATAAACGCTAATTCCATTCCGGGTCCCATTAGATTTGTTCTTAAATGGGACTGAACACATTGAGTTTCTTGACATAGAATTATTTAAATGGAGTGACAGTTTTGGAGATAAGGGTATACAGAAAGGCAACTGACAGAAATGCACTGGTCAGATTTGAGAGTTTTCACCCACCTCATTTGTTAAAATCATGCCAAGGGCATAAATGCTTAGGGCCAAAAGGCTAACTTCAGTTAAAGGGGAGTAGAGACAGCAGTGACTGAGATGGAAAAACGCTTCAGAGACAGGGGTTACCCTAAAGAAGTGTTGGAGAGAGTAAGGCAAGGGTTCTAGGAGAGGGGACTGTACAGACGACACATTAAAAAGATTGAGGACAGGTTATATTGTGTGACTGATAACACCACTGACACTTGGAAGATAAGGAAGGCTATTATTAATAATTGGAGGATTTTGCAGGCAGATGAGAAGTTGGCACTGCTAGTTGCAAATATCCCCATATTCTCTTACAGAAAAGGGTAAAAAGTATTAAGGACCTATTGGTACATACAGATCCGGTGGAGAAAAATGAGAACAGGAAGCCCCACTTTTTATTGATTAAACCTGGGGTATATCGCTGCGATAGATGTGTGTCATGTGACAGCCTGATTTTAGGCGACACATTTTCACACAGCCATTCAGGTGGAAAGAGATATAAGATTAAATATCCTCTTAATTGTGAATCTAAATATGTTGTTAACTTCATCAAATGCCAGTGTAGGGATATGTATGTAGGGGAAAATGGAGTGTATGCTCAAATATAGAATATCAGTCCACAGATCAAGTATCAGACAAGCTATAGAGAAAAGTAAAACAGACCAGCCTCAAGCTTACGATGTAGCCAATTGACCATATCCCCCTATCAAAAGGGGGAGGGGATAGGAAGAAAATGTTGTTGCAAAAGGAGGCCAAGTGGATCTTTGAGTTAATACCTGAATACCTATTTGTCTCTGACTAGCTTTCTTTGAATCTAATGGATATGGGAAATGCATTAATATCTACTTAGGTGATTTGTGATTTTGAATTGTGAAATGCCCATTTTATGTTCATTTTATAGTAACCCCTGGATATTTTGTTCTCTTTTAGTAAGAAAAAACAAAAATAGATACATGCAAAGGATGCAATATACAAAATTGACCATTAGATGGCATAGTATAATGATATATTAAAAAAGAATTAAATAATTTTAAACTAATTACACCTAATCTAATCCCCCTAATAAAATAAAAAAGCACCCCCAAAATAATAAAAATCCCTACCCTATACTAAATTACAAATAGCCTTTAAAAGGGCCTTTTGCGGGGCATTGCCCCAAGTAATCAGCTTTACAATACCCCCCCCAACATTACAACCCACCACCAACATACCCCTACTCTAAAACCCACCCCAATCCCCCCCCTTAAGAAAACATAACACTAACCCCCCTGAAGATCACCCTACTTGAGCCGTCTTCACCCAGCCGGGCACAAGTTGTTCCTCCATACGGCAGAAGTCTTCATCCGATCGGGGCAGAAGAGGTCCTCCAGACGGCAGAAGTCTTCATCCAGGCTGCATCTTCTATCTACATCCTTCCGGAGCAGAAGCGGAGCCATCTTCTATCCAGCCAACGCTGAGCCATCCTCTTCAATCGAAGTCCTAATGAAGAATGAAGTTTCCTTTAAATGACATCATCCAAGATGGTGTCCCTCAAATTCCGATTGGCTGATAGGATTCTATCAGCCAATCGGAATTAAGGTAGGAATGAAGATTGGATCAGCCAATAGAATGCAAGGTCAATTCTATTGCTGTCCAATCAGCCAATCGGATTGAACTTCAATCCGATTGCTGATTAATCAACCAATCGGATTTTTCCTACCTTAATGCCGATTGGCTGATAGAATCCTATCCGCCAATTGAGAATTCGAGGGACGCCAATCTTAGATGACGTCAATTAAAGGAACCTTCATATCTTCGTTAGGACTTCGATTGAAGAGGATAGCACCACATCGGCTGGATAGAGATGGCTGCTGCTCGCTCCGGAAGGATGAAGATAGAAGATGCCGCCTGGATGAAGCCTTCTGCCGGGTCTGGATGTCCTCTTCTGCCCGTTCTGATGAAGACTTCTGGTCGGTCTGGAGGTCCACTTGTACCCGGCTGGGTGAAGACGGCTCAAGGTAGGGTGATCTTCAGGGGGTTAGTGTTAGGTTTTTTTTAAGGGGGATTGGGTGGGTTATATGTAGGGTATGTGGGTGGTGGGTTGTAATGTGTTGGGGGGGTATTGTATTTTTTTTTTTTACAGGTAAAAGAGCTGATTTACTTTGGGGAAATGCCCCCGCAAAAGGCCCTTTTTAAGGGCTATTTGTAATTTTAGTATAGGGTAGGGATTTTTATTCTTTTGGGGTGCTTTTAGATTTTATTAGGGGGATTAGATTAGGTGTAATTTAGTTTAAAATTATTGTAATTCTTTTTTATTTTCTGTAATTTAGTTTTTATTTTTTTTTCGTAATTTAGTTTATTTAATTTAATTGTAATTAGTTTAATTTAATTTTATTTAATTTATTTATTTATAGTGTAGTGTTAGGTGTAATTGTAACTTAGGTTAGAATTTATTTTACAGGTAATTTTGTATTTATTTTAGCTAGGTAGTTATTAAATAGTTAATAACTATTTGATAACTATTGTACCATGTTAAAATAAATACAAAGTTGCTTGTAAAATTAAAAATAAATCCTATGCTAGCTACAATGTAACTATTAGTTATATTGTAGCTATCTTATTGTTTATTTTATTGGTAAGTATTTAGTTTTAAATAGGAATAAATAATTTAATTGTAGTTATTTTATTTTGATGTATTTAAATTATATTTAAATTAGGGGGGTGTTAGGGTTAGGGTTAGACTTAGGTTAGGGTTAATAATTTTATTATAGTGGCGGCGACGGTTGTCGGAGGTAGATTAGGGGGTTAATTAAATTTAATATTAGTTGCGACGACGTTGGGGGACGGCAGCAGATTAGGGGTTAATAAATATAATGTAGGTGTCGGCGATGTTGGGGGCAGCAGATTAGGGGTTCTTTGTATTATGTAGGTGGCGGCGGAGTCCGGGGAGCGGCAGATTAGGGGTTTAATAGTACTAATGCAGGTGTTAGCGATGTCGGGGGCGGCAGATTTGGGGTAAATAAGTGTAAGATTAGGGGTGTTTAGACTCGGGGGTTCATGTTAGGGTGTGTAGGTGCAGACATAAAATTAATTTCCCCATAGGAAAACATTGGGGCTGTGTTAGGATTCTAAACGCTGCTTTTTTGCAGGTGTTGCAGGGTTTTTTTTCACCCAGCTCAGCCCCATTGTTTTCTATGGGGGAAATCGTGCACGAGCACGTTTTGCCATCTTACCGCTGACCTTTTAGCAACGCTGGTATCGAGGTGAGATGTGGACGCTAAATTTTCTCAACGCTCACTTTTCTGAGGCTAACGCTGGCTTAAAGAAAACTCGTCATACCAGCGTTGTTCTTAAGGGAGCGGTAAGAAAGAAAGGAGCGTTAGCACGCACAGCCTTACCACACAAAACTCGTGATCTAGCACGTAAGTTAGATTTAATTATGTTTATGCACCATGGACAATTGACTTTGTGAAGTGAAAATACTAATAGAGAGAAAATGTTGCCAGGCTAAAGTGGGTTAGCAGTAGATATTGCCTCCTTCTATTCCAAATTTCAACTGAATTATCTGTGACCTATACTACATTTCAAAACCTTCTCTGTATAATATCTGAAAGTGCACTATTCCTTTTTATAAACATACAGTATCTGTATCTCGGTAGGTCAATAGATGTTTTCATACTGCTGGTATGAAAAAAGAATACTGAGCATCCTATACCCCAGTTGTATTGAGTAGTGTAGTACTGCAAATACTCATTAAACTTAAACTAGAATATTTAGATCTTTAATTGTCAAATATAGGGACCTGTATAACATCTGCAGAATTCCTAGAGAAAGGCTGCAGGTAATATTAGCCTCAGAGCAGATTCCTGTCATCCCATAAATGGCAAATAAATGATTGTTTTCAATTAAAAATATATATATTTCAGTAGTGTATTCAAAATGACAATATAACATATAAGTATATTATGTATTAGGATATAACAAGTATAATAGAATATATGTATAATTCTGTAAATCAATACATGAAACAGTAATTACCAACTTTGTGTAAGGGTTATGTAAGCAATTCAATAATGCTTTCAATTATATAATTACAAACGATTAAAACATGTAAAACCTAAACCTTTTAGATCTTATATGTTTAATTGATTAATCCAAAACCAGATCAATAAAAAAATCAAAAGATTATTAATGGAAATAAAAAGCAACACTTGAACAAAGGCAGAATCAAGAAGCATAAATCACTACAATTTTTACATAGATTTTGATAGCAGATAAGAGCCATGGGCCCAGCAATTTTGCCCAATAATCGTATCTAGTACAGTACATAGGATAGCCTAATGCTTATCCCAGACAAATCTTGAGTCCCCCACAGTGTTTGTCATTACCACGTCTTGTGGAAGTTTATTCTATTGGGCCAATTTATGAAAGTGCAAGCGGATATGATACGATGTAGAGTATCATGTCCGCCGCACATCGATAAATGCAGACAGCATACGCTGTCGACATTTACCATTGCACAAGCAGTTCTAGTGAACTGCTTGTGCAATGCCGCCCCCTGCAGATTCCCGGCCTATCGGCCTCTAGCAAAGTATGTCAATCAGCCCGATGGTATAGAATCGGGCGAATTGATGTCCGCAGCCTCAGAGCAGGTGGACAAGTTAGGGAATAAATGTAAATCCTGCGCAGAAAACAGATGGGGGATAGGGATTGGGAGTACCTCTAGCTCTCCTCAACGGATACCCTATGTACCCGATGTGAACAGAAAATGATAGGGGGTGGAGGTGAGCGCCAAAGTAGGCTGAGGATAGGGAAGGGAGACAAATGTTGGTCCTCCTACTAGTAGTTAGGAGTGGATGTACAGAATAAGTAATGCTGAGGTGAGTATATAAGTTTATAAATGTATATCGATATTTATTCAACACAATCGGTTTAAAATGTCGGTTAAAAGTTCCGGTGATCTTCTAAAACATACAGTCAATAAAAATTACAATCAATAGAAAATATTACACATTCATAAACAATCATGGATCCATGTTACAATAACGAAATGATTTAAAAATCAGAAAAAATAGATAATAAAAATAAAAATGTAAAAGATTAAATGACCTGGTGCACCTAAAAACGTCTGACAATGAATGACCTGATAGTCCAAATGCTCTTAATGTGGGTGGTACTCTGTGGTACAATCCGGATATTGATGAGTGTTTCTATTGTTGTGTTTATCCAAACAGATAATAATAGTGACAAAAAAAAAAAGGTGTCTCTATTTTATATCCAATTCAGAAAATTCAAAATAGTGTATATCCTGTGATTGAGAAAATGCAAACTTGAAAGTGTAAAAAAACAATGTGATCGCTGGATGTCAAAAAAAAGTGTGAAAAAGGTTGGAAAAAAATATATAAAAAATAAAAATGTGAAGAAAATATAAGTTCTTTCACAAAAAGTGTAGAAATCCTCAAATTGGTGAAACAAGATGATATTAGTCTTTCAAAAGTTAATCAATATGTGTCCAAAATGAAATCAGTGTAATGAAGTTGTCACCCAGTTGATATAATAAAATAAAATAAAATAAAATAAAAGCTGAGCAAAACCTGCAAAGAAAACAAACAATACTGTAATATATACAAACTGTTCAGTGGATATATTAGTATTATGCTTACTCAAATCAGTCGACGCGTTTCGGCCATATCCTCCTGGCCTTATCAAGACTTGATAAAGGCCAGGAGGATAGGCCGAAACGCGTCGACTGATTTAGAGTAAGCGATAATACTAATATATCCACTTGAACAGATTTGTATATATTACCGTATTGTTTGTTTTCTTTGCAGGTTTTTGCTCAGCTTTATTATTGATTTTATTATATTTCAACTGGTGGGGGTTGACAACTTCATTACACTGATTTCATTTTTGGACACATATTGATTAACTTTTTGAAAGACTAATATCATTCTTGTTTCACCAATTTGAGGATTTCTACACTTTTTGTGAAAGAACTTTATATTTTCTCACATTTTTATTATTTTATATATTTTTTCCAACCCTTTTTCACCTTTTTTTTGACATCCAGCGTATCACATTGTTTTTTACACGTTCAAGTTTGCATTTTCTCAATCACAGGATATACACTATTTTGAATTTTTCTGAATTGGATATAAAATAGAGACACCTTTTTTTTTGTCACATATTATCTGTTTGGATAACACAACTATAAGAACACTCATCGAATATCCGGGATTGTACCACAGAGTACCACCCACATTAAGAGATTTGGACTATCAGGTCATTCATTGTCAGACGTTTTAGGTGCACCAGGTCATTTCATCTTTTACATTTTTATTTTTATTATCTATTTTTTCTGATTTTAAATCATTTCGTTATTGTAACATGGATCCATTATTGTTTATGAATGTGTACTATTTTCTATTGATTGTAATTTTTATTGTACTGTATGTTTTAGAAGATCACACGACTTTAACCCGACATTTTAAACCGATTGTGTTGAATAAATATCGGATATACATTTATAAACTTATATACTCACCTCAGCATTACTTATTCTGTACATCCACTCCTAACTACTAGTAGGAGGACCAACATTTGTCTCCCTTCCCATCCTCAGCCTACTTTGGCGCTCTACCCTTTCCACCCCTAGCAGGTGGACAAGTTATTGGCTTCAACAACTGCTGTTTACTGGCGAGCCTGATAATTCGCCCCCCCCCCCCTCCCATGGAATCAATTACGGCTTTCTGTAAAGAAGTGCTTCTGCAAATTACTCCTGAATCTACTACCCTTCAGCTTGAGATCATGACCCTTGTCCTTAAATTTTTCTTTTTTATATAAAATACTAACAGCCTCAGATTCACTACTTGAAAGTTACTATTATATCAGCTCTTTTCATTCCCTCCACTAAGCAAGTACCTATTTGGGTAACTGAAACTCTCCTGGTAGATTCCAGTTTGTTTAGTACATCCTTTCTGAGATATGGGGGCATATTTATCAAGGTCTGGCGGACTTGATCGAGCACTGCGGATCAGGGTCCACCAGACCTCACTGAATACGGCGAGCAATACGCTTGCTGTATTCAGCATTGCACTAGCAGCTCACAAGAGCTGCTGGTGCAACGCCCCCGCCCCCTGGCAGACTCACGGCCAATGTGCCAGCCCGCAAGGGGGTGTCAATCAACCCGATCATACTCTGATCGGGTTGTATTGTGGCGATGAGTGTCCGCTGCTCAGAGCAGGCGGACAGGTTTATGGGTTTCAGCGGTCTTTGTGACCGCTGCTTCATAACTGCTGTTTCTGGCGAGCCTGCAGGCTCGCCAGAAACACGGGGCATCAAGCTCCATTCAGAGCTTGATACATAAGGCCCCATGGCCAGCAGAAAGCAAATACTCAGATGAAGCCTAACTAGTGATTCTGTAAAGTGCATAAGAATCTTACTATTTCTGCCACAAATACCTCTAAAAATATAACCAAGCCTTCTACTGGCCTCTACTTTCTGCAATACTAGCATTTTTTACTAAATTAAATAATCTGAAATAATAATTCTTAAAATAGTTTATTGCATAAAAAAGATAGATAATGCCTTTATTCTACCCTTTCCCAGCTTGCACAACCAACATAGTTAGATTAATATACTTTATAACATTTAAAACCTCTAAATGGTCTTCCTGTTTCAAAGGTTCTATAGACAGCCTCTTAATCACATGCTTTTTTATTTTATTTTCACAACTGAAGAATGCTAGTTCATGTGGGCCATATAGATACAATGTTGTTCACGTCTGAGGAGTTATTTAATAGTTAGCACAACACATACTAAATACAAGTCAATAGATAACAAATACAGTCATGTGTTCAGGGCTAAAAAGTATATTAATATACTGTGTGTGGTTATGAAAAACTGGGGACTTGGGTAATAAAGGGATTATCTATCTTTTTAAACAATAACAATTCTATTGTGGAGACTGTCCGTTTAAGTCCCGTTCTTATTTTGTAACAGTCAGTAAAGTGTCATTGATTTTGTTATTAATAATAATAATTTTTTGCACCTGCAGTATTAAAACTTTAGATCCAAGTCGTTTGTCCAAGTCCTTCAATTTTTTTTATATCACTTCTCTTTTGGTCTACCCCTCCCCCCCCAGGAACATCTATTCTATTACAAATGTTTGTATAACCTGTTAAATAGACATACTTTACCCCTGTAGCCCTTTGCTGATATCAACTGATAAATAGGTTAAGCAAAACGGCCCCAGAACGTGACCCACATGAGAAACATACTAATAACTGCCCCGTCTGCACAATGTACTCTCCCTTTTACTAAGACACCTGTTTTTCTATCCTTATGCCAGAATTCTCCCAGTTGGCAATTTTTTAGTCTAAATAAGATACAGTTTGTTGTGTAGGGACAGTGTCAAATGTTTTGCTGAAATCTAGAAATGCTACATCAACTGGTCTAATACTTTTGTTACATAATCAAAGAGAGTAAATTAGATTTGTCTGACGTGATCTCCCCGAAGGAAAAACATGTTGATTTCAGTCCTCTAATTAGTTTGTCTTTGTGTATAATTTATTATTTTTTTTAAGATAAATAATTATTTCCCCTACTACTGGTTAGGACTTGACTAGCCCTGTGGTTACCAGATTCTTCCTTACTGCCTTTTATAATGAAGAGGTACTACATTCTCTATTTTCTCCAATTATCTGGAGTAGCTAACAAAAAATCAAAGTCCATTCAAAGCCCTTCAATGAATATTATCATGGCCCACTGACTTTTTACATTTATTTTTGATTATGCTAATAAAACTTCATCCTCTGTAAAAAGATTAGTGCTAAGCTCATTTCCATTTTGTAGACATTCTATCTCACAATCTTTTGTGATGACAGAACAGAAAGTCTGCAATTTGGCTTATCTCCTACTATTCAACCATCAAATGTTTTCAATGTAAATTATTATTGTATTCTTCTTTCTGAATAATAAAATATAAATTTTGGGGTTTTGTGTCCCTTTAATGTATTAAATTTTAGATCTAATACTGAGTAAATATTACTTTAGAACTTGATTATTAAAAGGGATAGAAAAGTCAAAATTAAACTTTCATGATTCAGTATCAAGGGGCATATGTATCAAGGTCTGGCGGACCTGATCCGACACTAAACGGATCAGGTCCACCAGACCTCGCTGAATACGGCGAGCAATACGCTCGCCGTATTCAGCTTTGCACCAGCAGCTCACAAGAGATCAAGGGGGCAATATGTATCAAGGTCTGGCGGACCATGATCCGACACTACACTGCGGGATCAGGGTCCCACCAGACCTCGCTGAATACGCGAGCTACTACGCTCGACGTATTCAGCTTTGCACCAGCAGCTCACAAGAGCTGCTGGTGCAACGCCGCCCCCTGCAGACGTCGCGGTCAATGGGCCGCCAGCAGGGGGGGGTGTCAATCAACCCGATTGTACACGTTCGGGTTGTATTGTGGCGATGTGTGTATTTTTTTTGTATTTCTGTTGAGACTGTATATAGTTGTGTTTTTTTGTATTTGAGTATGTATGTTTGTATGTAGTGTGTGTGTGTGCATTAAAATGTGTGCATTGGGGGGATAGTTGTATTTTGATGTGTGTATTTGGACCTGAGTTATTTATGTGTGTGAATATATGTGTTTGTCCTGTATTTCGTGTGAGTGAGTATATCTGTATGAGAGAGGACACTGAGAGGGTATATGATTGTGTGTATTCGTGTTTGGTGCAGTGTGTAGGAAATATATGTTTATGGATGTATATTTAAGAGGGTGTAGAAGTATATATGTATGTGTGAGCATGTTATACATGTATGTGTGTACATGCCAGAAATTTTTGGTCCTCTCTATAATCAAAGGGAAATTCCCCCATGTGCTGCACACTGGTCTGCAAGTATGTCGATGTGCATGGTTATCCAGGGTAATAAGAGGGTTACATCACTGTAGTAAAAAAAATAGTGATTTTAACATTTACTGCCTAGTACACACACAGTTAATCAAGGTTTGTTAAATTACTCCCTTCAAAAGTAAATTTGCTGCATTAGTTAATTCCCTACTTGCCCATATGAACCGTGGCGGTGGTTTCTTAACCCTTGCACATCAAGAACACCTAATATCAATAAAGGGATTCAATTAATGATTCTAACCCACAAATTAGTCATGTAAGCCCTTGATTATACCAGCCACCATTGATGTAAATATACATAGTCATATATATGTAAATGTAAGAGGATACTTTATTAGGCATTGCTGTGATTGGAAGTCTGTCCATGCTAGTGTGTGTGTTGTGTGTGTGTGGTGCATGTATGTATGTAAAGTTTGTATGTATGTATATTATATATATATATATAGATAGTATAATATATATATATATAGTATATTATATTATATATATATATAGTATATATATATAGTATATATATATAAATGCATTGGGAGCCCTTGTGCAAATTAAGGTAGAAGATAACACGAAGAAACATTTATGCAATATTTCATATAAAAAAAATTAACTAGTTATTTACTGTAAATATTTTACATTCCAATGTTCTGAACATAGCAATATAGTGTTCTAAGTATTTTTGAATCGATATTCCTATATATATATATATATATATCTGTATATATCTACAGTATACGTATATATAATCATCTAAGTAAATAGGCTATAGATATGTACTTGTACAAAATACCATCAGATACATGTAGAAATATTTAATGTGCAGAACATTGGAATGTGAAATATTCATATTTTCATGTTGGGGTTAGCACACATAAGAATATACAATCTGGTTTGCTCACGAGGTTTGGTAATTTTTCCCCACTTTTTTTTCTCCTTGACTTCTATGGGTGAACACGTAAACAAGCACGAAATATTCTAAATTTGGCTTTTTGCGTTCGTCATGGTAGCGTACAAGCAAAAAACAGTTTACTTTTAACTGATAATATGAGCGCAACCCGACGTGTGCCTATTATAAAGCTTATTTCTAGCGCAGTTAAAGCTTGAGTGGGAGCATTAATTAGAGCTCCACTTGTAATCGGACCTATCATTGGCAGTGAAACTGGTGAAAATAAGCTTATGCTTTTTGATGAGTAATTCAGACATTATAAATAAAATGTGAGCATACATAACATATGCTTATAAAAAATAATGTGAAATGAATAAAGGCTTTGTGCATTTTTTTTTACTATGCATTTCGTCTTTCTTTGTTGTGTCCTAAACTGCTTTAATATCCACTACCAGGGAGTCATCAATGCAGGCATAAAGCCAGTGTTCACCGGTTATCTGCATTTCTCTGTGTAAGTGAGCTTGGAGGTCAATTCCATTATTGCAAGTACTCGATGTACTGCGACTGACACTGGCCATTTAATTCCTGCTGAGTGTGTACATCCAAACGAGGAATCTATAGCCCACAGTTAAGCTGCTGTTAAGGTTTTTACAATATCTGCTTTGTGTCCGTCTTAACTTGTGACTAAATAATACTTTTAATTTCTTGTTTATTAGTAAAATTAGTTAGAGGGCTAATTTGATTTTGGGCCCGTAAACAGGCTCGTTTACGGGTGTACGATAAATAACCAGCCAAAACAAGTGCTGGTTATTGCTACAGAGAGCTTGTGGTAGCAATTAGCACTCAAAATTTAACCAGAGGTCAGAGCTCTGGTTAATTTTTTAAAATGTCCCCCCATTGCCCTCAAAATACAGTGTAGTGTGTCATTTTGCAAATAAAAATATGAGCATCTTGTGTTTAAAAACAAAAAACAAAACACAACTGCACAAAGCAGTTTTTAGGGATTAAAGTGTGCAGTGTGGGGTGTTAGAAAAAAAACGGCCACTGAAAAGTGCCTTTACATTGTGGTCTATGGGAAACTGTGGTTGCTCTATAAATATATATGTATTTGCTTCTATACAGTAGTATATTTATGTGTTAATATGTGTATATTAACACTTAAATATTTATACAGATATAAAAACACAAAAACATATATATACAGTATATTATCATATCACATATATATTTAACCTTTTGTGGTCCATCGCTGCGTGCTAACCCCCTTCGCTTTGCTAGGTTCTCATGCCGTGGTCTGACGACATTGCAGTTCACCTGGGTCCGGCCATTGGCCCTAAAAAACGTGGGTGCCACTTTCTAGACGCCTATCTGGATTCCACAGGTCCTCTGGGTGAGACCTCCAGCATACTGACTGCTGAATTTGAATGTCAGCCTGCTTTATCGGCAACCTTATTCATTTAGGTGCCACTTCCCTTGTGAGTAGTTTTTTGCACATCACTTTATATTTGTGTTTTAACGATTCACACTAGTGTTGGCGCCCCTTGTTTATCTTCCATTTTTTAGAAAGTAGCCCTTTATTGTTAAGAAATATTTGTTAACTAGAGATGACTTATTCTTATGATATGCATTTAGGTTTCAGGGAACAATTTGCCCTATGGACCAGGGAATCCATAGGTATTATTGTTTTATAATATATTTTATCTAATTATTAAAATGTGTAGAGCCTAAAAGTTTTGAGTTAATACTTAAAAAAGGGCTAGATTAAAAGTGGCATACAAACATTACGTGGTGTGATATAAGAAAATTGTGGGGCGCATTCATTTGTGCTCGTATTACAAGTTGAAAGTAAATACTAAAACGCGAATGAGCACAATCGCATGTACGCTTGTTGGTTTAACGTGACTTGAAGGCTAGTGACTTAAAAAAAGTTCCACCAAACAACATAAATACTATAAAAATAAAGTTACAATCATATATCACACTATCTGATAAAAAAATTTATTAACATGAATATAAAATAAAAAAAAAAGTTATAAGATTTGGTATATGGCCAAGTATTTGACTGTGCAAATGGCTATTATATAGTGATGTTGCGAACATAAAAATTTGGGGGTCGGGAACTGCGAACGCGAACTTCCCCAACTGTTTGTCAAACCGGCGAACCCGGGAGCGAACCGCCAAAGACTTCAATAGGCAGGTGAATTTTAAAACTCACAGGGACTCTTTCGGGCCACAATAGTGATGGAGAAAAGTAGTTTCAAGTGAGACTAACTCCTGACTGTGGCATGGGCCGGAGGGGGATCACATGGCAAAACTCCCATGGAAAATTACATAGTTTATGCAGAGTCTAGTTTTAAGCCATAGAAGGGCATAAATCACCTAACATTCCTAAATTGTTTGGAATAACATGCTTTAAAACATCAGGTATGATGTTGTATCGATCAGGTAGGTAAGGGTACGCCCCGCTTCACAGTGCGGACCAAACTCCCCGTTTAAAGGGACAGTCTACACCAGAATTTTTATTGTTTTAAAAGATAGATAATCCCTTTATTACACATTCTCAGTTTTGCATAACTAACACATTTATAATAATTATACTTTTAACCTCTGTGATTATCTTGTATCTAAGCCTCTGCAAACTTTTTTCATTTCTTTTGACAGACTTGCAGTCTAGCCAATCAGTGCCTGCTCCAGATAACCTCTGTGCACGAGCACAGTGTTTTCTATATGAAATATGTGAACTAACACCCTCTAGTGGTGAAAAACTGTTAAAATGCATTCTGAAAGAGGTGGCTTCAAGGTCTAAGAAATTAGCATAATGAACCTCCTAGGTTAAGCTTTCAACTAAGAATACCAAGAGAACAAAGCAAAATTGGTGATAAAAGTAAATTGAAGAATTGTTTTAAAATTACATGCTCTATCTGAATCATGAAAGTTTAGTTTGACCTAGACTGTCCCTTAACGCACCGCAAACAACCGCAAACAGTCCATTTGCACACACCGCAAACTCCCCATTTGCACAAGGTTGGATACCAGCAAGCCATGTCCCGTTCCTTGTCCTCAACTGGATGTCCTATGAGAGTGCTCTTCTCCCACCCAGCCACGTACAAAAACCAAGGGTCCCCGAAAGGTGAATACAAGCCCCCTGGGACGCCAGCTGTGTTGGTCTTCCACCTCCTCAAAGCACCTTTCCCTCCTCTGAACCTCCTCTTCTACAGACTCCTCTCTCTGCGTTGCCCTGCTCTCTGCATTATTATAAGGTGTGTTAAGTATACTTTCCTATCAGTTTAATCCCTGTTACGTCCCCTATCAGGGGGACGTGTATATGGCATCGATTTTAGGAACCGGGAGATGGAAAAAAGATTCTGTCGGACTCTGGTCCTCCTACTTCAAATTTGGGGGCACTGCGCGTGCAATCTAATGTGCCACCAGATAGGAGTGGTGTGTTAAGTAGTACTATTCTTATCATGGTTTAATCCCTGTTACGTCCCCTATCAGGGGAGCTGTATATGGCAATCGATTTTAGGAACCGGAGGTGGAAAAAGATGCTTGGTCGCGTTCCTCCTACTTCAAATTTGGGGGCACTGCGCGTGCAATCTAATGTGCCACCCAGATAAGGAGTGGTGTGTTAAGTAGTACTATTCTTATCAGTTTAATCCCTGTTACGTCCCCTATCACGTGGACTGCTATTATTTAACACAGTCAAAAAAGTTGTTGATTTTTTAGATTTTAAACATTGTTCTTACACCAGATATGAGTTGCACTGGGGTGACACTGTGCCCTGGCAGGCAATGAACTGAAACGCACACGTGTGAAGGAAACTGACTGCTATTATTTAACACAGTCTAAAAAGTGGTTGTTTTTTTTATTTTAAACTACTGTAACACCAGATATGAGTTGCACTAAGTGTGACACTGTGCCTGGCAGGCAGGCACTGAAACGCACACTGTGAGGAAACTGACCTGCTATTATTTAACACAGTCAAAAAAGTGTTGTTTTTTTTTAAATCTACACTACTGTTACACCCAGATATGAGGTTGCACTGGGGTGACACTGTGCCCTGGCAGGCAGGTACTCAAAACTTTCACGGTGTGAAGGAAACTGACCGCTATAATTTAACACAGTCAAAAAAGTGTTGTTTTTTTTATTTAAACAACTCGTTACACCAGATATGAGTTGCCACTAGGGGTAGACACTGTGCCCTGGCAGCAGGCACTGAAACGCACACGTGTGAAGGAAACTGACTGCTATTATTTTAACACAGTCAAAAAAGTGTTGTTTTTTTATATTTAATCTACTGGTTACACCAGAGATTTGGAGTTTGCACTGGGGTGACACTGTGCCCTGGCAGGCAGGCACGTGATACGCACTACGTGTGAAGGGAAACTGACTGCTATTATTTAACACAGTCAAAAAAGTGTTGGTTTTTTTTTAAATCTACACTACTGTTACAGCACAGATATGAGTTGCACTGGGGGATGACACTGTGCCCTGGCAGGCACCTGAAGACGCACGACGTGTGAAGGGAAACTGACTGCTATTATTTTAACACAGTCAAAAGAAGTGTTGTTTTTTTTAACTCTACAGCTACTGTTACATACACCAGATATGGAGTTGCACTGGGGGGACACTGTGCCCAGCAGGCAGGCACTGAAACGCACAGCGTGTGAAAGAAACTGACTACTATTATTTAACACAGTCAAAAAAGGTGTTGTTTTTTTATATTTAAACTACTGTTACATCAGATTATGAAGTTTGCACTGGGGTGACACCACTGTGCCCCTGGGTAGGCAGGCACTGAAACGTACAACGTGTGAAGGAAACTGACTGCTAATATTTAACAGTCAAAAAAGTGTAGTTTTTTTTATATTTAAACTACTGTTACACCAGATATGAGTTGCACTGGGGTGACACTGTGCCTGGCAGGCAGGCACTGAAACGCACACTGTGAAGGAAACTGACTGCTATTATTTAACACAGTCAAAAAAGGTTGTTGTTTATTTATATTTAAACTACTGTTACACCAAGATAGAGTTGCACTGGGGGTGACACTGTGCCCTGGTACGGCAGGCACTGAAACGCACACGTGTGAAAGGAAACTGACTGCTATTATTTAACACAGTCAAAAAAGTGTTGTTTTTTTTTTAAATCTACACTACTGTTACACCAGATATGAGTTGCACTGGGAAGACACTGTGCCCTGGCAGGACAGCACTGAAATGCACACGTGTGAAGGAAACTAGACTGCTATTATTTAACACAGTCAAAAAAAGTGTTGTTTTTTTTTTAAATCTACACTACTGTTACACCAATATGAGTTGCACTGGGGTCACACTGTGCCCTGGCAGGCAGGCACTGAAACGCACACGTGTGAAGGAAACTGACTGCTATTATTTAACACAGTCAAAAAAGTGTTGTTTTTTTATATTTAAACTACTGTTACACCAGATATGAGTTGCACTGGGGTGACACTGTGCCCTGGCAGGCAGGCACTGAAACGCACACGTGTGAAGGAAACTGTCTGCTATTATTTAACACAGTCAAAAAAGTGTTGTTTTTTTTTTTAAATCTACACTACTGTTACACCAGATATGAGTTGCACTGGGGTGACACTGTGCCCTGGCAGGCACTGAAACGCACACGTGTGAAGGAAACTGACTGCTATTATTTAACACAGTCAAAAAAGTGTTGTTTTTTTAACTCTACACTACTGTTACACCAGATATGAGTTGCACTGGGGTGACACTGTGCCCTGGCAGGCAGGCACTGAAACGCACACGTGTGAAAGAAACTGACTACTATTATTTAACACAATCAAAAAAGTGTTGTTTTTTTATATTTAAACTACTGTTACACCAGATATGAGTTGCACTGGGGTGACACTGTGCCCTGGTAGGCAGGCACTGAAACGTACAAGTGTGAAGGAAACTGACTGCTATTATTTAACAGTCAAAAAAGTGTTGTTTTTTTATATTTAAACTACTGTTACACCAGATATGAGTTGCACTGGGGTGACACTGTGCCCTGGCAGGCAGGCACTGAAACGCACACGTGTGAAGGAAACTGACTGCTATTATTTAACACAGTCAAAAAAGTGTTGTTTTTTTTATATTTAAACTACTGTTACACCAGATATGAGTTGCACTGGGGTGACACTGTGCCCTGGTAGGCAGGCACTGAAACGCACACGTGTGAAGGAAACTGACTGCTATTATTTAAAACAGTCAAAAAAGTGTTGTTGTTTTTTTAAATCTACACTACTGTTACACCAGATATGAGTTGCACTGGGAAGACACTGTGCCCTGGCAGGCAGGCACTGAAACGCACACGTGTGAAGGAAACTGACTGCTATTATTTAACACAGTCAAAAAAGTGTTGTTTTTTTTTTAAATCTACACTACTGTTACACCAGATATGAGTTGCACTGGGGTGACACTGTGCCCTGGCAGGCAGGTACTGAAACTTACACGTGTGAAGGAAACTGACCGCTATTATTTAACACAGTCAAAAAAGTGTTGTTTTTTTATATTTAAACTACTGTTACACCAGATATGAGTTGCACTGGGGTGACACTGTGCCCTGGCAGGCAGGCGCTGAAACGCACACGTGTGAAGGAAACTGACTGCTATTATTTAACACAGTCAAAAAAGTGTTGTTTTTTCTTTAAATCTACACTACTGTTACACCAGATATGAGTTGCACTGGGGTGACACTGTGCCCTGGCAGGCACTGAAACGCACACGTGTGAAGGAAACTGACTGCTATTATTTAACACAGTCAAAAAAGTGTTGTTTTTTTAACTCTACACTACTGTTACACCAGATATGAGTTGCACTGGGGTGACACTGTGCCCTGGCAGGCAGGCACTGAAACGCACACGTGTGAAAGAAACTGACTACTATTATTTAACACAGTCAAAAAAGTGTTGTTTTTTTATATTTAAACTACTGTTACACCAGATATGAGTTGCACTGGGGTGACACTGTGCCCTGGCAGGCAGGCACTGAAACGTACACGTGTGAAGGAAACTGACTGCTATTATTTAACAGTCAAAAAAGTGTTGTTTTTTTATATTTAAACTACTGTTACACCAGATATGAGTTGCACTGGGGTGACACTGTGCCCTGGCAGGCAGGCACTGAAACGCACACGTGTGAAGGAAACTGACTGCTATTATTTAACACAGTCAAAAAAGTGTTGTTTTTTTATATTTAAACTACTGTTACACCAGATATGAGTTGCACTGGGGTGACACTGTGCCCTGGTAGGCAGGCACTGAAACGCACACGTGTGAAGGAAACTGACTGCTATTATTTAACACAGTCAAAAAAGTGTTGTTTTTTTTTTAAATCTACACTACTGTTACACCAGATATGAGTTGCACTGGGAAGACACTGTGCCCTGGCAGGCAGGCACTGAAACACACACGTGTGAAGGAAACTGACTGCTATTATTTAACACAGTCAAAAAAGTGTTGTTTTTTTTTAAATCTACACTACTGTTACACCAGATATGAGTTGCACTGGGGTGACACTGTGCCCTGGCAGGCACTGAAACGCACACGTGTGAAGGAAACTGACTGCTATTATTTAACACAGTCAAAAAAGTGTTGTTTTTTTTAACTCTACACTACTGTTACACCAGATATGAGTTGCACTGGGGTGACACTGTGCCCTGGCAGGCAGGCACTGAAACGCACACGTGTGAAAGAAACTGACTACTATTATTTAACACAGTCAAAAAAGTGTTGTTTTTTTATATTTAAACTACTGTTACACCAGATATGAGTTGCACTGGGGTGACACTGTGCCCTGGCAGGCAGGCACTGAAACGTACACGTGTGAAGGAAACTTATTGCTATTATTTAACACAGTCAAAAAAGTGTTGTTTTTTTATATTTAAACTACTGTTACACCAGATATGAGTTGCACTGGGGTGACACTGTGCCCTGGCAGGCAGGCACTGAAACGCACATGTGTGAAGGAAACTGACTGCTATTATTTAACACAGTCAAAAAAGTGTTGTTTTTTTATATTTAAACTACTGTTACACCAGATATAAGTTGCACTGGGGTGACACTGTGCCCTGGCAGGCAGGCACTGAAACGTACACGTGTGAAGGAAACTGACTGCTATTATTTAACACAGTCAAAAAAGTGTTGTTTTTTTATATTTAAACTACTGTTACACCAGATATGAGTTGCACTGGGGTGACACTGTGCCCTGGCAGGCAGGCACTGAAACGCACACATGTGAAGGAAACTGACTACTATTATTTAACACAGTCAAAAAAGTGTTGTTTTTTTTTTAAATCTACACTACTGTTACACCAGATATGCATACAAAGAGAGAAGCGCTCTACCAGGAACGAACAACAGCTCAGTGGCTTGTTCTATGGCGATTTACCACCCGGAAGCAGCCTCTTTTAGACCAGTGTGCTTTTCACAGAAGAAAACTTTCCTGAAGTATATCAGTCTGATCCCGCCAAGTAAGGTCAGTCCAGCCCGAAATACCAGGCAATTCTCCTCTGAACAAGGAACATGACAACCCCAGACGATCGTTTCGGCCTCCTATGGGCCTCGTCAGTGAGGTGCAGCCACATTCCTCTAAGCACACTGGGCAAGGAGTCCACGTCTGGTTTCCCCCATCACCCATAGGGAGACTTCCCCAGGGTCATAATAATTTGCATACAAAGAGAGAAGCGCTCTACCAGGAACGAACAACAGCTCAGTGGCTTGTTCTATGGCGATTTACCACCCGGAAGCAGCCTCTTTTAGACCAGTGTGCTTTTCACAGAAGAAAACTTTCCTGAAGTATATCAGTCTGATCCCGCCAAGTAAGGTCAGTCCAGCCCGAAATACCAGGCAATTCTCCTCTGAACAAGGAACATGACAACCCCAGACGATCGTTTCGGCCTCCTATGGGCCTCGTCAGTGAGGTGCAGCCACATTCCTCTAAGCACACTGGGCAAGGAGTCCACGTCTGGTTTCCCCCATCACCCATAGGGAGACTTCCCCAGGGTCATAATAATTTGCATACAAAGAGAGAAGCGCTCTACCAGGAACGAACAACAGCTCAGTGGCTTGTTCTATGGCGATTTACCACCCGGAAGCAGCCTCTTTTAGACCAGTGTGCTTTTCACAGAAGAAAACTTTCCTGAAGTATATCAGTCTGATCCCGCCAAGTAAGGTCAGTCCAGCCCGAAATACCAGGCAATTCTCCTCTGAACAAGGAACATGACAACCCCAGACGATCGTTTCGGCCTCCTATGGGCCTCGTCAGTGAGGTGCAGCCACATTCCTCTAAGCACACTGGGCAAGGAGTCCACGTCTGGTTTCCCCCATCACCCATAGGGAGACTTCCCCAGGGTCATAATAATTTGCATACAAAGAGAGAAGCGCTCTACCAGGAACGAACAACAGCTCAGTGGCTTGTTCTATGGCGATTTACCACCCGGAAGCAGCCTCCAATGAAGGCCGAAACGATCGTCTGGGGTTGCTTTGTTCCTTGTTCATAGAGGAATTGCCTGGTATTTCGGAGCTGGACTGACCGTAATAGGCGGGATCAGACTGATATACTACAGGAAAGTTCTACTCTGTGAAAAGCATTGCTGGGCTAAAAGAAGTTGCACCCAGGTGGTAAATCGCCATAGAACAGGCTAACAATGGTATTGAGCTGGTTGTTCGTTCCTGTGAGTGCATTTCTCTCTGTGTGTATTTAGTCTCCCTATGGGAAAAAGGGGAAACCAGACGTGGACTCCTTGCTCAGTGTGCTTAGAGGAACACTGCTACACCTCACTGACGAGGCCCAATGAAGGCCGAAACGATCGTCTGGGGTTGCTTTGTTCCTTGTTCAGAGAGGAATTGCCTGGTATTTCGGAGCTGGACTGACCGTAATAGGCGGGATCAGACTGATATACTACAGGAAAGTTCTACTCTGTGAAAAGCATTGCTGGGCTAAAAGAAGTTGCACCCAAGTGGTAAATCGCCATAGAACAGGCTAACAATGGTATTGAGCTGGTTGTTCGTTCCTGTGAGTGCATTTCTCTCTGTGTGTATTTAGTCTCCCTATGGGAAAAAGGGGAAACCAGACGTGGACTCCTTGCTCAGTGTGCTTAGAGGAACACTGCTACACCTCACTGACGAGGCCCAATGAAGGCCGAAACGATCGTCTGGGGTTGCTTTGTTCCTTGTTCAGAGAGGAATTGCCTGGTATTTCGGAGCTGGACTGACCGTAATAGGCGGGATCAGACTGATATACTACAGGAAAGTTCTACTCTGTGAAAAGCATTGCTGGGCTAAAAGAAGTTGCACCCAAGTGGTAAATCGCCATAGAACAGGCTAACAATGGTATTGAGCTGGTTGTTCGTTCCTGTGAGTGCATTTCTCTCTGTGTGTATTTAGTCTCCCTATGGGAAAAAGGGGAAACCAGACGTGGACTCCTTGCTCAGTGTGCTTAGAGGAACACTGCTACACCTCACTGACGAGGCCCAATGAAGGCCGAAACGATCGTCTGGGGTTGCTTTGTTCCTTGTTCAGAGAGGAATTGCCTGGTATTTCGGAGCTGGACTGACCGTAATAGGCGGGATCAGACTGATATACTACAGGAAAGTTCTACTCTGTGAAAAGCATTGCTGGGCTAAAAGAAGTTGCACCCAAGTGGTAAATCGCCATAGAACAGGCTAACAATGGTATTGAGCTGGTTGTTCGTTCCTGTGAGTGCATTTCTCTCTGTGTGTATTTAGTCTCCCTATGGGAAAAAGGGGAAACCAGACGTGGACTCCTTGCTCAGTGTGCTTAGAGGAACACTGCTACACCTCACTGACGAGGCCCAATGAAGGCCGAAACGATCGTCTGGGGTTGCTTTGTTCCTTGTTCAGAGAGGAATTGCCTGGTATTTCGGAGCTGGACTGACCGTAATAGGCGGGATCAGACTGATATACTACAGGAAAGTTCTACTCTGTGAAAAGCATTGCTGGGCTAAAAGAAGTTGCACCCAAGTGGTAAATCGCCATAGAACAGGCTAACAATGGTATTGAGCTGGTTGTTCGTTCCTGTGAGTGCATTTCTCTCTGTGTGTATTTAGTCTCCCTATGGGAAAAAGGGGAAACCAGACGTGGACTCCTTGCTCAGTGTGCTTAGAGGAACACTGCTACACCTCACTGACGAGGCCCAATGAAGGCCGAAACGATCGTCTGGGGTTGCTTTGTTCCTTGTTCAGAGAGGAATTGCCTGGTATTTCGGAGCTGGACTGACCGTAATAGGCGGGATCAGACTGATATACTACAGGAAAGTTCTACTCTGTGAAAAGCATTGCTGGGCTAAAAGAAGTTGCACCCAGGTGGTAAATCGCCATAGAACAGGCTAACAATGGTATTGAGCTGGTTGTTCGTTCCTGTGAGTGCATTTCTCTCTGTGTGTGTGTTACACCAGATATGAGTTGCACTGAGGTGACACTGTGCCCTGGCAGGCAGGCACTGAAACGCACACGTGTGAAAGAAACTGACTGCTATTATTTAACACAGTCAAAAAAGTGTTGTTTTTTTATATTTAAACTACTGTTACACCAGATATGAGTTGCACTGGGGTGACACTGTGCCCTGGCAGGCAGGCACTGAAACTTACACGTGTGAAGGAAACTGACTGCTATTATTTAACACAGTCAAAAAAGTGTTGTTTTTTTATATTTAAACTACTGTTACACCAGATATGAATTGCACTGGGGTGACACTGTGCCCTGGCAGGCAGGCACTGAAACGCACATGTGTGAAGGAAACTGACTGCTATTATTTAACAGTCAAAAAAGTGTTGTTTTTTTTAAATCTACACTACTGTTACACCAGATATGAGTTGCACTGTGGTGACACTGTGCCATGACAGGCAGGCACTTAAATGCACACGTGTGAAGTAAACTGACTGCTATTATTTAACACAGTCAAACAAGTGTTGTTTTTTTATATTTAAACTACTGTTACACCAGATATGAGTTGCACTGGGGTGACACTGTGCCCTGGCAGGCAGGCACTGAAACGCACACGTGTGAAGGAAACTGACTGCTATTATTTAACACAGTCAAAAAAGTGTTGTTTTTTTTTTAAATCTACACTACTGTTACACCAGATATGAGTTGCACTGGGGTGACACTGTGCCCTGGCAGGCACTGAAACGCACACGTGTGAAGGAAACTGACTGCTATTATTTAACACAGTCAAAAAAGTGTTGTTTTTTTAACTCTACACTACTGTTACACCAGATATGAGTTGCACTGGGGTGACACTGTGCCCTGACAGGCAGGCACTGAAACGCACACGTGTGAAAGAAACTGACTACTATTATTTAACACAGTCAAAAAAGTGTTGTTTTTTTATATTTAAACTACTGTTACACCAGATATGAGTTGCACTGGGGTGACACTGTGCCCTGGTAGGCAGGCACTGAAACGTACACGTGTGAAGGAAACTAACTGCTATTATTTAACAGTCAAAAAAGTGTTGTTTTTTTATATTTAAACTACTGTTACACCAGATATGAGTTGCACTGGGGTGACACTGTGCCCTGGCAGGCAGGCACTGAAACGCACACGTGTGAAGGAAACTGACTGCTATTATTTAACACAGTCAAAAAAGTGTTGTTTTTTTATATTTAAACTACTGTTACACCAGATATGAGTTGCACTGGGGTGACACTGTGTCCTGGTAGGCAGGCACTGAAACGCACGCACACGTGTGAAGGAAACTGACTGCTATTATTTAACACAGTCAAAAAAGTGTTGTTTTTTTTTTTTTAAATCTACACTACTGTTACACCAGATATGAGTTGCACTGGGAAGACACTGTGCCCTGGCAGGCAGGCACTGAAACGCACACGTGTGAAGGAAACTGACTGCTATTATTTAACACAGTCAAAAAAGTGTTGTTTTTTTTTTTAAATCTACACTACTGTTACACCAGATATGAGTTGCACTGGGGTGACACTGTGCCCTGGCAGGCAGGCACTGAAACGCACACGTGTGAAGGAAACTGACTGCTATTATTTAACACAGTCAAAAAAGTGTTGTTTTTTTATATTTAAACTACTGTTACACCAGATATGAGTTGCACTGGGGTGACACTGTGCCCTGGCAGGCAGGCACTGAAACGCACACGTGTGAAGGAAACTGTCTGCTATTATTTAACACAGTCAAAAAAGTGTTGTTTTTTTTTTTTAAATCTACACTACTGTTACACCAGATATGAGTTGCACTGGGGTGACACTGTGCCCTGGTAGGCAGGCACTGAAACGCACACGTGTGAAGGAAACTGACTGCTATTATTTAACACAGTCAAAAAAGTGTTGTTTTTTTAACTCTACACTACTGTTACACCAGATATGAGTTGCACTGGGGTGACACTGTGCCCTGGCAGGCAGGCACTGAAACGCACACGTGTGAAAGAAACTGACTGCTATTATTTAACACAGTCAAAAAAGTGTTGTTTTTTTATATTTAAACTACTGTTACACCAGATATGAGTTGCACTGGGGTGACACTGTGCCCTGGTAGGCAGGCACTGAAACGTACACGTGTGAAGGAAACTGACTGCTATTATTTAACAGTCAAAAAAGTGTTG
Source organism: Bombina bombina (assembly GCF_027579735.1). NCBI lineage: Eukaryota > Metazoa > Chordata > Amphibia > Anura > Bombinatoridae > Bombina > Bombina bombina. The sequence goes on from NC_069502.1 coordinate 600,016,508, forward strand.
TTTTTTTTATATTTAAACTACTGTTACACCAGATATGAGTTGCACTGGGGTGACACTGTGCCCTGGCAGGCAGGCACTGAAACGCACACGTGTGAAGGAAACTGACTGCTATTATTTAACACAGTCAAAAAAGTGTTGTTTTTTTTATATTTAAACTACTGTTACACCAGATATGAGTTGCACTGGGGTGACACTGTGCCCTGGTAGGCAGGCACTGAAACGCACACGTGTGAAGGAAACTGACTGCTATTATTTAACACAGTCAAAAAAGTGTTGTTTTTTTTTTAAATCTACACTACTGTTACACCAGATATGAGTTGCACTGGGAAGACACTGTGCCCTGGCAGGCAGGCACTGAAACGCACACGTGTGAAGGAAACTGACTGCTATTATTTAACACAGTCAAAAAAGTGTTGTTTTTTTTTTAAATCTACACTACTGTTACACCAGATATGAGTTGCACTGGGGTGACACTGTGCCCTGGCAGGCAAGCACTGAAACGCACACGTGTGAAGGAAACTGACTGCTATTATTTAACACAGTCAAAAAAGTGTTGTTTTTTATATTTAAACTACTGTTACACCAGATATGAGTTGCACTGGGGTGACACTGTGCCCTGGCAGGCAGGCACTGAAACGCACACGTGTGAAGGAAACTGACTGCTATTATTTAACACAGTCAAAAAAGTGTTGTTTTTTTATATTTAAACTACTGTTACACCAGATATGAGTTGCACTGGGGTGACACTGTGCCCTGGCAGGCAGGCACTGAAACGCACACGTGTGAAGGAAACTGACTGCTATTATTTAACACAGTCAAAAAAGTGTTGGTTTTTTTTAAATCTACACTACTGTTACACCAGATATGAGTTGCACTGGGAAGACACTGTGCCCTGGCAGGCAGGCACTGAAACTCACACGTGTGAAGGAAACTGACTGCTATTATTTAACACAGTCAAAAAAGTGTTGTTTTTTCTTTAAATCTACACTACTGTTACACCAGATATGAGTTGCACTGGGGTGACACTGTGCCCTGGCAGGCACTGAAACGCACACGTGTGAAGGAAACTGACTGCTATTATTTAACACAGTCAAAAAAGTGTTGTTTTTTTAACTCTACACTACTGTTACACCAGATATGAGTTGCACTGGGGTGACACTGTGCCCTGGCAGGCAGGCACTGAAACGCACACGTGTGAAAGAAACTGACTACAATTATTTAACACAGTCAAAAAAGTGTTGTTTTTTTATATTTAAACTACTGTTACACCAGATATGAGTTGCACTGGGGTGACACTGTGCCCTGGCAGGCAGGCACTGAAACGTACACGTGTGAAGGAAACTGACTGCTATTATTTAACAGTCAAAAAAGTGTTGTTTTTTTATATTTAAACTACTGTTACACCAGATATGAGTTGCACTGGGGTGACACTGTGCCCTGGCAGGCAGGCACTGAAACGCACACGTGTGAAGGAAACTGACTGCTATTATTTAACACAGTCAAAAAAGTGTTGTTTTTTTTATATTTAAACTACTGTTACACCAGATATGAGTTGCACTGGGGTGACACTGTGCCCTGGTAGGCAGGCACTGAAACGCACACGTGTGAAGGAAACTGACTGCTATTATTTAACACAGTCAAAAAAGTGTTGTTTTTTTTTTTAAATCTACACTACTGTTACACCAGATATGAGTTGCACTGGGAAGACACTGTGCCCTGGCAGGCAGGCACTGAAACGCACACGTGTGAAGGAAACTGACTGCTATTATTTAACACAGTCAAAAAAGTGTTGTTTTTTTTTAAATCTACACTACTGTTACACCAGATATGAGTTGCACTGGGGTGACACTGTGCCCTGGCAGGCACTGAAACGCACACGTGTGAAGGAAACTGACTGCTATTATTTAACACAGTCAAAAAAGTGTTGTTTTTTTTTAACTCTACACTACTGTTACACCAGATATGAGTTGCACTGGGGTGACACTGTGCCCTGGCAGGCAGGCACTGAAACGCACACGTGTGAAAGAAACTGACTACTATTATTTAACACAGTCAAAAAAGTGTTGTTTTTTTATATTTAAACTACTGTTACACCAGATATGAGTTGCACTGGGGTGACACTGTGCCCTGGCAGGCAGGCACTGAAACGTACACGTGTGAAGGAAACTGACTGCTATTATTTAACAGTCAAAAAAGTGTTGTTTTTTTTAAATCTACACTACTGTTACACCAGATATGAGTTGCACTGGGGTGACACTGTGCCCTGGCAGGCAGGCACTGAAACGCACACGTGTGAAAGAAACTGACTACTATTATTTAACACAGTCAAAAAAGTGTTGTTTTTTTATATTTAAACTACTGTTACACCAGATATAAGTTGCACTGGGGTGACACTGTGCCCTGGCAGGCAGGCACTGAAACGTACACGTGTGAAGGAAACTGACTGCTATTATTTAACACAGTCAAAAAAGTGTTGTTTTTTTATATTTAAACTACTGTTACACCAGATATGAGTTGCACTGGGGTGACACTGTGCCCTGGCAGGCAGGCACTGAAACGCACACATGTGAAGGAAACTGACTACTATTATTTAACACAGTCAAAAAAGTGTTGTTTTTTTTTTAAATCTACACTACTGTTACACCAGATATGAGTTGCACTGGGGTGACACTGTGCCCTGACAGGCAGGCACTGAAACGCACACGTGTGAAAGAAACTGACTGCTATTATTTAACACAGTCAAAAAAGTGTTGTTTTTTTATATTTAAACTACTGTTACACCAGATATGAGTTGCACTGGGGTGACATTGTGCCCTGGCAGGCAGGCACTGAAACTTACACGTGTGAAGGAAACTGACTGCTATTATTTAACACAGTCAAAAAAGTGTTGTTTTTTTATATTTAAACTACTGTTACACCAGATATGAATTGCACTGGGGTGACACTGTGCCCTGGCAGGCAGGCACTGAAACGCACACGTGTGAAGGAAACTGACTGCTATTATTTAACAGTCAAAAAAGTGTTGTTTTTTTTAAATCTAAACTACTGTTACACCAGATATGAGTTGCACTGTGGTGACACTGTGCCATGACAGGCAGGCACTGAAATGCACACGTGTGAAGTAAACTGACTGCTATTATTTAACACAGTCAAACAAGTGTTTTTTTTTTTTTAAATCTACACTACTGTTACACCAGATTTGAGTGGTGGCACTGGGCAAGTGGGCACAGTATACGCTGTGAGCCTGACACACACGCTGGCAGGCAGGCAGGCAACTGCAATTAGATTACACAGGGAAAAAAAAGCAGCCCTAAAAAGGGCTTTTTGGGGTGCTGTCCTTTCTTCAGAGATCAGATGAGTCCTTCAGGACTGTAGTGGACACTGAATACACTAGCCTAGCTATCGATTTCCCTATTAATCAGCAGCAGCTACACTGTCCCTCCTCTCCCTAAGAATGCAGCTTCCGAATGAATCTAAAATGGATGCTGTCCAGGAGGTAGGAGGGTCTGGGAGGGAGGGTCTGCTGCTGATTGGCTGGAATATGCCTGCTGACTGGTACAGGGTCAAAGTATTACTCAATGATGATGAATAGGGGTGGATCGAACATCACATATGTTCGCCTGCCGTGGCGAACGCGAACATGCTATGTTCGCCGGGAACTATTCACTACTATTATATATATCTATATCTATATATACACAGTGCTTTTTTAAGTAAAAGAAAAGGTGCCGGAACTCAAAAAAAAGGTGCCGGTACACATTGATTTTTGACTGATATTTTCTGCTTAGTAACTTTGAGTAAAGCAAAGGGACAAGATTATTTACAATGCATTTTGCAGCCCCCCACTTGTGAGAACTAGAGTATTTACATGATAATTACAAATATTACCTCTTATCAGTTGGCAGAGGTGGGGGTACTCGTTACTGGTGAGTACCCCCACAAAAAAAGCCCTGTATGTATAGATAGATAGATAGATAGATAGATAGATAGATTGATTGATTGATAGATATAAAATAAAAGTCCACCAGGAATGCACGGTTGATCCTTTGGCGTCCAGCTCATAATAAATTTGACCTGTTTATTCACAAATCCTGAGAGTGCACATTCTTATTTGCCTATTGAACTTCAATAGTGCACCCAGGTGGTTGACCTTTTGGTGGGATTTAAACAAGTAAGTGGCATTATATATATATATATATATATATAAATATAGATTCAGTATATTTTATAGAAGAAAAATATATATACATAGCAGAGCTGTATGAGAATACTATGTGTAAAGAAGGGGAATACAGCACTCAGCACAAAATACTCCTAATTGATCTGATATGCAGATTAAAGGCTGAAACATTATTATCCAGACACAAAAAACATCTGACACACCTCGGTGTTCCTCCTCTGACGTCCTTTCACTCCCAACAGGTAACGGTCTGTATCTTTGCTCCAGAGAACACAGGTCAGACTTGAAACTCCGTATGTCGGTAAGCTGATTTCTTACGCCTCTGTCACAGAAACTTTTCCGGCTCCTTTCGAAAATGCACCCGCCAATCTTTACGTAAAGATTGGCGGGTGCATTTTCGAAAGGAGCCGGAAACGTTTCTGTGACAGAGGCGTAAGAAATCAGCTTACCGACATACGGAGTTTCAAGTCTGACCTGTGTTCTCTGGAGCAAAGATACAGACTGTTACCTGTTGGGAGTGAAAGGATGTCAGAGGAGGAACACCGAGGTGTGTCAGATGTTTTTTGTGTCTGGATATTAATGTTTCAGCCTTTAATCTGCATATCAGATCAATTAGGAGTATTTTGTGCTGAGTGCTGTATTCCCCTTCTTTACACATAGTATTCTCATACAGCTCTGCTATGTATATATATTTTTCTTCTATAAAATATACTGAATCTATATAATTTATTTTGGGGTCTGCACCAGGCCTATGTTCAGCTAAACACTGGCTAGGTATAAAATTCTGTTAGTTTTTTCAAATTTATAAACACTATTTACTAGGTGTTTTTGAAGAATATAGTTTCTCTCCCTATTGCTATTTTTAGTTCTAAATAAATATATATATATATATATATATATATATATATATATATATATATATATATATATATATATATATATGTCTGTGTGTGTGTGTATTTACAATAAAAATAACTGTCCTGTATGCGAAAAACATTGGAATGTTAAATATTAATAACTTCTGCCGGGTTAGCGTGCAAGCAATGAGTGTTAGGTTTTTTCTTCTACGCTTTCCTTTGAAGTCTATGGGGAAACTGCATTAGTGTGGTCATGATTTCCGAAGTTTGGAAGTTAGCACGCAATGGGTTTCGCTCATGTGCAAGCTTTTTACTTTCAACTTGTAATAGGTGCGTTACCCTATGCGTGTAAAAGCTTTTCTTCTAGAGAAGTTTACACTTGAGCAAAATTGCTAAATAGCGTGCCACTTGTATTCTAGCACTCAATATTTTGTTTACTTATTTGATTGTTTGGCATAGACTGCTATGTATGTTACAAGTCAAGCTGCTATTTAAACATATTACCATAAAAAATATGTATTTTAATTTTGTCTGTATAGTCTTATGTATATACAGTATATAGCGTAAAGAAACTTAAAATGAATTTTTTAAATATTTAGAACCTAGTGACTGTTATAATAATAATAATGGATAATCATTAAATGTGATTAAATATGTAATAAAGAGAAGGACATAACCTTTAATTTTGTAAATAAAATGTCCTGAACATAGAGTACTTTTCCAAAATACATTTGAATAATGTAGTGGTAATGAATGTTATGACTGTAGTTTGCCTTGTTAACATAGGGTTAAAGCACTTGAAGTATTAAAATCATTTATTACGGTATATTAGAAAGCAATATTTAACAAGTTGAAAATTAACAAAAAAATGCAAAGCGCTTTTTTTCAAAATAACTGAGCAACAGTGTTTTCTCCTTCAGCATTTACTATTATTCCTCATTTTACCTGTGTATATTTTTACAGAAATTTTTATCAAGTTAAAAATTGATTTCTTTGGTATCAAAAATATAGTTTACCATCTTACATTTATTTATGGGGTCGGTCATAATCAATAAGTAAAATCTAACGGCTAGATTACGAGTTTTGCATTAGAGGCTGTGCGGTGCTAACGAGCAGTTTTCACTAGACATGTGCGATTCGGTTCGGTACGAATCGAAATTCGGACAAATTTTGTCGAATTCGGAGATTCGGATCGATTCGAATTCCGAATTGCGGTAGTGCCGAATCTACCAAATAAATCCGAATCGATTTGAATTTATTCTGTAGATTCGGATGGATTCGGATGGCCGTGTATTACACTAGTATTGTACAGTATACTAGTGTAATACACAGCACATCCAACTTAACACTGACCGAAATTCCGAAAATTCCAAATTGATTCGAACCGAATCGAACCGAACCGAATTTCCCACGAATCCGAAAGAATCCGAATGAATCTGAAACAAATTCATTCGATTTCTTCCGAATTCGAATCGATCCGAACCAAAATTCGAATCGGTCCGAATCGATCCGAACCGAACCAAATTTTTCGCGGCTGCACATGTCTAGTTTTCACTCACCGCTCACTTACTTGCAGTGCTGGTATTACGAGTTTTTACAAACCTGTCGTTAAAAGACAAGAAGTGAGCATTGAGCAAAAATGTGCTCATTACCGCACTCCAATACAAGCGCTGCTTAAGTCAGCGGTGAGCTGGTCGTACGTGCTCGTGCACGAATTCCCCATAGCAATCAACGGGGAGAGCCGGCTCAGAAAAAGTCTAACACCTGCAAAAAAGCAGCGTAAAACTCCTTAACGCAGCCCAATTGATTCCTATGGGGAAATAAAAGTTATGTCTACACCTAACACCCTAACATGAACCCCGAGTGTAAACACCCCTAATCTTACACTTATTAACCCCTAATCTGCCGCCCCCAACATCGCCGACACCTACATTATACTTATTAACCCCTAATCTGCCGCTCTGGTCACCGCCGCCACCTGCATTATAATTATGAACCCCTAATCCGCTGCCCCAACATCGCCGCCACCTACATTATATTTATTAACCCCTAATCTGCTGCCCCAATGTCACCGCCACCTACCTACACTTATTAACCCCTAATCTGCCATCAACAGCGTCACCGCCACTATAATAAACATATTAACCCCTAAACCGCCACACTCCCGCCTCGCAAACATTAGTTCAACATTATTAACCCCTAATCTGCCGGCCCTAACATTGCCGCCACCTACCTACATTTATTAACCCCAAATCTGCCGCCCCCAACGTCTCCGCCACTATACTAAATGTATTAACCCCTAAACCTAGGTTTAAGCCTAACCCTAACACCCCCTAACTTAAATATAATTAAAATAAATCTAAATAAAATTACTATAATTAACTACATTATTCCTATTTAAAACTAAATACTTACCTATAAAATAAACCCTAAGCTAGCTACAATATAACTAATAGTTACATTGTAGCTAGCTTAGGATTTATTTTTATTTTACAGGCAAGTTTGTATTTATTTTAACTAGGTAGAATAGTTACTAAATAGTAATTAACTATTTAATAACTACCTAGCTAAAATAAATACAAAAGTACCTGTAAATTAAAACCTAACCTAAGTTACAATAGCACCTAACACTACACTATAATTAAATACATTAACTAAATTAAATACAATTCCCTAAATTAAATTCAATTAGCTTACCGCTAAAAAATGGCTTTTTAGTGTGGAATATTCAGCTCACCCATATTATAGGTTGTGCGGTCCAGCTATTACGCTAGTGTTATAGCTTATACTGCCATGATCCATTCTGCTATCAAAGACCAGTAGTTATGGATTTTGCAAAACAAAACCGTTTCACAAAATTCATAACAAAAATGTTACAAAGTACACTAACACCCATAAATTACCTATTAACCCCTAAACCACCATCCCCCCACATCGCAAATACGATAATAAACATATTAACCCCTAATCTGCCGCCCACCCACATCGCCAACACTAAATTAAAGTATTAACCCCTAAATCGCTGGCCACCCACATCGCAACAAATTAAAATATGTTCTCACCGTTCCTGAAGTTCGGACAACCATCTTCTTCCAGGTAGAGAAAAGTCTTCATCCAGACGGATCAATCTTCATCCATCGTGGGACCATCTTCTGTCTTCTTCCCGGAGATGCAGAGAGGTCTTCTGAGGAGTGGAGTGGTCTTCAGCGGTGGCAGTCTTTGGCGACGTGGAGGTCCTCTTCATGCAGTTGTCTGCCGCACACTGAAGATTGAATGCAAGGTACCTAATTTATATTGGGGTACCTTGCATTTCTATTGGCTGAAATTTTCAAATCAGCCAATAGGATGAGAGCTACTGAAATCCTATTGGCTGTTCAAATAAAAAAGCATAGTTTTAAGGTATTTTACCTTCATAGAAAACCAATGCAAACTAGTTCAAGACCTTCCAATCCACAAGGCAATCCAATTTTCTATTTATTTATTTTTGCTCCATGAAAGCCATTCTGATAGTTTGCATTAAGATTTCTCACCAGCAGTATTTCAGTTAATAATTTTTTTTTTTTTTTTACATGAGCTTTGACCATTTGAAATGCTTCATTGGCCTCTTTTGAAGAACTTATGCTAGCACATTGTTTCCATCGTTTCCGTTTATTTTTTAAAGTTTTTGTGCCTGCTTATTTTACGTATTAGTAAAAAAAATACATTTCTAGGTTTAATAAAAAATAATAATATATATATCTTAAATCACTTGTGTATGAAAATGATGACCCTTGGAAGATAGTCTCTCTTAGAGTGATGGCAGGAAACCAAATGTGCACCTTACTGAAAAATATGTCTGGGTTTTCAATGCCTGATATTTCAGGGTTGTACTGTGCTTTTTAGGCAGCACCATACTGATATACCGCTGGAAAGTTCATGTATGTAAAAGGTACATTCTGTTCAAGAATAAGCTGTTTCTGGGATTGTAAGCCATAGCCATAGAACAAGCTATAATGCCATTATTCATTCTCTTTTTCTGTATAGTCCTTTGGTTTTCATTAGTTCTTCAGTTTATTTGTAACACATTGACCTTATGTAATGATTACAACAATATAGATTAATATGCAGCAGAGCAAGCATTTAGCTCAGTTTTTTCCTTTAGATAATATTATAAGCATAGGTTGTATATAATGTACTATCTTTAAATGAGCACCATTTAAGCAACAATGCTTTATTTTTGTCTTGTCATGAAAACCTTTGGCTGTGGAGTGATAAATGTTTTTTCAAGTGCTAGTAACTTTTTAATGGCTTAATGAATGAGGTTGGAATCTGAAGCACATCTCTCAAGAACATTTTAGTAACTATCAAATGAAAAATGACACAAATTAAATAAAATATTGCATGTTAAATTATGGAAATATGATAATTGCTACTTAAAGGGATATAGGAGACAAAACTAAACATTCATTATTGAGTTTACAATTAAAAAAATAAATATTTTTTTCTTCCAGGTTACCTTTATTATCTCAATATAATTAGGAGCATATCTTAATCATTATATTGCTGCTATGTTAGGAACTATTTTTTAAAAAAATGCTGTTATACATATTGTACTTGAGACACTTGCAAGTTCCTGATCCTAGGTAAATATTTTGGGGCTGATTTACTGTAGTGGATCATGTCTGCCGCACATCGATACGCTGTCGGCATTTATGATTGCACAAGCATTTCTTATGGAATGCTTGTGCAATGCTGCCCCTGCACATTTGCAGCCAATCGGCCACTAGCAGGAGGTGTCAATCAACCTGATCGTATCCGATGATTGCTGTCTGCCGCACCAGAGGTGGCGGACGAGTTAATGAGCAACGGTATTATGACTGCCGCTTCTTAACTTATGTTTCCGGCGAGCCTAACTGCTTGCGCAGAAACTGCTGCATTTGCAGCATAATAAATCGACTCCTTGGTGCTTACAAAATTTGTAATACTTAAAGATGGTACATATTGCTGCAATTCTGCCAACTCTATATCTAAAAAATTAAGGTAATCTTCTTGGAGTAATTTTATACCCCGTTGCATGGCTAATGATTAGCTTTTGAAAACCTTTTAGTAAGGAGATGCAGTCTTTTTCAAGTTGTATGCATTATCTCAAGACCGGAGGAATAAAGTTTAAGCATCAGACCGATGCTTAAGTTTCAGATCTAACGTAAGTCCTCTCCATTAACTCACTCCTACCTAATCCCCTCCAAAGAAAAACTTAGAAAAAAGGTATTGTAAAAATACTATCAAAGGGAGAGTATACACCAGAATTTTTATTGTATAAAAATATAGATAATCCCTTTATTAGCCATTCACCAGTTTTGCATAACCAACATTCGGCTAGATTACAAGTTTTGCGTTAAGGTAAAAAAGCAGCATTATCAGGTCCTAATACTGCTTTTTTACACCCGCTGGTATTACGAGTCTTGCAGGTGTAGGGGCACCGCACACTTTTTTGGCCTGAACGCAAAGCAACTTACGTAAATTTCGTAAAGGCTTTTTTCAATGGGACTTGCATAGCGCCGGTATTACAAGTTTGTCCTGGGAGGCCAAAAAGTGAGTGGTACACCCTCTACCGCCAAGATTCCTAACGCATTTTAAAGTCAGTAGTTATTACTTTTATGCTACAAAGCTGTAGCATAAAACTCTTAACTAAAGTGCCAAATAGTAAACTAACACTCAAAAACTACCTATTAACCCCTAAACCGAGGCTCTCCCACATTGCAAACCCTATATTAAAATTATTAACCCCTAATCTGCCGCTCCCAACATCGCCTCCACAATAATAAACATATTAACCCCTAATCTGCTGCCCCCAACATCGCCGCCACCTACCTACATTTTTTAACCCCAATCTGCCATCCCCAACGTCGCCGCCACTATTCTAAATTTAATAACCCTTTAAACCTAAGTCTAACCCTAACCCTAACACCCCCTAACTTAAATATAATTTAAATAAATCTAAATAAAATTCCTATCATTACCTAAATTATTCCTATTTAAAAATACTTACCTATACAATAAACCCTAAGCTAGCTACAATATAACTAATAGTTACATTGTAGCTAGCTAAGGGTTTTTTTTATTTTACAGGCAAGTTTGTATTTATTTTAACTAGGTAGAATAGTTACTAAATAGTTTTTAACTATTTAATAACTACCTAGCTAAAATAAATACAAATTGATCTGTAAAATAAAACCTAACCAAAGTTACACTAACACCTAACACTACACTACAATTAAATAAATTCCCTAAATTAAATACAATTAAATACATTAAATACAATTAGCTAAATTAAAAACCCCCCCACTAAATTACAGAAAATAAAAAACAAATTACAAGATATTTAAACTAATTACACCTAATCTAAGAGCCCTATCAAAATAACCCCCCCCCCCCAAATAAAAAAAACCCTAGCCTAAACTAAACTATCAATAGCCCTTAAAAGGGCCTTTTGTGGGGCATTGCCCCAAAGAAATCAGCTCTTTTACCTGAAAAAGAAATACAAACAATCCCCCAACAGTAAAACCCACCACCCACACAACCAACCCCCCAAATAAAACCCTAACAAAAAAAAACTAAGCTCCCCATTACCCTGAAATGGGCATTTGGATGGGCATTGCCCTTAAAAGGGCATTTAGCTCTATTGCTCCCCAAAGCCCTAACCTAAAAATAAAACCCACCCAATACACCCTTAAAAAATCCTAACACTAACCCCCGAAGATCCACTTATCGGGAAAGGTTTTCATCTAAGCGGCAAGATGTCCTCAACGAAGCCGGCAGAAGTCGTCCTCCAGACAGGCAGAAATCTTCACCCAGACGGCATCTTCTATCTTCATCCTTCCGACGTGGAGCGGCTCCATCTTCAAGACATCCGGCGTGGAACATTTTCTTCAATCAACGTCTTCTTGCTGAATGAAAGTATCTTTAAATTAACGTCATCCAAGATGGCATCCCTTAGATTCTGATTGGCTGATAGAATTCTATCAGCCAATCGGAATTAAGGTTGAAAAAATCAGCCAATAGGATTGAGCTTGCATTCTATTGGCTGATTGGAACATCCAATAGAATGTGAGCTCAATCCTATTGGCTGATTATTGTAATGTAATTGTAACATAGGTTAGGTTTTATTTTACAGGTACTTTTGTCTTTATTTTAACTGGGTAGCTATTAAATAGTTAATAACTATTTAATAACTATTCTACCTAGTTAAAATAAAATACAAAGTTGCCTGTAAAATAAAAATGAATACTAAGCTAGCTACAATGTAACTATTAGTTTTATTGTAGCTATCTTAGGGTTTATTTTATAGGTAAGTAATTAGTTTTAAATAGGAATAATTTAGTTAATAATAGTTATTTTATTTAGATTTATTTAAATTATATTTAAGCTATGGGGGTGTTAGGGTTAGACTTAGATTTAGGGGTTTATAACTTTAATATAGTGGCGGCGACATTGGGGGCGTCAGATTGGGGGTTAATAAGTGTAAGATTAGGGGTGTTTAGACTCAGGGTTCATGTTAGGACATAAATTTTATTTCCCCATAGGAATCAATGGGGCTGCGTTAGGAGCTTTATGCTGCTTTTTTGCAGGTGTTAGACTTTTTTTCAGCCGGCTCTGCTCCATTGATTCCTATGAGGAAATCGTGCACGAGCACGTTTTTCCAGCTCACCGCTACTGTAAGCAGCGCTGGTATTGAGGTGAGATGTGGAGCTAAATTTTGCTCTACGCTCACTTTTTGTGTGGCTAACGCCAGGTTTCTAAAGACCCGTAATACCAGCGTTGTCTGTGGGTAAGCAGTGAGGGAAAACTGCTCGTTAGCACCGCACAGCATTACCGACAAAACTCGTAGTCTAGGCGTCTGTATTTTGATTTAAATAGGTATTATTAGTTAATAATTGTAACTTTAATTTAGTTATATTTTAATTAGGTTAAAGTTAGGGGGTGTTAGGTTTAGAGTTAGGGTTAGGTTTAAAGTTAGGGGGTGTTAGGTTTAGGGGTTAATATAGTTAAGTTACTTTGTATTTAGATCTAAATAGGTTTTATTAGTTAATAATTGTAACTTTAATTTAGTTATATTTTAATTATGTTAAAGTTAGGGGGTGTTAATAGAATTTAAACAACTTTCTAATTTACTTCTATTATCTAATTTGCTTCATTGATTAGATATCCTTTGTTAATAGCAATGCACATGGGTCAGCCAATCACGCGAGGCATATATGTGCTGCCACCAATCAGAAGCTACTGAGCCTATTTAGATATGCTTTTCAACAAATTATAACAAGAGAATGAAGCACATTAGCCAATGGAAGTTAACTGGAAAGTTGTTTAAAATTGCATGCTCTTTATAAAACATGAAAGGAAAGATTTATGTTTCATGTCCCTTTAACAACTGAATTTTTATGTGCAAAATAATAAACCATATTTTATTTTGTTCAAATGAAACCACACTTTACATTAGGTATTTAAAGTGTTTTGAGAGATTGAAATGAATTGAAACGGTTGATATGTTATTGTAAACTGTATTTGAGCAACATCTAGTGGTATATGCACTAGAATTGATTTAGTAATGAGAATAATAATAGAGAGATATTATGGTTATATGTGTTTTTTTTCCTTTACATGATCAAAATCATCAAAAACATTGATATTTTACATATAACTAGATATTGCTGATTTATATGCTAAATATGGAATTATGTGGAAAAAAATGTATTTGCAGTGTTAAAAGGATGCTGTACTCAAACTACTTCTATTACTGTTTCGAAGGAGCAGTATTTAAGAATGTGTACTAGCATGACCTATCAGTCAATAAGCATTAGCAACAAGTACCTATCTGTACATGAACGTTGTCATGAAGAATCAAAGACAGTCACCATTAGTGGGACATATCTATTAGCAATTGAGCATTTTAGAAGCTATAAACTGATACTGCTGTATTTCGTTTCAGTTTCAGTCTAAACTGCTTTTACTTTACATTTGAGAATTATGTTTATATACTCTTTTTTCATATAAATTATATTTATTTAGTACGTTGTTCCTTTAAAAACAAATTGTAAAATATAAATAAGTCACAATGCTATGTATTTGTATATGCATCTAAAATAAAAAGTGAAATTCATAAGTTGTTAGTTTTAGGCCCAGATCTTTTAAATGACTAAGACAAGGCACCACATTTACCAAATCACATACAGAGGGGCTGATTTATGAATGTGCGAGCGGACATGATACAATGTAGCGTATAATTTCCGCTGCACATACGCTGTCGACATTTATCATTGCACAAGCAGTTCTTGTGAACTGCTTGTGCAATGCCACCCCCTGCAGATTCACGGCCAATTGGCTGCTAGAAGGGGGTGACATTCAGTCCTTTTGTATAGGATTTAGCGGATAGATGTCCGCAGCTTCAGAGGAGGCAGACAAGTTATGGAGCAGCAGTCTTTAAACCACTGCTTCATAACTGCTGCTTAAGGTGAGCCTGTCCATCTGCGGTCTGCCCAAGATCTTTGCAATCTGGCAGCAGACTCTGTATATCTTCTGCCCGCATTTAACATGTCACAAGTATTTTCTTGTTTAGAGCCACAATTTGCTAGCACACAACGAATTGCAAGCAATCAAGGACTGTCATTCCCCCCAAAAGAGCTTATTGGGGGGCCTTTAAACTCTGCAACGGTTCCAAAGCAGCTTCCAATGTTTATTAAATGGCGCCCTTGAAATCAGAGCCCATTTTTTCCAACAATGTTATGTTTGTCCAAGACCAGTATTTATCTAATGCTCCCATTCTCCATCTAAATTGTGGAAGAATATTTTCAAGAATGGGCTGGTAAAAGTTTAAGGAGGCAATAAAAATATGCATCTGGGTAGTGAATGCAGGGCTTCCCATAAATAACATAGGCTCTATACTAATTGCTTGTGAAAAATCTTCATATAATACTTTTGTGTTTTGGATTTGTTGTTTTATCACATCTTAATCTGTGATATATATATATATAACTGTGCGGTAAAAAGGATGAAAAGCTAGCAGAAAAAAAACATATTTATGCTTTTCAAGTTTTGTTTTTTTGTTTTTTTAGGAGCATCCACATAGTCGCCATATTGTCAAGCCCAATATGGAGGAGAAGTGCACTTGGTACCTATAGGAGGAGAAGGGGTGGAGACATGAGGACATTTAGGTGAGATGAAGTGGAAGCAAGGGCATTGTTCTTTTTGATTCTGAATACCATCTTTAAAAAATATGTTCAATGTGGTGGTCGCAGGGAATGTGCTTTTAGAAGATTTTTTCTTCTATTCCACCCAGGGCCACAAGAAATTTGGCAGCCAGTTAATAAACCATGAATCGAGTCCTCCTTGACAAATGCAAATTTTTGGCAAATTGACTTAACTGTGTGCTTTATTTTGAGTGTAGACAGACTTGAAAAGTTATGTTGTAAAAGTAGTAAAACACCTACACAAACATACGCCTAGATTTAGAGTTCTGCGTTAGCCGTCCAAACCAGCGTTAGGGGGTCCTAACGCTGGTTTTTACCGCCCGCTGGTATTTACAGTCAGTCATGAAAGGGTCTAATGCTCACTTTGCAGCCGCGACTTTTCCATACCGCAGATCCCCCTACGCCATTTGCGTATCCTATCTTTTCAATGGGATCTTTCTAACGCTGGTATTTAGAGTCTTGGCTGTGAGCATTAGAAATCTAACGACAAAACTCCAGCCGCAGAAAAAAGTCAGGAGTTAAGAGCTTTCTGGGCTAACGCCGGTTCATAAAGCTCTTAACTACTGTGCTCTAAAGTACACTAACACCCATAAACTACCTATGTACCCCTAAACCGAGGCCCCCCCACATCGCCATCACTCTATTAATTTTTTTAACCCCTAATCTGCCGACCGCACACCGCTGCCACCTACATTATACCTATAAAACCCTAATCTGCTGCCCCTAACATCGTCGACCCCTACATAATATTTATTAACCCCTAATCTGCCCCCCCCCAATGTCGCTACTACCTACCTACAATTATTAACCCCTAATCTGCCGACCGGACCTCACCGCTACTATAATAAAGTTATTAACCCCTAATCCGCCTTACTCCCGCCTCAAAAACCCTATAATAAATAGTATTAACCCCTAATCTGCCCTCTCTAACATCGCCGACACCTAACTTCAAGTATTAACCCCTAATCTGCCGACCGGACCTCGCCGCTACTCTTATAAATGTATTAACCCCTAAAGCTAAGTCTAACCCTAACACCCCCCTAAATTAAATATAATTTTAATCTAACAAAATAAAATAAATCTTATTAAATAAATTATTCCTATTTAAAGCTAAATACTTACCTGTAAAATAAACCCTAATATAGCTACAATATAAATAATAATTATATTGTAGCTGTTTTAGGATTTATATTTATTTTACAGGCAACTTTGTATTTATTTTAACCAGGTACAATAGCTATTAAATAGTTAATAACTACTTAATAGTTACCTAGTTAAAATTATTACAAAATTACCTGTAAAATAAATCCTAACCTAAGTTACAATTAAACCTAACACTACACTATCAATAAATTAATTAAATAAACTATCTACAATTATCTACAATTATATCAACTAAACTAAATTACAAAAAAAAAAACCCCACTAAATTACAAAAAAAACAAAAACACTAAATTACAAAAAATAAACATTTTACAGATTACAAGAATTTTAAACTAATTACACCTACTCTAAGCCCCCTAAAAAAATAACAAAGCCCCCCAAAATAAAAAAATGCCCTACCCTATTATAAAATTAAAATTGTAAAGCTCTTTTACCTTACCAGCCCTTAAAAGGGCCTTTTGCGGGGCATGCCCCAAAGAATACAGCTCTTTTGCTTGTAAAAAAAACATACAATACCCCCCCAACATTACAACCCACCACCCACATACCCCTAATCTAACCCAAACCCCCCTTAAATAAACCTAACACTAGGCCCCTGAAGATCTCCCTACCTTGTCTTCATCACGCCGGGTATCACCGATCCGTCCAGAAGAGGGTCCGAAGTCTTCATCCTATCCAGCAAGAAGAGCTCCTCCAGAGGGTCCAAAGTCTTCCTCCTATCCAGGCAGAAGAGGACATCCGGACCAGCAGACATCTTCATCCAGGCAGCATCTTCTATCTTCTTCCATCCGGCGCGGAAAGGGACCATCTTCAAGCAGCCGATGTGGAGCCATCCTTCTTCACCGACGGACTAACGACGAATGAAGGTTCCTTTAAATGACGTCATCCAAGATGGCGTCCCTCGAATTCCGATTGGCTGATAGGATTCTATCACCCAATCGGAATTAAGGTAGGAAAAATCTGATTGGCTGATTGAATCAGACAATCAGATTCAAGCTCGCATTCTATTGGCTGATTGGAACAGCCAATAGAATGCAAGCTCAATCTGATTGGCTGATTGGATCAGCCAATCGGATTGAGCTTGAATCTAATTGGCTGATTCAATCAGCCAATCAGATTTTACCTACCTTAATTCCGATTGGCTGATAGAATCCTATCAGCCAATCGGAAATCGAGGGACGCTATCTTGGATGACGTCCCTTAAAGGAACCTTCATTCATCGTTAGTCCGTCGGTGAAGAAGGATGGCTCCACTTCGGCTGCTTGAAGATGGTCCCGCTCCGCGCTGGATGGAAGAAGATAGAAGATGCCACCTGGATGAAGATGTCTGCCGGTCCAGATGTCCTCTTCTGCCCGGATAGGAGGAAGACTTTGGACCCTCTGGAGGAGCTCTTCTTGCCGGATGGGATGAAGACTTCGGACCCTCTTCTGGACGGATTGGTGATACCCGGCGTGGTGAAGATAAGATCTTCAGGGGCTTAGTGTTAGGTTTTTTAAGGGGGGTTTGGGTTAGATTAGGGGTATGTGGGTGGTGGGCATTCCCCGCAAAAGGCCCTTTTAAGGGCTGATAAGGTAAAAGAGCTTTACAATTTTAATTTTAGAATAGGGTAGGGCATTTTTTTATTTTGGGGGGCTTTGTTATTTTTTTAGGGTGCTTAGAGTAGGTGTAATTAGTTTAAAATTCTTGTAATCTTTTTTTATTTTTTGTAATTTAGTGTTTTGTTTTTTTTATAATTTAGTTTAGTTGATATAATTGTAGATAATTGTAGATAGTTTATTTAATTAATGTATTGATAGTATAGTGTTAGGTTCAATTGTAACTTAGGTTAGGATTTATTTTACAGGTAATTTTGTAATTATTTTAACTAGGTAACTATTAAATAGTTATTAACTATTTAATAGCTATTGTACCTGGTTAAAATAAATACAAAGTTGCCTGTAAAATAAATATTAATCCTAAAATAGCTACAATATAATTATAATTTATATTGTAGCTATATTAGGGTTTATTTTACAGGTAAATATTTAGCTTTAAATAGGATTAATTTATTTAATAAGATTTATTTTATTTAATTAGATTAAAATTATATTTAATTTAGGGGGGTGTTAGGGTTAGGTTTAGACTTAGCTTTAGGGGTTAATACATTTATTAGAGTAGCGGTGAGGTCCGGTCGGCAGATTAGGGGTTAATAATTGTAGGTAGGTGGCGGCGACGCTGGGGGGGGCAGATTAGGGGTTAATAAATATTATGCAGGTGTCGGCGGTGTTAGGGGCAGCAGATTAGGGGTACATAGGGATAACGTAGGTTGCGGCGGTGTACGGAGCGGCAGATTAGGGGTTAAAAATAATATGCAGGGGTCAGCGATAGCGGGGTCGACATATTAGGGGTTAATAAGTGTAAGGTTAGGGGTGTTTAGACTTGGGGTTCATGTTAGGGTGTTAGGTGCAGACATAGGAAGTGTTTCCCCATAGGAAACAATGGGGCTGCGCTAGGAGCTGAACGCTGCTTTTTTGCAGGTGTTAGGTTTTTTCAGCTCAAACTGCCCCATTGTTTCCTATGGGGGAATTGTGCACAAGCACGTTTTTGAAGCTGGCCGCGTCCGTAAGCACCGCTGGTATTTAGAGTTGAAGTGGCGGTAAATTATGCTCTACGCTCCCTTTTTGAAGCCTAACGCAGCCCTTCAGAGAACTCTAAATACCTGCGGTATTTAAAAGGTGTGGGGGGAAAAAAGCATGCGTAGCTAACGCCCCCCTTTGGCCGCAGAACTCTAAATTTATGCGATAGAATCTTACACACTCAAGCCTACCCACTGGCAATTAAAATTCAGTAAAAGTCAGTAATACAGTTTGGTAAAAAAGTATTTAGTCAGCCACCAATTGTGCAAGTTCCCCCACTTAAGAAGATGAGAGAGGCCTGTAATTTAGGTATACCTCAACTATAAGAGACAAAATGTGGAAACAAATCCAGACAATCACATTGTCTGATTTGGAAAGAATTTATTTGCAAATTATGGTGGAAAATAAGTATTTGGTCAATATCAAAAGTTCATCTCAATATTTTGTTATATATCCTTTGTTGGCAATGAAAGAGGTCAAACGTTTTCTGTAAGTCTTCACAAGGTTGTCACACGCTGTTGCCGGTATGTTGGCCCATTCCTGCATGCAGATCTCCTCTAGAGCAGTGATGTTTTGGGGCTGTTGCTTGGCAACACGGACTTTCAACTCCCTCCAAAGGATTTCTATGGGGTTGAGATCTGGAGACTGGCTAGGCCACTCCAGGACCTTGAAATGCTGATGGAAGGAGGTTTGCACTCAAAATCTCATAATACATGGCCCCATTCATTCTTTCATGTACACAGAGCAGTCATCCTTTTACCTTTGCAGAGAAACAGCCCCAAAGCATGATGTTGCCACCCCCATGATTCACAGTAGGTATGGTGTTCTTTGGTTGCAACTCAGCATTCTCTCTCCTCCAAACACAACGAGTTGTGTTTCAACCAATCAGTTTGACTTTGGTTTCATCTGACCATATGACATTCTCCCAAACCACTTCTGGATCATCCAAATGCTCTCTAGCATACTTCAGACGGACGCGGACATGTACTGGCTTAAGCAGGGGGACATGTCTGGCACTGCAGGATCTGAGTCCCTGGCGTCATAGTGTGTTACTGATGGTAGCCTTTGTTACATTGTTCCCAGCTCTCTGCAGGTCATTCACTAGGTCCCCCGTGTGGTTCTGGGATATTTGCTCACCATTCTTGTGATCATTTTGACCCCACGGGGTGAGATCTTGCGTGGAGCCCCAGATCGAGGGAGATTATCAGTGGTCTTGTATGTCTTCTATTATCAAATTATTGCTCCCACAGTTGATTTCGTCACACCAAGCTGCTTGCCTATTGCAGATTCAGTCTTCCCAGCCTGGTGCAGGTCTACAATTTTGTTTCTGGTGTCCTTTGACAGCTCTTTGGTCTTCACCATAGTAGAGTTTGGAGTGTGACTGTTTGAGGTTGTGGACAGGTGTCTTTTATACTGATAACAAGTTCAAACAGATGCCATTAATACAGTTAATGAGTGGAGGACAGAGGAGCCTCTTAAAGAAGAAGATACAGGTCTGTGAGAGCCAGAAATCTTGCTTGTTTGTAGGTGACCAAATACTAATTTTTCCACCATAATATGCCAATAAATTCTTTCCAAATCAGACAATGTGATTGTCTGGATTTGTTTCCACATTTTGTCTCTCATAGTTGAGGTATACCTATGATGATGATCATCTTCTTAAGTGGGAGAACTTTCACAATTGGTGGCTGACTAAATACTTTTTTTGTCCCACTGTATCTTATATCTTCCCCTCATGGCCACAACATACTACTAGGCAATATAATACTTTCTGTTGCCAAACATGCGTGAGCTTCTTTATCCTGAGATTGTTTTTAGATTAACCATGACATGAGTTTGTTTACATAAATATAAAAATTCAGATGCCTACCTTAATCTCAGGATGCCTTCTTAGTGTGCTATACCAGGAGCTGTTTTTTTTTTCTTCCCTCAAACCCTGTGTGCTTCTCTAGGAGCCCCTTCATCCCCAATCCTCATGCGCTGCTCTGGGAGGTGGAAGCCCTCCCTCTGCCTCTGATGTGCAGGTATCTTGCTGCACAGCATTCTGGAACTTATAGTTCCCAGCTATGCAACCTAGAAAGGGCTCAGCCACAGCATAATTTTTTTTAGATGTGAATGGCAGTTACAGTCAGCAGGGTTAATTGGGGGACCTCAAATCAAAGCAAAGGCCTAATTTGAAGGCACTTATGGCACCCTGGCCCTTTTGGGACCCAGGCCCTCATGGCACACATGTCCCCTGAATCAAGTGCCTCCTTTTACCCCCTGATGTTGGCCCTGATTCCACCTGGGCAGCTGGTCTGTATATTATATCCCCATCATTAGTTATTCTAATTAACGTTTGTATTTCAAAAGGTTTAGCAGTTTTTTTGTGTGTTTTAAATGAGTGGTCACCATGGTGTCAGGTTTTACCCCATCATTCACTATTTCGACTATTTTCATTTTGGGGGTTTGAGTGGAATATCAGTGTGTTGGCAGTTGATGGAAATTTACTACAGCACAGAAATTTTTTTTAGGATAACCCTAAAGGATCAGTAACATGAGTATTTTTTCCTTGGGATAACCATTGACATGGTGGCTATGGAATGCTGCCCTCCAGTGGACAAGGTAGAATGCCTACACTTGTTCCCTCAAGTAGTCTTATTGTGATAATTTATTGTGGCTTGCATTGTATGAAGCACAGCTTGGAATACCTTTAAGCTGGATGGCACTAGAAAAAAAGGTTAACCTTTTCTTAGGGACTATAGTTGGATGCTTTTGTTGTTAAGCAGAATTACCTAAAATGAATAGATAAGGATTTGTTTTTAATAGATGGAGTACAACTAAATGAGGTGGGATTGATGATATTTTTACTGGATCTACAGGAGGGTATCTAGAGTTTGATGACAGAAATGGTCTTAATTATTAGCCCAGATTGTGGCAGAGTGACTGCCCTCTTTTTGGTGTTGCCCAGCCAGACATTGGAGAATATTGATCCTTCCCTCAAGAATTAGGGCGCATTAAGGGTTAATCTTTTGGGTTTAGGGCCCCTAAGAGTGGATATTTTATAGCTGGGTTACAGAGATAGGGGAGTAAGTTACAATATTATTGTATGTTTCAATATAATTTGATTAAAAGAAATGTGAAAAATGTTGGATTTGTTGTTTGATAACATGTAATAATAATCGGTTAATAAAGCTGTGACAATTATGTTTACGTCAAACCCCCCCCCACATTAAGGAAATGTAGCAGGTGGAAATTTGACCTGATGGAGGATGTCAGGTTTTTATAGGAATTGAAAGGGTGTAGTTTGGAGAATATTTAAATGAGAGAAAGCAGTAGCAAAGCTACTGTAACTCCCCCTATCGGGGGAGGTTTATATGGCCTGCATGATTACCCTGACAAAGTATAACAAAACATGCGGTCAGAGACCCATGGTAAGGTTACTTCCTTTTGCACAATAGAGTACAGGTATGGCATCGATTTTAGGAACCGGGAGATAATTTTTAGGAACCGGGAGATGGAAAAAGATGCTTGGACACCCAGTACAGGTTATTCTCCTTCAGCCTTTTTATACAAGGGTCCCCGACCCTCAACAGGCACAATAGCATGAAACACCACACATGCCATCCTTTTGCACAATAGAGTACAGGTATGGCATCGATTTTAGGAGGTGGAAGCCCTTCCTCTGCCTCTGATGTGCAGGTATCTTGCTGCACAGCATTCTGGAACTTATAGTTCCCAGCTATGCAACCTAGAAAGGGCTCAGCCACAGCATAAAGTTTTTTAGATGTGAATGGCAGTTACAGTCAGCAGGGTTAATTGGGGGACCTCAAATCAAAGCAAAGGCCTAATTTGAAGGCACTTATGGCACCCTGGCCCTTTTGGGACCCAGGCCCTCATGGCACACATGTCCCCTGAATCAAGTGCCTCCTTTTACCCCCTGATGTTGGCCCTGATTCCACCTGGGCAGCTGGTCTGTATATTATATCCCCATCATTAGTTACTCTAATTAACGTTTGTATTTCAAAAGGTTTAGCAGTTTTTTTGTGTGTTTTAAATGAGTGGTCACCATGGTGTCAGGTTTTACCCCATCATTCACTATTTCGACTATTTTCATTTTGGGGGTTTGAGTGGAATATCAGTGTGTTGGCAGTTGATGGAAATTTACTACAGCACAGAAATTTTTTTTAGGATAACCCTAAAGGATCAGTAACATGAGTATTTTTCCTTGGGATAACCATTGACATGGTGGCTATGGAATGCTGCCCTCCAGTGGACAAGGTAGAATGCCTACACTTGTTCCCTCAAGTAGTCTTATTGTGATAATTTATTGTGGCTTGCATTGTATGAAGCACAGCTTGGAATACCTTTAAGCTGGATGGCACTAGAAAAAAAGGTTAACCTTTTCTTAGGGACTATAGTTGGATGCTTTTGTTATCCACTAAGAGTGGATATTTTATAGCTGGGTTACAGAGATAGGGGAGTAAGTTACAATATTATTGTATGTTTCAATATAATTTGATTAAAAGAAATGTGAAAAATGTTGGATTTGTTGTTTGATAACATGTAATAATAATCGGTTAATAAAGCTGTGACAATTATGTTTACGTCAAACCCCCCCCCCCACACATTAAGGAAATGTAGCAGGTGGAAATTTGACCTGATGGAGGATGTCAGGTTTTTATAGGAATTGAAAGGGTGTAGTTTGGAGAATATTTAAATGAGAGAAAGCAGTAGCAAAGCCATTGTTCTTTTTGATAATTAAGAGAGAGATTCACTGCTATTAGTTTTTTCAAATTGATTTTAAAATTAGGGGATAAAGTTACAGAGTGAGATTTTGTGCTTTTAGGTCTTGGAGATAATTGGAGTGTCTTTTTTTCAGGGTTGGCAGGGTATCTACCCTCCTATTGGTGTTGCCTAGCCCAGCCTTCACTGAAGTGGTAGAGAAGCGTGAATGGTTGAGTATGTGGTCCCTAAAAGTGAATATGTGACAGATATAAGGGGGTAACAGTTAGTGGGTAGATATTAATAAGATTATTTGATTAAAAGAAATGTAAAGAATGTTTGCAATCCATATTAGATATGTTATTTGATCAAATGTATTAATAATCAGTCACTAAAACTGTGGCCATTTTGTTTTCCCAAAAGTTGGTGTGGTGTATGTCATTTGGGGGTGTATTATACAAATTTGGGCGGACGGTAGTTGAAGACTGCTGGGGTCAAGGCAGCAGCAGTGTTTGCAAAAGCGTCTGTAAGAATTATATAAATATAGAGTTCTAGACACATACACAATCCTGAACCTACATAGTTAAAGTTCAACAAAAAACAAGTTAATTTGTTAGTAGAAGTAAATTGGAATGCTATTTTTAAAATGCATGTTGTATCTTAATCATGAAAATGTCATTTAATTTTGACTTTCATGTTCATTTAATTAAAAATGTCATTATTTTTAACATTCAAACACTTAGGGTTCCATGTACTAAGCAGTAGAGATTTGTTTCCTTTTTTTTACTAAATTAATATTGAATGAATATATCAAGGAAATTTAAATACAATAAAAAATAAAAAATATGAAATTTATCACTATGTGTTTTCTTTTAATTACCTGTAAGTAGTGATGTCGCGAACCTTAAAATTTCGGCCATTGACTTCAATAGGCAGGCAAACTTTAAAACCCACATGGACTCTTTCTGGCCACAATAGTGATGGAAAAGTTGTTTCAAGGGGACTAACACCTGGACTGTGGCATGCCGGAGGGGGATCCATGGCAAAACTCCCACGGAAAATTACATAGTTGATGCAGAGTCTGGTTTTAACCCATAAAGGGCCTTAATCACCTAACATTCCTACATTTTTTTTGAATAACGTGCTTTAAAACATCAGGTATGATGTTGTATCGATCAGGTAGTGTAAGGGTTACCCCCGCTTCACAGTGACAGACCAAACTCCCCGTGTAACGCACCGCAAACAACCGCAAACAGTCCATTTGCACAACCACGAGATAGATAGATTTGATAGATAGATACATAGATTACATAGCTCAATAGATGCAATATACATATGATAGATACAAATTACATAGATCAATAGATGCAATATACATTTGATAGATACAAATTACATAGATCAATAGATGCAATATATATTTGATAGATACGATTGATAGTTAGATAGATTCGATAGATAAATAGATAGATTTGATAGATATATAATTTCCCTGACAGAGTATAACAATAAGACATGCAGTCTGGGACCCGTGGTGTGTTAAATAGCACTATTCTTAGCAGTTTACTACCTGTTACTCCCCCTAACAGGTCTATATGGCCTGCATTTTTGGAACATTTTTGGAACAGGGAGATGGAAGAAGATGATTGGTCTGTCCTCCTACTTCAAATTTGGCCTAAACACAAGTGGCTGTCTCAAATCAGTCCGTCCACGAGATAGATAGATTTGATAGATAGATATACATAGATTGATAGTTAGATAGAATTGATAGAACATAAATAGGTAGATTTGATAGATATATAATTACCCTGACAAAGTATAATAATAAAACATGCGGTCTGGGACCCATGGTAACTAGGTTGTGTTAGGTAGTACTGTTCTTAGCATTTTAAAACCTGTTACTCCCCCTATCGGGGGAGGTCTATATGGCCTGCATGATTACCCTGACAAAATATAAAAACAAGACATGCGGTCTGGGACCCATGGTAACTAGGTTGTGTTAAGTATTACTGTTCTTAGCATTTTAATACCTGTTACTCCCCCTATCGGGGGAGGTCTATATGGCCTGCATGATTACCCTGACAAAGTATAACAACAAGACATGCAGTCTGGGACCCATGGTAACTAGGTTGTGTTAAGTAGTACTGTTCTTAGCAGTTTAATACCTGTTACTACCCCTATCTGGGGAGGTCTATATGGCCTGCATGATTACCCTAACAAAGTATAACAAGAAGACATGCGGTCTGGGACCCATGGTAAATAGGTTGTGTTAAGTAGTACTGTTCTTAGCAGTTTATCGGGGGAGGTCTATATGGCCTGCATGATTACCCTGACAAAGTATAACAACAAAACATGCGGTCTGGGACCCATGGTAACTAGGTTGTGTTAAGTAGTACTATTCTTAGCACTTTAATCCCTGTAACTCCCCCTATCGGGGGAGGTCTATTTGGCCTGCATGATTACCCTGACAAAGTATAACAACAAAACATGTGGTCTGGGACCCATGGTAACTAGTTTGTGTTAAGTAGTACTATTCTTAGCACTTTAATCCCTGTAACTCCCCCTATCGGGGGAGGTCTATATGGCCTGCATGATTACCTTGACAAAGTATAACAACAAAACATGTGGTCTGGGACCCATGGTAACTAGGTTGTGTTAAGTAGTATTATTCTTAGCACTTTAATCCCTGTAACTCCCCCTATCGGGGGAGGTTTATATGGCCTGCATGATTACCCTGACAAAGTATAACAAAACATGCGGTCTGAGACCCATGGTAAAGTTACTTCCTTTTGCACAATAGAGTACAGGTATGGCATCGATTTTAGGAACCGGGAGATAATTTTTAGGAACCGGGAGATGGAAAAAGATGCTTGGACACCCAGTACAGGTTATTCTCCTTCAGCCTTTTTATACAAGGGTCCCCGACCCTCAACAGGCACAATAGCATGAAACACCACACATGCCATCCTTTTGCACAATAGAGTACAGGTATGGCATCGATTTTAGGAACCCGGAGATAATTTTTAGGAACCGGGAGATGGTTCCTAAAAAAAATATTTACACTACTGGGCCTGGCACACACGCTGGGAGGCAGGCAACTGCAATTAGATTA
The DNA here is from genome assembly GCF_027579735.1 of Bombina bombina. Lineage (NCBI taxonomy): Eukaryota > Metazoa > Chordata > Amphibia > Anura > Bombinatoridae > Bombina > Bombina bombina. The sequence goes on from NC_069502.1 coordinate 600,043,363, forward strand.
CACTAGCTGACTGATATTTCACAGTCAAAAACGTTTTTTTTTTTAAATATTTACAATACTGTTATAACAAATATGATTGGTGGCACTAGTTGGCAAGTAAGCCTGGCACACACGCTGGCAGGCAGGCAACTGCAATTCAACTGCACTAGCAGACTGATGATTCACAGTCAAAAAAGTTTTAATTTTAAATATTTACAATACTGTTATAACAAATATGATTGGTGGCACTAGTTGGCAAGTGGGCCTGGCACACACGCTGGCAGGCAATCAACTGCAATTCAATTGCACTAGCAGACTGATGATTCACAGTCAAAAAAGTTTTTATTTTAAATATTTACAATACTGTTATAACAAATATGATTGGTGGTACTAGTTGGCAAGTGGGCCTGGCACACACGCTGGCAGGCAGGCAACTTCAATTAGATTACACTAGCAGACTGATGTTTCACAGTCAAATTTTTTTTTTTAAATATTTACACTACTGTTATAACAAATATGATTGGTGGCACTAGTTGGCAAGTGGGCCTGGCACACACGCTGGGAGGCAGGCAACTGCAATTAGATTACACTAGCTGACTGATGTTTCACAGTCAAAAAAGTTTTTTTTTTAAATATTTACAATACTGTTATAACAAATATGATTGGTGGCACTAGTTGGCAAGTGGGCCTGGCACACACGCTGGCAGGCAGGCAACTGCAATTCAATTGCACTAGCAGACTGATGATTCACAGTCAAAAAATGTTTTTATTTTAAATATTTACAATACTGTTATAACAAATATGATTGGTGGCACTAGTTGGCAAGTGGGCCTGGCACACACGCTGGCAGGCAGGCAACTGCAATTCAATTGCACTAGCAGACTGATGATTCACAGTCAAAAATGTTTTTATTTTAAATATTTACACTACTGTTATAACAAATATGATTTGTGGCACTAGTTGGAAAGTGGGCCTGGCACACACGCTGGCAGACAGGCAACTGCAATTAAATAACACTAGCAGACTGATGTAAAAGGTTTTTTTTAAAAAAGTTACACTAATGTTACAACAGATAGGAGTGGTGGCACTGAGGATGGAAGATGAAACAGTATATGCTGGCAGCCTGACACACAGGCTGGCACTAGTGGCAGGCTGGCCTGGCAACTAAAATTAAATAACACTAGAAGACTGATGTAAAAGTTTTTTTTTACAAAATTTAAACTAATGTTACACCAGATAGGAGTGGTGGCACTGAGGATGGAAGTTGGCACAGTATATGCTGGCAGCCTGACATACAGGCTATTACTAGTGGCAGGCTGGCCTGGCAACTAAAATTAAATAACACTAGAAGACTGATTTTTTTTAAAAAAAATTACACTAATGTTACACCAGATATAAGTGGTGGAAAACAGAGCTATTAATCACAGTATATGATGTCAGCCTGACACACAGGCCTGATGGAAAATGAAATTAGATTACACTAGCAAAATGATGTAAACGTTTTTTTTTTTTTTTTAAATTTACACTAATGTTAGCCAGATATCAGTGGTGGCACAGAAGAATTAATCACAGTATATGATGTGGGGCTGACACACAGGCCTGATAGAAAATGAAATTAGATTACACTAGCAAAATGATGTAAAAGTTTTTTTTAAAAAATTTACACTAATGTTAACCAGATATCAGTGGTGGCACAGAAGAATTAATCACAGTATATGATGTGGGCCTGACACACAGGCCTGATAGAAAATTAAATTAGATTACACTAGCAAAATGATGTAAAAGTTGTTTTTTTAAAATTTACACTAATGTTAAGCAGATATCAGTGGTGGCACTAATCACAGTATATGCTGTAAGCCTCACAAACAGGCTGACAGGCAGGTAAATGCAAATAAAATTAAAAAAATAAAATAAAAAAAAACGACTGAAGTTCTAGCCCCAAAAAGGGATTTTTGGGCTGAAGTTCTAGCCCTAAAAAGGGCTTTTTGGGGTGCTGTCCTTACAGCAGAGAATAGAGGAGTCCTTCAGGACTGCAGTGGACACTAAATACACTAGCCTAGCTATCTATTTCCCTATAATATCAGCAGAAGCAGCACTAAACCTCCTCTCACTAAGAATTCAGGATCGCAATAAATCTAAAATGGCTGCTGCCCAGGAGCTGGGAGGGTCTGTGAGGGAGTGTCTGCTGCTGATTGGCTGAAATATGTCTGCAGACTGTGAGATACAGGGTCAAAGTTTCCTCAATGATGACAAATAGGGGGCGGATCGAACATCGCATATGTTCGCCCGCCGCGACGAACGCGAACAAGCTAAGATCGCCGGGAACTGTTCTCCGACGAACAGTTTGCAACATCACTACCTGTAAGGGGTTAAATACTTACCTTTTAGTGTGCTGGAGAGCCACGCCAACCTGCTCCTCTTCTTCACAGAGCCCCTGCCAAGCTAATAGGAGGCTTAGCGGGCAGCTCCCAGGGCTCTGTGAAGAAGAGGAGCAGTTTACCGTGGCTCTCCAGCTAACTAAGTATAAAGCTACAGGTGAACTTTTTTACCTGTAGCTTTAGAAAAATTTACGTTTGTTTAAAGAAAACTAATGTAAATGTTCAATGAACATTCAGTATTCATTTAGTTTAAAACAAAACAAATACCGTAAAGTGCAACAAATGTCCCTGAATATTCGTTACAAAAGATTTGGACAAACCAAATATTTGGGCACTGCACAAGTCTACTAAGCAGTGTTAGCTGCTTTTGAGCCCTTATGAGAAAGACTCACACAAGCAAAGCAGTAGTCATCAGAATTGAAAACATTAAAACTGATTTGACAATACTTTAAAATGGAATTAAAAACACTTTAAAAATCTATGCAAAGCACATGTTTTGTATTGGAAAAGGCACCAAAAAAAGCAGCACTAGTTAGTGTTATGTACTGTAAACACTAACTGCTAGATTACGAGTTTTTCAGTAAAACCTTGCGTTGCTAACGAGCCTTTTTTTTCCAGCGCTCACTTTAAAAAATGCTATTATATTACAAGTTTTCTGATTGGCTGTGTTAGCCTCAGAAAAGTGAGCGTTGAGCAAATGTAGCTCCACTTCTCACTGTAGTACCAGCGTTGCTTACGGTAGCGGTAAGCTGGCTAAAACGTGCTCGTGCACGATCTCCCCATAGGAAACAATGGGGCTGAGATGGCTGAAAAAAACCTAACACCTGCAAAAAAGCAGCGTTCAGCCCCTATCGCAGCCCCATTGTTTCCTATGGGAAAATACTTTCTAAGCCTACACCTAACGCCCTAAAATGAACCCCGAGTCTTAACCCTAACCTTACACTTATTAACCCCTAATCTGCTGCCCCAACATCCTCGCCACCTGCATTATATTATTAACCCCTAATCTGCCGCTCTAGACACCGCCGCCACCTACATTATACCTATGAACCCCTAATCTGCTGCCTCTAACATCGTCGACACCTACATTATATTTATTAACCCCTAATCTCCCGCCCCCAACGTCGCCGCCACCGACCTACAATTATTAACCGCTAATCTGCCGACCGGACATTGCCGCCACAATAATAAATGTATTAACCCCTAACCGCCGCACTCCCGCCTCGCAAACACTATAAAATTTGTTATTAACCCCTAATCTGCCGTTCCTAACATCACCGCCACCTACCTACAATTATTAGCCCCTAATCTGCCGCCCCTAACGTCGCCGCTACTATGTTAAATTTATTAACCCCTAAACCTAAGTCTAACCCTAACCCTAACACCCCCTAACTTAAATCTATTTTTAATAAATCTAAATAAAATTACTATAATTAAATAAATTATTCTTATTTAAAACTAAATAGTTACATTGTTAGCTACATGATTTATTTTTATTTTACAGGCAACTTTGTATTTATTTTAACTAGGCACAATAGTTAGGCGCAATCGTTATTAAATAGTTATTAACTATTTAATAACTACCTAGATAAAATAAATACAAATATACCTGTAAAATAAACCATAACCTAAGTTACAATTACACGTAACACTACTCTATAATTAAATTAATTACCTAAACTACCTACAATTAAATACAATTAAATTAAATAAACTAAATTACGAAAAACATCAAACACTAAATCAAAGAAAATAAAAAAGAAATTACAATATTTTAAACTAATTACTCCTACTCTAATCCCCGTAATAAAATAAAAAAGCCCCCCAAAATAATAAAATTCCCTACCCTACACTAAATTACAATGCCCCGCAAAAAGCCCTTTTAAGGGCTGGTAAAATCGCTGATTACTTTGGGGCAATGCCCCGCAAAAGGCCCTTTTAAGGGTTATTTGTAATTTAGTGTAGGGTAGGGAATTTTATTATTTTGGGGGTCTTTTTTATTTTATTAGGGGGATTAGAGTAGGTGTAATTAGTTTAAAATATTGTAATTTCTTTTTTATTTTCTGTAATATAGTGTTTTTTTTTTGTAATTTAGTTTATTTAATTAAATTGTATTTAATTGTAAGTAGTTTAGGTAATTAATTTAATAATAGAGTAGTGTTATGTGTAATTGTAACTTAGGTTAGGGTTTATTTTACAGGTATATTTGTATTTATTTTATCTAGGTAGTTATTAAATAGTTAAAAACTATTTAATAACTATTGTGCCTAGTTAAAATAAATACAAAGTTGCCTGTAAAATAGTAATAAATCCTAAAATAGCTACAATGTAACTATTAATTATATTGTAGCTATAGTTTTAAATAGGAATAATTTATTTAATTATAGTAATTTTATTTAGATTTATTAAAAATAGATTTAAGTTAGGGGGTGTTAGGTTTATGGTTAGTCTTAGGTTTAAGGGTTAATACATTTAATATAGTTGCGGCAACGTTGGGGGCAGCAGATTAGGGGTTAATAATTGTAGGTAGGTGGCGGTGATGTTAGGGACAGCAGATTAGGGGTTAATAAAAAAAATTATAGTGTTTGCGAGGTGGGAGTGTGGCAGTTTAGAGGTTAATACATTTATTATAGTGGCGGCGACGTTGGCGGCGGCATATTAGTGGTTAATACATTTAATATAGTTTAATATAGTTATTAACCCATTAGGGGTTAATAAATATAATGTAGGTGTCGGCGATGTTAGGGGCAGCAGATTAGGGGTTCATAGGTATATTGTAGGTGGCGGCGATGTCCGGTCGGCAGATTAGGGGTTAAACTATTTTATTTTAGTGTTTGCAATGTGGGGGGGGGCTCGGTTTTGGGGTTAATAGGTAGTTTATGGGTGTTAGTGTAGTTTGTAGCACTTTAGAGCTTTATGTTCCGGCATTAGCCCATCAAACTCCTTACTACTGACTTTTATATGCGGTAGGAGTCTTGGAGGTAGAGGCTGTACTGCTCACTTCTTCCAAGACTTGTAATACCGGCGTTAGGAAAATCCCATTAAAAAGATAGGGTACGCAATTGACGTAAGGGGATTTGCGGTATGGAAAAGTTGTGGAAGAAAAGTGAGTGGTACACCTGTACCTGCCAAACTTGTAATACCAGCGGGCATTAAAAACCAGCATTAGGACCCCTTAACGCTGCTTTTTAAGGCTAACGCCAAGCTCGTAATCTAGAAGTTAAAAAGTTAATAAGATATTAATGCTCATGAAAAGATAACTCCTTCTTGATCATAGAGTACCCCTTCTCAAAATGTACATTACTGAATTAAAAAAATATTTTGATATGGGCAACAAAATAAAAAGGGGAAAGTTTTCACTAATAAAACGTGATTACGTTTTACATAAATATATTTGAGGTACATATAGAGAGTTAGCAAAGACACTTTTTAAAACAGGAAATTTAAGTGACAACATAATACTACTTAAAGGGATGCTGTAGTTAGAGAATAAAGTACAATGGGCCAGAGTACAAGTGACACACTATTTAGCGCTTTTTAAAGCATACATATATTTATATTTGATGTAACTTTGTGATTCTATTGAAATCAATGGGGAGAAACAGAAAGAGAGAGAGAGAGAGAGAGAGAGAGAGAGGGGGATAGGGAGAGAGATAGAGAGATATTTAATATTAAAATCACAGTGATTTAAAGGGATATGGTATATGACAAGGTGTTTGACTTTAAAGGGCTTAAAGGTGTATATGTAAGTGACTGTGTATTAATGTGTGTAGATATACAAACGATTAACACCATTATTATAGGGTTAATATAATTTGTGTGTGTTGCAGTGAAAAAATAAAAAGAATTATTGCAATTATCTTTTGTTTATCTTTTCTTTCTCTATATTCTAAAGGTTGGATTACGAGTGGAGCGCTATTCATCATTCCTCCTCGCACATTATCTCTGCAAGAAGTAATCTTTTTGCACACGTCGGATAGAAAGTTGAAAGCAAAATGTCTTTGCTCACATGTACAAAAAGCTAAATTTCAAATATCACAAAAGCGTTAACGTATTCCCCCATAAACTTAAATGGAGTGCGAAAAAGTGGAAAAAACTATAACACCTAGCAAGTCAAGCACACCTTATCCCGTTTAACCGTGTGCTAACCAAACAAGAAATATTATAATATTTCACATTCCAATGTCCTTTACTTAGAAGAATCAGCCAATCGGAATCGGAATATAGGAAGTGCACAAAGGTTCTCAACATAGTGTATCACCTTTAATTTAAAAAATAAAGCATAAAAACATACAGAAAATGGGTTCCCCGAGGGATGCCTACTCACATAAAGAACCCTTAAACATTAATGAGATATGTAAGCGAGTGCGATAATCCCCTTGAATTAAACAAAATCCTCCTCTGTTCCCAGTTCTAGTTAGTTTAACAGTTCAGCGGTCAGCACTCTCATCAACAGCGGTCCTTATATACAGCACCAGTCTGGGATCACCAGAGGTCTTACATTGAAAATGAATATCCGTTTCACTAATGCGTGGTGAACAACAAGAATATCTGTCCGATACACTTTTAAGCGTCTAGCAGCATAAGATGGGCATGTCCTTACCCATTTCACGGTTTGCTAGGTTTCACCAAAAGCTTATATATATGATGATGATGATTTTTAAAAAACAAATAATAATAATATATATATATAGATATATATGATTATATGTAGGTGTATATACAGTATATATATTTATTTATATATATATATATATATATATATATATATATATATATAATAGATAGTTAGAGCCCAGCACCATAAGTTTCAATACTGGCTTCCAGCTTGTGTGCTCGTTACTGTGGAGTATCAGCCACACTCCAAGAGATACAGTCCATATATGCAAAGTGTAACAGCACCACAGCACAGTCTTAAGACTGTGCTGTGGTGCTGTTACACTTTGCATATATGGACTATATATATATATATATATATATATATATATAAATATATATATATATACATATATATATATTTATATGTATTTTAAATACTTAGAACATATTCCCCTATATGAAGAACATTGGAATGTGAAATATTTACAGTACATTAACAGTTTAACACTTTATTCATTTTGAATATTGCATGTATATGATTTTACATGTTTTCAGCTACTTGACAGCAAAGGGCATCCAATGCACTTTTATATGCCATTAATGTATACATATGTATTTATGTGTTTATATGTGTATATATGTCTGTAAATACATGTATACACATATAAATACATAAATACATATGTACACACATATAAACATATACACTCACTGGTAACTTTATTAGGTACACCTTGCTAGTACCGGGTTGGACCCCCTTTTGCCTTCAGAACTACCTTAATTCTTTGTTGCATAGATTCAACAAGGTGTTGGAAACATTCCTCAGAGATTTTGGTCCTGTCAGGGTGCCAGGAATCTGACTGAGACGAGAAGTGCAAAAATAATCACACCTTTATTAATAACAAAAAAATAATAAAAAGTCCACAAGTCAAATAACAAGCCAGAAGTCGAAACCAGAACTGGTAGTCAGACGAGCCGAGTCAGGAGCCAAAGCGAATAGTCAGATGAGCCGGAATCAGGAACAAGGAAAACAGCAGAGTCAGGAACAAGCCAGGGATCAGGAACCAGGAAGGACGTCAGACAGCCAGGTAATACACAGGAACTCTCACAAACAGATCTGAGACAACGCAAAGGCAAAGCATACTGAACAGAGGCCCTTTAAATAATAAGTGATGACATTACAATTCTGAGACCGCATCCCGTCTCACACAGATGATGCACTCCAGTCTGGCCATAAAAGGAAGTGCAGGAAATGAGCAGCATCCCCCACAATGCACCATAGTCCGCAAGAGAGGTGAGTAAAATGGCTGCCAGCAGCACATGGCAAACAAAACAGGGAAAAAACCCTGACAGTACCCTCCCCTCAACGACCCCTCCCCCGCGGGAGGACAAAAGGCTTATTGGGGAAACGGGCATGGAAGGCATGGAGGAGGGCGGGAGCATGAACATCAGAGGAGGAAACCCAAGAACACACCTCCAGACCGTAGCCCCTCCAGTGAACCAAATACTGTACACAGCCCCTGGACATATGAGAGTCAATAATGCTGCTGACCTCATACTCCTCATGGTTGTCAACAAAGATAAGATGGGGATGAGGCAACACAGTGGTAAACTGATTACAAACCAATGGTTTCAAGAGTGAGACATGAAAAACATTGGAGATGCGCATTGCAGGAGGAAGGTCAAGAGCGTAGGCCACAGGATTGACCTGTTGGAGTATTCAAAAAGGACCAACATAACGAAGAGCCAGTTTATTGGAAGGCACACGAAGGTTCAAGTTGCGGGAGGACAGCCAAACTCTCTCACCAACCTGGTAGGAAGGCGCGGGCAGATGCCTACGATCAGCCTGGAACTTTTGGCGCTGCATAGAACGATAAAGGCAATCCTGAATCTGCCCCCAAGTGGAACGGAGTTGGCAGAGATGCTCCTCCAAAGCCGGAATACCCTGAGACATGAATGAATCGGGCAACAAGGATGGTTGAAACCCATAATTCGCCATGAACGGGGATAACTTGGAGGAAGCATTAATAGCACTATTACGAGCAAACTCTGCCCAAGGTAACAGTTCAGACCAATTATTGTGGTGATCTGAGATATAGCAATGGAGGAACTGTTCCAGAGCTTGATTAGACCGTTCTGCAGCCCCATTGGATTGAGGGTGATATGGCGAGGAGAAGGAAAGCTGAATCTCCATTTGAGCACAAAAGGAATGCCAAAATCTGGAGACAAACTGGCTACCCCGGTCTGACACTATCTCCTTGGGTAACCCATGTAAACGGAAGACCTCCCGGGCAAAAATTGAAGCAAGCTCCTGAGCGGTAGGCAACTTCATCAAGGGAATGCAATGTGACATTTTAGAAAAACGGTCAACCACCATAAGGATAACAGTATTGCCATTGGAAACAGGGAGCTCGACAATGAAATCCATGGAAACATGTGTCCAAGAATGCTCACCATTAGCAATAGGTTGAAGAAGACCCACAGGAAGATGACGAGGAGTCTTATTCTGTGCACAAACTGAGCAGGAGGCAACATACGCAGCAACATCAGAACGAAGACCTGGCCACCAGAATTGTCTGTCAAGTGACAGACCAAATCATTTGGTTCTTGCCTGGGTTACCTGCGGCTTTAGGATAGTGGTTTGTGTGCAAAAGTTTAGTTAGAAGATTCTCGGGAACAAAGCACTTACCACTACGTTTCTCAGGAGGTGCATTGGTTTGTGCAGCCAGGATCTCCTCCCCCAAGGGAGAAGTCAAATTAGTACGTATGGTAGCTAAAATATGGTCAGGAGATATAACAGGAGTAGGTACAGACTCCTCCTTGGACAGATGCGAAAATTGTCGAGAGAGGGCATCAGCCCTAACATTCTTACTACCAGGCAGGTAGGAGACCAAATAATAAAACCAAGAAAAAAATAGTGAAAATATTGGCCTGTCGGGGTGACAAACATTTTGCTTCAGATAGATAAGTTAAATTCTTGTGGTCAGTAAGAATGAGCACTGGCACGCTAGTACCCTCGAGAAGATGCCTCCATTCCTTGAGTGCCAAAATTATGGCCAGTAATTCCCTGTCACCAATTTCATAATAGCACTCCGCTGGAGACAATTTCTTCGAGAAGAAACCACATGGATGCAAGGAACCATCAGGCGTAGGACGTTGAGACAAGAGGGCACCTACTCCAGTCTCAGAGGCATCAACCTCAAGAACGAAAGGCAGGACAGGGTTAGGATGAGCCAGAACTGGAGCAGCAGCAAAGGCAGTCTTAAGACTATCAAAGGCCTTAATGGCAGTAGGTGACCAATGGAGTGGATCATTCTCTTTACGGGTCATGTCTGATAGGTTTGACCAAGGAAGAAAAGTTTTTAATAAACTTTCTATAGTAATTGGCGAACCCTAAAAAACTTTGAATAGACCTAAGACCTACTGGGTGAAGCCTCTGCAGAACTGCAGATAACTTGTCAGGATCCATGGAGAACCCTGCAACAGAGATAACATAACCTAGGAAGGTTACTTGAGTCTGATGGAACTCAAATTTCTCAAGTTTACAAAACAGGCCGTTCTCACGTAGTCTCTGAAGAACCCGTGTAACATCAGAACGATGAGCCTCAAGTGTGGGTGAGTGTATGAGGATGTCGTCTAAGTACACCACAACACAATGTTGCAACATATCTCGTAGGACATCATTAATAAATTCCTGGAAAACAGCAGGAGCATTACATAGACCAAAGGGCATTACAAGATACTCATAATGCCCGCTCCTGGTGTTAAACACTGTTTTCCATTCGTGGCCCTCCTTGATCCTAACGAGATTGTACGCTCCTCTCAAATCAAGTTTATTAAAGACCGTAGCTCCCTTGATTCAGTCAAAGAGTCCTGTAATTAGCGGAATAGGGTAAGCATTCTTAATTGTAAGACGATTAAGACCCCTATAATCGATGCATAATCTTAACTCGCCACCCTTTTTCTTCACAAAGAAGAAGCCAGCCCCTGCAAGAGAGTAGGATTTGTGGATGATCCCAGCGACAGAGCAATGGCAACGTACTCCTCCATAGCACAATTCTCTGCAACAGACAGAGGGTAAACCCGGCCCCGAGGAGGAATGGCTCCGGTTTGCAGGTCTATGGCACAATCGTAAGACCGGTAAGGATGCAACGTACCGGCACGCACCTTGTCAAAAACATCTAGGAACTCTCGGTACTTCTCTGGCAATTGAGATACCGAAGAACTGCACAAGACTTTAACTGGTTTCCGAAGACATTGCGGGGACCATGACAAAATTTCGGACCTGCATCAGTCGAGACTGGGATTGTGCTTTTGGAGCCAGGGATAACCCAGAACAACCGGAAAATGCGGAGAGTTTATCAGATAGAACTGGAAGGTTTCAAAATGTAGAGCCCCAACAGCCATGGACAACAGAGCAGTTTCGTGAGTAACCAGTGCGGGCTGAAGGGGCCTGCCATCAATGGCCTCAATAGCAAACGGAACGGACTGAGGCAAAACAGGAATGGAGTGCTTTGATACAACTGTCAATGAAATAGCCCGCAGCACTGGAGTCAACAAGAGCCTGGGTGACTATGGAGTAGTCCACCCAGGAAAGGACAACCATGACCAAAGGTTTCTCCTTAAGCGGTTCCGTGGATGAGGATAAACCACCCAAGGTCTGCCCCCGACAGGACCTTAGGTGTGAGCGTTTCCCGGCCATGTAGGACAAGACTTCAAAAGGTGGCCCTGTAACCCACAATAGAGGCAGAGCCCCTCCCTCCTCCTAAAGGCCCTCTCATCCACGGAGAGACGCGTGAAACCCAACTGCATCGGCTCAGCAGTACCTGGTGACTCAGGACCAGGAAGCATGGGAGGAGAGAGAGGCATGGGTGGGAATGAACACGTAGGAGACAACAGAACAGGAGGCGTCTGCAAGCGCTCCTTGAAAGATCGCCTCTCACTGAGTCTGATATCAATTAGGATCAAAAAAGACACCAATGCCTCGAGATCCTCTGGAAAATCTCTGGCAGCAACTTCGTCTTTAATCGCATCAGAGAGCCCATGAAAGAAGGCGGCAACAAGGGCTTCATTGTTCCAACCAACCTCTGCGGCAAGCGTACGGAACTCAATAGCATACTGAGCAACAGATCTTGTACCTTGCTGAATGGACATGAGTTGTTTAGCAGCAGAGGACGAGCGAGCCAGAACATCAAATACCCTTCGAAAGGAGGCCACAAATTCAGGGTAATTTAAAATCACAGGTTTATTAGTCTCCCACAAGGGATTAGCCCAGGCAAGAGCTGTGTCAGAGAGTAACGAGATGAGAAATCCTGCCTTTGCTCTGTCAGAGGGAAACGCCTGAGGTAACATCTCAAAGTAAATGGCCACCTGGTTCAAAAACCCTCTGCACTGAATAGGATAGCCTCCATATCACTGAGGTAGAGGTGCAGAACTGGACATGCTCCTGGTAGGACTAGGTGCTGCAACGGAAACAGGAGCAGCCATAACTTGTGGGACACTTTGGTCCAAATGTGCAGTGCAAATCAGCAGGGTTTGCAGGGCTAGTGCAAATTGATCCAAGCGGTGATCCTGTTCATCCATCCTGGAAATGATGGCAGGTAAAGGTGGATTATTAGCACCATTAGGATTCATGGCCTTTGCGTAATGTCAGGGTGCCAGGAATCAGACTGAGATGAGAAGTGCAAAAATAATCACACCTTTATTAATAACAAAAAAATAATAAAAAGTCCACAAGTCAAATAACAAGCCAAGAGTCAAAACCAGAACTGGTAGTCAGACGAGCCGAGTCAGGAGCCAAAGCGAATAGTCAGACGAGCCGGAATCAGAAACAAGGAAAACAGCAGAGTCAGGAACCAGGAAGGACTTCCGACAGCCAGGTAATACACTGTAACTAACAAATATTAGATTAAGCGCCATGGAAATATACCCTCTAGCTTTATACGAGAGGCCTCCTAGCTGGTCTCAATATTAAACTTATAGGAAATGGATGATGTATAAAGCGCCTGAGAGGCTGGGTAATATATAAGTCACTAGTTAAGCCAAATATATATTTTAGCTCCTTAAGACACTGAAATGTGTAAATGAATATAAATTAGGTGTTCATGATGTAAATTAAAAGGTTAATTTAATACAGCAGATTTCAATACAATAATATAAAAACAATAAAACAATAATGGAATTAAACAGTGGAATAATGTAGATGGGAATTAAAAATGGAATTATTGAAAATGTGCTTACCCACTGTCGACTCGTTTCGGCCCCTGCAAGGCCTTTTTCAAGACATCAATTGGATATTTATTGGATTTTATCTAACCTGGGAATTCCCATCTACATTATTCCACTGTTTAATTCCATTATTGTTTTATTGTTTTTATATTATTGTATTGAAATCTGCTGTATTAAATTAACATTTTAATTTACATCATGAACACCTAATTTATATTCATTTACACATTTCAGTGTCTTAAGGAGCTAAAATATATATTTGGCTTAACTAGTGACTTATATATTACCCAGCCTCTCAGGCGCTTTATACATAATACACAGGAACTCTCACAAACAGGTCTGGGACAACGCAAAGGCAAAGCATACTGAACAGAGGCCCTTTAAATAATAAGAGATGACATCACAATTCTGAGACCGCATCCTGTCTCTCACAGATGTAGATTTGTCGGCTGCACATCCATGATGCAAATCTCCCTTCCCCCACATCCCAAAGGTACTCTATTGGATTGAGATCTTGTGACTGTGGAGGCCATTGGAGTACAGTGAACTCATTGCCATGTTCAAGAAACCAGTTTGAGATAATTTGAGCTTTGTGACATGGTGCATTATCCTGCTGAAAGAAGCTGATTTACACAGTAGTAATAAAGGGATAGACATGGTTGACAACAATACTCAGGTAGGCTGTGGCATTTAAACGATGCTCAATTGGTACTAAGGGCCCAAAGTGTGCCAAGAAAATATCCCCCACTCCATAACACCACCACAAGCCTAAACCGATAATACAAGGCAGGATGGATCCATGCTTTCATGTTGTTTAAGCATAATTCTGACCCTACCATCTGAATGTTGCAGCTGAAATTGAGACTCATCAGACCAGGCAACATTTTTCTAATCTTCTATTGTCCAATTTTGGTGAGCTGTGTGAATTGTAGCCTCAGTTTCCTGTTTTTAGCTGACAGGAGTGGCACCCGGTGTGGTCTTCTGCTGCTGTAGATAAAAAAAGTGGATTTAGAATGGGCCGAGAAAGCTAAGGTGGAAGGCTATAATTTTCTATTGATATCTAGAAAACATATATCTAGGTGTGTAAGTCTCAAAGTGGGGAAGCAAAATAAGTGTATATATATCTCAAGATAAAAAATGTGGTTGTCTATACAGATATATCTTATTTGTATAAATAAACCAATATATTCCGCTATGCGGTTCTAAAATTATGATACACGATAAAAATATTTCTTAGGATTTTTTTATCTATACAAATGTATTTTTTTTTATTAAAAAAATACAATTCACCTTTGCGGATCTGAATGTGGTGATCAACAATAAGATATACACTAATTTTATAACGACTTCCCCACTTTTAGACTTACACACCTACATAAATCCTCTTTTTTGATATTCACATTATCATCACACTTGGGAGGAGTGTGATTTCTGAGAACGTGGCATAGATGTAAACACTAGCGCCTCTGACTAATCTGTATTTATAAACCTTCTGCTGCTGTAGCCCACCTGCTTCAAGGTTATTATTATTGTTATTATTATCAGGTATTTGTAGAGCGCCAACAGATTCTGCAGCACTTCGACGTGTTGTGTATTCAGAGATGGTATTTTGCATACCTTGGTTGTAGCAAGTGGTTATTTGAATTACTGTTGCCTTTCTATCATCTTGAACCAGTTTGCCCATTCTCCTTTGACCTCTAACATCAACAAGGAATTCTCATCCACACAATTATCGCTCACTGGATATTTTCTCTTTTTCGAACCATTCTCTGTAAACCCTAGAGACGGTTGTGAATAAAAATCCCAGTAGATCTGCAGCTTTTAAAATACTCAGACCATCATGTCTGCCACCAACAACCATGCACATTCAAAGTCGCTTAAATCCCCTTTCTTCCCCATTCTGATGCTGGGTTTCAACTTCAGCAAGTCGTCTTCACCAAGTATAGATGCCTAAATGCATTGAGTTGCTGCCATGTAATTGGCTGATTAGCAATTTTTGTTACCAAGCAATTGAACAGGTGTACCTAATAAAGTGGCTGGGGAGTGTATATACATATTTAGATTACAAGGTGAGACTTCACAGCATTGATGCAATGTATACAGCAAATGGTATTATACGTAATGTACATATAGGTGAAACCAACTCTATCAATGAGTCCCACTCAAACGGACGTCACCTGTATAGTAGAATTTCCAAGTATAAATAACAAAAAGGTAAGGACTCACCCAGATGGCACCCTCTCAGTGTAGAATGATCCTGTAATATTCAGTTGCTGGAATTATGGCAGTCATGTTTACACATTCAAACACCGAACATCCGTATGCACAGAGTGTTACAATCCAGGGCCTTCCTAAGTACCAGCGTGATACCGGTTTAACAGGCATGTACTTCCATTGCTGCTAGGGCTCTCCAAACCCCTTGACGCGTTTCCCGCTTCACAAGCGGTTCATCAGATGAACCGCTTGTGAAGCGGGAAACGCGTCAACGGGTTTGTTTTGCTGTGCCTGTTATGTTATACACGCTTTGAGATGTATTAAATACAATTTTACTTGCAAATCTCTCACAGTCCTTCTTTACACCATTGCTGCGGAATCTGTTTCCTATATACATATTTAGACAGGTGTACGTATGTATCTTTATGTTAAAGCCCTTTTGCAGCCTTTTTATTCTAACACCTGAGACTTCAAATCTTTGAGCCCTTATAACTTTTTATTGCAATTGTTTTTTTAAATAATTTTTATTAGATAGTGTTATTATGAGTGTAACTGTACTTTTAAATATAATTTTGATGTGTTTTCTGCAACTTTTTTGTCTTGCATTACAGTTAACCAAGTCACGCTAATAAAGTCAAGCTAATGTATCCCTTTTTAGCAGATATAAACTAACTCATGCATATTGCCCATGGAAAACTTCCTATATATATATATATATATATATATATATATATATATATATATATATATATATATATATTGTACAAAAGATTGTTCAGATACTTGAGCTGTATAAAACTTCCAATATTTTATTATAAATCCAAGTAAAAACACTGTGCATCGGCAGATACAATCTCCATATCAGACTGACACTAATAGTTTAGACATTTTGCAGCAGACATGTTTCATGTCTGCAGGCACTTGTTCACTGCTCACAGGTGTCCCAGCAATTTCTCCTTAAATAGGCATATTCTTAAAGGTGTATTTACACATACATATAAATTTAGTCTGCACTATTTCTTACATATATACTATAGTTGATCTTTACAGAACAATTAGAGAAAACAAATTAGATATGAACAAATTAATAATCTAAGGAATTATATCCTACTTCAGATTATCATCAACTATTATACTTATCTGCCTATCTACCAAATATCCTCCCTGATGTATCAATCTGTATTGTTCAATATGGGGCTAAACACATAAGTCTATGTCCCTCCTAAAATTCAAGCCTTGAGGAATAGTGGTGTTCAACATAAAAATCCAAAATACTTCTCTTGTATCTAGCTTAGCTTTTCTATCTCCATCTTTCTTCCACATGGGTACATGATCTATTGCTTGAACCATTAGCAGGTTAGGGTTGGAATTATGAAACTCCCGAAAATGTCTTGCTATTGGGGTATATATCTTCTATTGACCTGATGTGGGCTAAAAATCTATCTTTCAAAGACCTCTTGGTTTTTCCCACATACTGTTTAGAGCACCCCCTACAGGTCAATTGGTATATTACATGCGTGGTATTACAATTTATAAAAAAAAAAATTGTACGTTTTCTGGGTATATGAAGATACAAAACAATCTCCTTCAGCAGCATAGTCGCATGTTTTACAGATTTTTCTCCTGCATTTAAAGAAGCCCTTTCTTTTTCTCAACCAACAACCTTCTGGTGTGCTTCTTGAACAATCAGAAGGGGAAACATAGTTTCCAATTGTTTTGCCTTTTCTTGGTATAAAATCACACCCTTCTTGTATTATCCTTTTCAATGCAGAATCCGTGTATAAAAATAGAATTTATGCTTACCTGATAAATTTCTTTCTCTTGTGATGCATTGAGTCCACGGATTCATCCATACTTGTGGGATATTCTCCTTCCTAACAGGAAGTGGCAAAGGAGAAACTATAGGGTGCAGAGGTGACTGAAGTTTTTAAAATAAAAATATACTACCTGTCTTACACAGACAGGGCGGGCCGTGGACTCGATACATCACAAGAGAAAGAAATTTATCAGGTAAGCATAAATTCTGTTTTGTCAACCAACAACCTTCTGGTGTGCTTCTTGAACAATCAGAAGGGGAAACATAGTTTCCTATTGTTTGCCTTTTCTTGGTATAAAATCACACCCTTCTTGTATTATCCTTTTCAATGCAGGATCCGTGTATAAAAGCAGAATTTATGCTTACCTGATAAATTTCTTTCTCTTGTGATGTATTGAGTCCACGGATTCATCCATACTTGTGGGATATTCTCCTTCCTAACAGGAAGTGGCAAAGGAGAAACTATAGGGTGCAGAGGTGACTGAAGTTTTTAAAATAAAAATATACTACCTGTCTTACACAGACAGGGCGGGCCGTGGACTCGATACATCACAAGAGAAAGAAATTTATCAGGTAAGCATAAATTCTGTTTTGTCTTGTAAGATGTATCGAGTCCACGGATTCATCCATACTTGTGGTATACCAATACCAAAGCTTTAGGACACGAATGAAGGGAGTGACAAGACATGTACCTTAAACGGAAGGCACCACTGCTTGTAGAACTTTTCTCCCAAAAATAGCCTCTGAAGAAGCAAAAGTATCGAATTTGTAAAATTTGGAAAAAGTATGAAGGAAAGACCAAGTCGCCGCCTTACAAATCTGTTCAACAGAAGCCTCATTTTTAAAAGCCCATGTGGAAGCCACAGCTCTAGTAGAATGAGCAGTAATCCTTTCAGGAGGCTGCTGGCCAGCAGTCTCATAAGCCAAACGGATGATACTTTTCAGCCAAAAAGAAAGAGAGGTAGCCGTAGCTTTTCGGCCTCTCCGCTTACCAGAATAAACAACAAACAATGAAGATGTTTGACGGAAATCTTTGGTTGCTTGTAAGTAGAACTTTAAAGCACGAACCACATCAAGATTGTGCAACAGACGTTCCTTCTTTGAAGAAAGATTAGGACACAGCGAAGGAACAAGAATTTCCTGATTGATATTCCTATAAGAAACAACCTTAGGAAGGAATCCAGGTTTGGTACGCAACACCACCTTATCTGCATGGAAAACAAGATAAGGTGAGTCACACTGTAAAGCAGATAACTCAGAAACTCTTCGAGCCAAAGACATAGCTACTAAAAACAGAACTTTCCAAGATAGAAGCTTAATATCTATGGAATGCATAGGTTCAAACAGAACCCCTTGAAGAACTTTAAGAACTAAGTTTAGGCTCCATGGCGGAGCAACAAGTTTGAATATAGGCTTGATTCTGACTAAAGCCTGACTAAACGCTTGAATGTCTGGAACATCTGCCAGACGCTTGTGTAAAAGAATAGACAAAGCAGAAATCTGTCCTTTTAAGGAGCTAGCTGATAATCCCTTCTCCAATCCTTCTTGGAGAAAAGACAATATTCTAGGAATCCTAATCTTACTCCATGAGTAACCCTTGGATTCACACCAACAAAGATATTTGCGCCAAATCTTATGATAGATTTTCCTGGTGACAGGCTTTCTAGCTTGAATCAGGGTATCAATGACAGACTCGGAGAAACCACGCTTTGATAAAATCAGGCGTTCAATCTCCAAGCAGTCAGACGCAGAGAAATTAGATTTGGATGCTTGAAAGGACATTGGATTAGAAGGTCCTGCCTCATTGACAGAGTCCACGGTGGAACAGATGACATGTCCACTAGGTCTGCATACCAAGTCCTGCGTGGCCACACAGGTGCTATTAGAATCACCGAAGCTCTCTCCTGCTTGATTCTGGCAACCAGACGTGGGAGGAGAGGAAACAGTGGAAATACATAGGCCAGATTGAAGGACCAGGGCACTGCTAGAGCATCTACTTCCTAGCAGTTAAGCAGGCAAAGAAAATGACTGGGGGTGGAGCTAAGGGAGGAGCTATATAGACAGCTCTGCTGTGGGTGCTCTCTTTGCCACTTCCTGTTAGGAAGGAGAATATCCCACAAGTATGGATGAATGCGTGGACTCGATACATCTTATAAGAGAAATAGGGATACATTCTTTTATAATACTACATATCTCCTTATACTCCAGTTGATTCATGAGAACCCGGTTACACCTGTGTTCCACTATCTTCCTAAGACTCATAAAGACATGCAAAACCCTCCAGGGCGCCCCATAATAGTGGGGATAAATTCACTTAATGAGCCCCTATCAGATCTAATTGATAGTTTTTTTTACAACCCTTGGTTAAAGAACTTCCAAGTTTTATACAGGATACTACATCCCTACTGGTAAAAATTCAACAGATTAAATGGAAGTCAACCTACAGATTCCTGGTAGTCATGAGAAAGGATTACAAGCTGTAGAATATTTTCTTGAAACCCACAGCAATTATGATGTGACAACTAAACACTTTATCCTGGTGTCTATTGAATACTTGCTCACACATAATTTCTTTATGTTTGAGGGGGGTTTCTATCTCCAAAGGCGGGGAACCGCTATGGGGACTAAGTTTACCCCCTGTTACGCCAATCTCTTTAAGGGATGGTGGGAGCAGTTCCATGTCTTTGGGGATGGGAACCCCCTTCGGGAGAAGATAATCTTTTATGCAAGATTTATAGATGACCTTATCTTTATTATTGATAGTGAGGAACAAGGTTTTGTGACTATCTAATAAAAACAATAGTGGTATCAAATTAATAGGAGAACAAAATAGTAACACTATTTGTTTTTTTGATGTAGTGATAACAGGCAATGAGGCAAGTGAAATCATTGAAACAGATTTATATAGAAAGTCAACATCTGGTAATACTATACTAGAATATAAATCATGTCACCCAAGACATACCCTCAATGGTATTCCAAAGGGTCAATATATAAGAGCGAAACAAAATTGTACCACTTCTGATAAATATGAGAAACAGGCTGATATAATTACAAGTCGCCTGATAGAGAGAGGTTACAATTTAAATATTCTGGAAAAGGCATGTAAAGAGGTAGATTCTCTATCTCGGGAGGATCTATTAAAATATCATAACAAACAGGGTTATAAAGATGAAAAGTGTAACAAACTGAAACCAAAATTTATAACGGCATATAGCCTGGAGTATAAGGAGATATGTAGTATTATAAAAGAATGTATCCCTATTTTATACACAGATCCTGCATTGAAAAGGATAATACAAGAAGGGTGTGATTTTATACCAAGAAAAGGCAAAACAATAGGGAACTATGTTTCCCCTTCTGATTGTTCAAGAAGCACACCAGAAGGTTGTTGGTTGAGAAAAAGAAAGGGCTTCTTTAAATGCAGGAGAAAAAATCTGTAAAACATGAGACTATGTTGGTGAAGGAGATTGTTTTGTATCTTCATATACCCAGAAAACGTACAAAATTTATTTTTTTATAAATTGTAATACCACACATGTAATATACCTATTACACTGTAGGGGGTGCTTTAAACCGTATGTGGGAAGAACCAAGAGGTCTTTGAAAGATAGATTTTTAGCCCACATCGGGTCAATAGAAGATATTGAGTCTGATACCCCAATAGCAAGACATTTTCGGGAGTTTCATAATTCCAACCCTAACCTGCTAATGGTTCAAGCAGTAGATCATGTACCCATGTGGAAGAGAGGTGGAGATAGAGAAGCTAAGCTAGATACAAGAGAAGTATTTTGGATTTTTACGTTCAACACCACTATTCCTCAAGGCTTGAATTTTAGGAGGGACATAGACTTATGTGTTTAGCCTCATATTGAACAATACAGATTGATACATCAGGGAGGATATTTGGTAGATAGGCAGATACATATAATAGTTGATGATAATCTGAAGTAGGATATAATTCGTTAGATTATTAATTTGTTCATATCTACATATTTTCATAATTTTGATAATGATATTGATAGTATTGTATCCTCATATGAATTCATATATACAATGTATATTAATCTGTTTTCTCCAATTGTTCTGTAAATATCAACTATAGTATATATGTACGAAATGCCTATTTAAGGAGAAATTGCTGGGACACCTAGGAGCAGTGAACAAGTGCCTAAAGGCACGAAACATGTCTGCTGCAACTTTGCCCAGCTGTCTACACTATTAGTGTCAGTCTGATATGGAGATTGTATCTGCCGATGCACAGTGTTTTTACTTGGATTTATAATAAAATATTGGAAGTTTTATACAGATCAAGTATCTGGACACTCTTTTGTACAACATTTACTTTGTAGCGCTTCTTGGATAAATGAAACGCAACCCCCAGAGCACCTGTAGCTGTGTATCGGACGTGTGACGTCACCCCACGCTCCATTGTGCCGTAGGAAGCAGGAAGTGGGTAAGGCAGAGCGCATTGCTAGATTCAGTTCTGTGGTATATATATATACAGGGAGTGCAGAATTATTAGGCAAATTAGTATTTTGACCACATCATCCTCTTTATGCATGTTGTCTTACTCCAAGCTGTATAGGCTCGAAAGCCTACTACCAATTAAGCATATTAGGTGATGTGCATCTCTGTAATGAGAAGGGGTGTGGTCTAATGACATCAACACCCTATATCAGGTGTGCATAATTATTAGGCAACTTCCTTTCCTTTGGCAAAATGGGTCAAAAGAAGGACTTGACAGGCTCAGAAAAGTAAAAAATAGTGAGATATCTTGCAGAGGGATGCAGCACGCTTAAAATTGCAAAGCTTCTGAAGCGTGATCATCGAACAATCAAGCGTTTCATTCAAAATAGTCAACAGGGTCGCAAGAAGCGTGTGGAAAAACCAAGGCGCAAAATAACTGCCCATGAACTGAGAAAAGTCAAGCGAGCAGCTGCCAAGATGCCACTTGCCACCAGTTTGGCCATATTGCAACATCACTGGAGTGCCCAAAAGCACAAGGTGTGCAATACTCAGAGACATGGCCAAGGTAAGAAAGGCTGAAAGATGACCACCACTGAACAAGACACACAAGCTGAAACGTCAAGACTGGGCCAAGAAATATCTCAAGACTGATTTTTCTAAGGTTTTATGGACTGATGAAATGAGAGTGAGTCTTGATGGGCCAGATGGATGGGCCCGTGGCTGGATTGGTAAAGGGCAGAGAGCTCCAGTCCGACTCAGACGCCAGAAAGGTGGAAGTGGAGTACTGGTTTGGGCTGGTATCATCAAAGATGAGCTTGTGGGGCCTTTTCGGGTTGAGGATGGAGTCAAGCTCAACTCCCAGTCCTACTGCCAGTTTCTGGAAGACACCTTCTTCAAGCAGTGGTACAGGAAGAAGTCTGCATCCTTCAAGAAAAACATGATTTTCATGCAGGACAGTGCTCCATCACACGCGTCCAAGTACTCCACAGCGTGGCTGGCAAGAAAGGGTATAAAAGAAGAAAATCTAATGACATGGCCTCCTTGTTCACCTGATCTGAACCCCATTGAGAACCTGTGGTCCATCATCAAATGTGAGATTTACAAGGAGGGAAAACAGTACACCTCTCTGAACAGTGTCTGGGAGGCTGTGGTTGCTGCTGCACGCAATGTTGATGGTGAACAGATCAAAACACTGACAGAATCCATGGATGGCAGGCTTTTGAGTGTCCTTGCAAAGAAAGGTGGCTATATTGGTCACTGATTTGTTTTTGTTTTGTTTTTGAATGTCAGAAATGTATATTTGTGAATGTTGAGATGTTATATTGGTTTCACTGGTAAAAATAAATAATTGAAATGGGTATATATTTGTTTTTTGTTAAGTTGCCTAATAATTATGCACAGTAATAGTCACCTGCACACACAGATATCCCCCTAAAATAGCTATAACTATAAACAAACTAAAAACTACTTCCAAAACTATTCAGGTTTGATATTAATGAATTTTTTGGGTTCATTGAGAACATGGTTGTTGTTCAATAATAAAATTAATCCTCAAAAATACAACTTGCCTAATAATTCTGCACTCCCCATATATATATATATATATATATATATATATATATATATATATAAATATATATTTATTTATATATATATTTTTATATATATATATATATATATATACAAATACATATACAATGAAGTGCTAATTTATTGTGCACCCTTAAATGAGTAAATTTGCCCATTTATAGGTGCACGATAAATAACCAGCCTTTACAAGTGGCTGGTTAATGCTACCGAGTTAATTAACCAGAGATATCCCACAATTGCCCCCAAAATTAAGTGTAAGGTTCCTTTAAAAAAAAAAAATGTAGCAACTTTATTTTTTACAAAATAACTGCACAAAGGAGTTATAAGCCCCTTTATATAGTGGTCTATGGGACTGTGATTATACTGTAAATATATATGTATATTGTTATATACATATATATATATATATATATATATATATATATATATATATATATATATATATATTTGTGTTAATATGTGTTATACACATATAAACACATTCATATATATTCATATACATATATATTTAACCTTTTAGAAAGAGAGGACAACACAATAGATAATGTGTTAGAAACGAGAGGTGCGCCTGTTCTATGCTATTCCCAAGGATAAAGTTCTAATTATAATACAACAATAAATTTCTGTAAATGTATGGATGATCAACAATAACAAATAAATGCAAAAAATGAATACTTTAATGAATTCCTTGATGTTGTAAGCACAATCGTCCATATGTATAGAGTGTCCCACAAATAAAAACAAGAGTCCCACAAATTCTGAAGAGGCAAAGAGGGTAGCCCCAAAACAAACAGCGGATCTCTCCACAGTAAACATGAGGATAAACTTCGTCCTGGAAAAGACAAAAAAGAAGAGGCGCTCTGGTGCAGATAAACCCAACAATGAGTGAGATTTTCCAATAGAGGGTATACTATATACTCACAAGGATATTTGCACTTCCAGTGCAATAATTCGCAAGCCGAAACTTCAGAGCAGTTCGGCTGACTCTTGCTCTCCCGGTCTGCTCCTGGCGATGAACACACCCCTAAGTGGAGTAAAACACAAAACACCTTTGGTGCAGATAACCCCGACCAATGTCGGACGAACAACAGTGAGTTAGGTATATATATTCACAAACATGTGTGCACAATCAGTGCAATATCAGGCGGACCGAACTTTATAAAGCCGTTCGGCTGACTTCCAACAATGGTAACTGCTGCTGAGCAAGTGTGTTAGATCTATATGTAGAATTGGCTGCCAAACAGGGGACACGCTGCTTGTAACAAAACAATCTGCGATCCTTCTCACACTACTCTCTAATGTCCAGTCGGTACAATGATTCCAAGCAAGGTAGAACAATATAAAAACTTTTATTAAAAATCTTAAAACTTCGCTACGCGTTTCTCGGCTGCAAGCCGTTTCATCAGGCTACATAAATTTTATGAACTACCTTTCTACCTTAAAAAGGCTGGATTGACCAATGAGAATAGTTTACACATTACACACCATCATAACATGTGCATTAATCAGATTAGTACTACGGCTCTCACAAGAGCTAAAAGACTAACAGGATTGTATTTCTGCTGTCAATGGTACATTGTAACAAGTTGTATTAACATACAACCCGCAGATTGCAATATTAACAACATTATACAACTTTTTACAGATAATACGTGGTAAACAGATTCATATCCTATATTTGATACACAAAATGTGCGCGGTGGTCTAAATTTTATACGTGGTATACAAATTTATATCCTATATTTGAAATGTGCATGATAGTCTAAATTCAAGAGGTCTCTCCTACTATATACATATGTGCCCCATTGCAGGTGTAGTCAGGGAATGAATGTGACTCCCACTATACTGTTGCTAAATATAACTACAGATATCCTAATAATACAAAGTATTACCATACCTGAATCGTATATATCCTATATTCTATATTCTATAACCCAATACATATATAATACAATGCATAATACATATATAATTCCAATTTGATAACCTAATACATGGAAATTGTAATTTAATAAAAGGGTGCCATAGTATTTATTTAAAGTTAATAAGTCTTGAAATATTTCTAAACATTTATGGTCTATATTGATTTTTATAAAAATAAAAATAAAATTAAAATAAAATTAAAAATAATCTAGTATATAGATAAAAGGTTTTGAATATAAAAAGTGATGTGAATTTTGTAAAAAAATTACCATACAATCCTAAACTTCAACTTCGGGACCCCCCGTGTTAGGAATTAACGTGCATAAGTGTGTCAATAGCATAATGCTAAAATGGATCTAAAATTTTCATTAACGTGAATAGGTATATCAATAGCATAATGCTAAAATCGCAAAAGTCCCTATACTGGGTATTTTCCATTAGCGTAGTGAATATGAATGTAATGTGGTGATAAAAGTGATACTATAATAGCAATACTACTATTTAGTGGTATTGTGTTGCCTATAAGTGTGACTGTTGATATTTAATATTTAATAGTGATAGTGCCATACAAGATAATAATAATAACATTATAAATTATTTAATAAAGTGTATATAACTTAGATCTAAGTTATATACACTTTATTAAATCATTTATAATGTTATTATTATTATCTTGTATGGCACTATCACTATTAAATATTAAATATCAACAGTCACACTTATAGGCAACACAATACCACTAAATAGTAGTATTGCTATTATAGTATCACTTTTATCACCACATTACATTCATATTCACTACGCTAATGGAAAATACCCAGTATAGGGACTTTTTGCGATTTTAGCATTATGCTATTGATATACCTATTCACGTTAATGAAAATTTTAGATCGATTTTAGCATTATGCTATTGACACACTTATGCACGTTAATTCCTAACACGGGGGGTCCCGAAGTTGAAGTTTAGGATTGTATGGTAATTTTTTTACAAAATTCACATCACTTTTTATATTCAAAACCTTTAATCTATATACTAGATTATTTTTAATTATATTTTAATTTTATTTTTATTTTTATAAAAAATCAATATAGACCATAAATGTTTAGAAATATTTCAAGACTTATTAACTTTAAATGAATACTATGGCACCCATTTATTAAATTACAATTTCCATGTATTAGGTTATCAAATTGGAATTATATATGTATTATGCATTGTATTATATATGTATTGGGTTATAGAATATAGAATATAGGATATATACGATTCAGGTATGGTAATACTTTGTATTATTAGGATATCTGTAGTTATATTTAGCAACAGTATAGTGGGAGTCACATTCATTCCCTGACTACACCTGCAAGAGGGCACATATGTATATAGTAGGAGAGACCTCTTGAATTTAGACTATCGCGCACATTTCAAATATAGGATATAAATTTGTATACCACGTATAAAATTTAGACCACCGCGCACATTTTGTGTATCAAATATAGGATATGAATCTGTTTACCACGTATTATCTGTAAAAAGTTGTATAATGTTGTTAATATTGCAATCTGCGGGTTGTATGTTAATATCACTTGTTACAATGTACCATTGACAGCAGAAATACAATCCTGTTAGTCTTTTAGCTCTTGTGAGAGCCGTAGTACTAATCTGATTAATGCACATGTTATGATGGGTGTGTAATGTGTAAACTATTCTCATTGGTCAATCCAGCCTTTTTAAGGTAGAAAGGTAGTTCATAAAATTTATGTAGCCTGATGAAACGGCTTGCAGCCGAGAAACGCGTAGCGAAGTTTTAAGATTTTTAATAAAAGTTTTTATATTGTTCTACCTTGCTTGGAATCATTGTACCGACTGGACATTAGAGAGTAGTGTGAGAAGGATTGCAGATTGTTTTGTTACAAGCAGCGTGTCCCCTGTTTGGCAGCCAATTCTACATATAGATCTAACACACTTGCTCAGCAGCAGTTACCATTGTTGGAAGTCAGCCGAACGGCTTTATAAAGTTTCGGTCCGCCTGATATTGCACTGATTGTGCACACATGTTTGTGAATATATATACCTAACTCACTGTTGTTCGTCCGACATTGGTCGGGGTTATCTGCATCAAAGGTGTTTTGTGTTTTACTCCACTTAGGGGTGTGTTCATCGCCAGGAGCAGACCGGGAGAGCAAGAGTCAGCCGAACGGCTCTGAAGTTTCGGCTTGCGAATTATTGCACTGGAAGTGCAAATATCCTTGTGAGTATATAGTATACCCTCTATTGGAAAATCTCACTCATTGTTGTAACTTAGTTCTTTTTTATTTTTTGTACTTTAGTTAGTTTATTTCATTGTAGTTATTTGTAGATATTGTATTTAATTAATGTATTGATAGTTAGGTTTAATTGTAGGTAATTATAGGTATTTTATTTAATTAATTTAATGATAGTATAGTGTTAGGTTTAATTGTAACTTAGGTTAGGATTTATTTTACAGGTAATTTTGTAACTATTTTAACTAGGTAGCTATTAAATAGTTCTTAACTATTTAATAGCTATTGTACCTGGTTAAAATAATTACAAAGTTGCCTGTAAAATAAATATTAATCCTAAAATAGCTACAATGTAATTATAATTTATATTGTAGCTATATTAGGATTTATTTTACAGGTAAGTTTTTAGCTTTAAATAGGAATAATTTATTTAATTGAGTTAATTTATTTCGTTAGATTAAAATTATATTTAACTTAGGGGGGTGTTAGTGTTAGGGTTAGACTTAGCTTTAGGGGTTAATACATTTATTAGAATAACGGTGAGCTCCGGTCAGCAGATTAGGGGTTAATAATTGAAGTTAGGTGTCGGCGATGTTAGGGAGGGCAGATTAGGGGTTAATACTATTTATTATAGGGTTAGTGAGGCGGATTAGGGGTTAATAACTTTATTATAGTAGCGGTGCAGTCCGCTCGGCAGATTAGGGGTTAATAAGTGTAGGCAGGTGGAGGCGACGTTGAGGGGGGCAGATTAGGGGTTAATAAATATAATATAGGGGTCGGCGGTGTTAGGGGCAGCAGATTAGGGGTACATAAGTATAACGTAGGTGGCGGTCGGCAGATTAGGGGTTAAAAAAATGTAATCGAGTGGCGGCGATGTGGGGGGGCCTCGGTTTAGGGGTACATAGGTAGTTTATGGGTGTTAGTGTACTTTAGAGTACAGTAGTTAAGAGCTTTATGAACCGGCGTTAGCCCAAAAAGCTCTTAACTACTGACTTTTTTCTGCGGCTGGAGTTTTGCCGTTAGATTTCTAACGCTCACTTCAGACACGACTCTAAATACCGGAGTTAGAAAGATCCCATTGAAAAGATAGGATACGCAATTGACGTAAGGGGATCTGCGGTATGGAAAAGTCGCGGCTGAAAAGTGAGCGTTAGACCCTTTTTTGAGTGACTCCAAATACCGGAGTTAGCCTAAAACCAGCATTAAGAGCCTCTAACGCTGGTTTTCACGGCTAACGCCAAACTCCAAATCTAGCCGAGAGAAAGTCCAGCACTCACCTAAACAGCAACACAATGCAAGCTCTCAATCCAACATACTGGGAAGTGAAGGGTGCACAGGCTTATGTAATCACCCTAGACATATACAAAACACGGAAGGGGACTGCTTTCACAGACGGGACTGGGTACACATCCCAGGATCCTGCAACATGTACAGCCCTGGGTGCACAATAGCACTCTCAGGAAGCTGCACTGTCCCCAGAGTCACAGGCAGTTAACCCCAGACAGGTCTGGGTGCAATGCCCATAGGGAAAATTACAAAAGAGAAAGGCCAGCACTCACTTACAAGCTCTCAGCTTAGATTAAAAGCAAAAATGGAAGAGTTAGTTACTGCATCTGGCCAACTGGGATAAGCCCAGGTACCACATCAAGGTCTCTTCCAAAACCTGAGTCCCTAAACAGCCACACAATGCAGTGCATAAATGAGGGACCAAACACAAAATACATAAATAAGTTCAGTGTACCTAAATAATAGGTTACTGATAATAGCTAAAAAAGCATAGTGGATACAATTTATAAATATCAGCGTTAATGACAAAATGCTGATAAGGTGAGCAAAAAACGTACAATGTGACTTATTCACTTTAGTGGATGGTGTCTGTAACAAGACTCACCAAATCGACATTATCCGCATAGAACCCAAAAATGAGTAAGAAGTGAGGAAATAAAGACACTAATAGGAGCCGGAAACCAAGAATCTTAATTAGTTATAGGAAAAGGATGAAAAAAACGAAGAAACGTAAAAAAAGTTAAAAAAACTCAGCATGCAACCCTACATCATGAGCCGGAGCATCAAACAGTGGAAAATGATTATATGTCTTAACACACAGTCATATTTAAATGCTCTCAGTGCTAACAAGCACTAGCAAAGTGCACATAATCAATAATACTAACGGCTAAGTCCACATGTGTCTCAGTCTATGTATGTACTATATCTAATACTACACATACCTCACTATAATAAAAACACTAGTTACTCTTGAGTAGTGCATCGGACTATGTAGATCCCAGGGGTAATATTTCAGTTTGTAGTGAAACTTATGCAACATATATAATGTAAGGGAACTCAAGCTATACTTACATATAAACAAATCTGGATACAGGCACAGCAGCGGCAAACAGCCCGCTCTCTACGTCAGACAGAAAGAAAAGTATACCAGAGCAAACACCGCAATACCTTTAAATCCTCATAGCGTTAGAATTATCTGAGGACACAAGTGTAGTATAACTTAATTAGATACACGGTTAATGTGAGGGGAACCAATTGAAAACAGCTAAAAATCTGTTAAAGACAGCGTTGCCACACTAACGGCTAAAGCCAAGTCAAAGTGACACAATAGTGGAACCATGTTAGGGGTAGCTGATGCATAGTAAGCAAAGGGCAACCGCAGCACACATGCACACATCCACTGCTGCTGGGACTACAAAGCCCCTCTCGGAGCGTAGGGAATAAAGTGCAAAAAGGAACACCCGGAGTGCCGTAGCAGTAATAAGCAGTGGATAAGGCCGCAACAAATCAGAACAAAAAACTGGAAAGCAGGCACTGCAAAAATAGCCCTATATGTAAAAATTCAAAATTACTATGGCAGAGATATATATTAATGTCAGCGGATACCCTGGCATATATTTATTTACAGATACCAGGTAAGATGCCAAATAGAAAATGGCAATAAACCAAAGACTGTGGCACTATGGCTGGGATATACATAGGCAGCAGCGAATAAAATATGGCAGGGTTATATATAAACAGCAGCAACCACCCCATTGTTACCGGGATGAATCGGCTGGTCAACAAGACAAAAGAGGGCTGCCCTAGATCCAGTGGTAAAAGGTCAAGAAAAAAGAAAATGTTTAGAGGGAGAGAGACTCAAGTGATGGATACATAGGGCTATGAGTATGTACCATCAATAAAACAAAGCAAAATCTAATTCTACATTAAGTCATTCTGGAGTGTTGAGCCTATGGATCCATTTTGCTTCACATCTTAATAGCTCTTTTTCTTGATCCCTACCTGTCAATCAGTATTGCCGATACGTCCCGGTAACAATGGGGTTGTTGCTGCTGTTTATGTATAACCCTGCCATATTTTATTCGCTGCTGTCTATGTAAATCCCAGCCATAGTGCCACAGTCTTTGGTTTATTTCCATTTTCTATTTGGCATCTGTAAATCTGTAAATAAATATATGCCAGGGTATCCGCTGATGTTAATATATATCTCTGACATAGTACCATACCATTTGGTTTATTGCTAGTTGTTGTTGGGTTGGCCCAGAAAATATGTAGATTCAGGAGGTGGTGGGACCAGTATTGGGTCATTGTTCTATATTTCGGCTTGTTTTTTGTCTTGTGAGTCTAAGGTTACATGTAACTGACATGAGAACCTGGTCATATATAGCTGTTTTGTTATGTATCAGCTGCCCCTAACATGGTTCCGCTATCTATCTATATATTGGGTTCTTGTAAAGCGCGGCTATTCACCTGTAAGGGTCTCAAGGCGCTGAGGGTTGCAGTTCAGTAGAAGAGCCAGGTCTTGAGGTCCTTTCTGAACTTAGTAAGGGCGGCAGCTTGTCTGCTGTCTATGTAAATCCCAGCCATAGTGCCACAGTCTTTGGTTTATTTCCATTTTCTATTTGGCATCTCACCGGGTATCTGTAAATAAATATATGCCAGGGTATCCGCTGATGTTAATATATATATCTGACATAGTACCATACCATTTGGTTTATTGCTAAACTTTATGTGACATTTAATGAGTTCATGTGATGACTTGTATTTTAACGTTGTTATTGTGGAATTAGAAAGTGTTGTTGGGTTGGCCCAGAAAATATGTAGATTCAGGAGGTGGTGGGACTCGTATTGGGTCATTGTTCTATATTTTGGCTTGTTTTTTGCCTTGTGAGTCTAAGGTTACATGTAACTGACATGAGAACTTGGTCATATATAGCTGTTTTGTTGTGTATCAGCTGCCCCTAACATGGTTCCGCTATCTATCTATATATTGGGTTCTTGTAAAGCGCGGCTATTCACCCGTAATGGTCTCAAGGGTTGCAGTTCAGTAGAAGAGCCAGGTCTTGAGGTCATTTCTGAACTTAGTTAGGGCGGCAGCTTGTCTGAGGTGCAGCGGGAGGGTGTTCCAAGTCTTGGCTGCCAGGTGAGAGAAGGATTTGCCTCCCGCTGTGGTTTTCCTGATGCGGGGGATGATTGCGAGGGCTTGGTCGGCCGATCGAAGTTGTCTGGCAGGGGTGTAGAAGGTAACACGGGGGTTCAAGTATTCGGGACCAATGTTGTGGGGGGCCTTGAATGCGTGGGTGAGAAGCTTGAAGGTTATTCTTTTGTTGATGGGGAGCCAGTGCAGGTCCCCCAGGTGTTTGGTGATGTGGCATTGACGAGGGATGTCAAGGATTAGTCTGGCCGAGGCTTTCTGGATGCGCTGTAGTCTCTTTTGGAGCTTGATGGTGGTGCCGGAATAGAGTGCATTACCATAGTCCAGTTGGCTGCTGACAAGGGCATGAGTGACAGTCTTCCTGGTCTTGGTTGGGATCCATTTGAAGATCTTTCCCAGCAGGTGAAGTGTGTGGAAGCATGTAAAAGAGACCATTTTGATTTGCCGGTCCATGCAGAGCAATGAGTCCAGAATGATGCCTAGATTTCGTGCATGGTCGGTGGGGGTTGGAGGGTGTCTGAGGGCTGTGGGCCACCAGGAGTTATTCCAAGCAGATGTGGTGGGATCAAGGAGGAGGACTTCGGTCTTGTCCGCGTTTGGATTTAGGCAGTTGTAGCTCATCCAGGTGGCGACTGCTGTAAGCCCTTCATGGACGTTTCTCTTGGCAGTGGTGGGGGTCACTGGTGAGTGAGATGATTAGCTGGTTGTCTACGGCGTAGGAGACAATGCTGAGGTTGTGTCATAGGGCGATGGTGGTGAGAGGGGCATTGTAGATGCTTAAAAGGGTGGGGCTCAGCGAAGAGCCTTGGGGTACACTGCAGCTGATTTCTGTGGGCTTGGAGGTGAAGGGTGGGAGTCTAACTTTCTTGGTTCTGCCGGTGAGGAAGGAGGTGATCCATTCCAGGGCTTTGTTGCGTATGCCGGCATCGTGTAGTCGGTTGCAGAGGGTGAGGTGGGAGACAGTGTCGAATGCTGCTGAGAGGTCTAGGAGAATGAGGGCGGCGGTCTCTCCCCAGTCGAATAGGACGAGGATGTCATCTGTGGCAGCAAGGAGGGCGGTCTCGGTGATGTGGTTGCTCCTGAAACCGGATTGGGAGGGGTCCAGGGTGTGGTTGGCTTCGATGTAGTCAACGAGTTGCGCGTTGATGGACTTCTCAATGACTAAAGGGGAGCAAAGAGATTGGGCGGTAGTTCTTCAGGTCATTGGGGTCAGCCGTGGATTTTTTCAGTAGGGGTTTTAATTCTGCGAGCTTCCAATCATCCAGGAAGGTGCCGGTTTCGATGGAGCAGTTGATGGTGCTGCAGAGTTCGGGGGCGATGGTGTCACCCGCTTTGTTGAAAATGTGATGCGGGCATGGGACCGAGGGTGCTCCAGAGTGGATCGATCTCATGATTCTGATGGTGTCCTCTGTGGTGATGGGGCTCCAGATGGTCCATGGTGGGTAGGCCGTGGTGTATTTGGGTGAGGTATCAGTGGGAGCTGGTGGGTAGGCGTTGTTGGTTGAGTTCTGGGGCACGAAGCTGTCACAGATGTTGAGGATCTTGTGGTGGAAGTACATTGCAAGGTTATCGCAGAGGTCCTGGGAGGCCGAGATGTCGTTGGTTTCGCTGTTGGGATTGGAGAATTCCTTGATGACTGTGAATAGCTCCTTGCTGTTGTGGACGTTGGCATTGATTCTATCTTGGATGGCTGTCTTCTTGGTGGTTTTGATGAGGTGGTGGTGGATAGTGATGGCTTCTTTGTAGGCTGATTTATTTGAGGGGGTATTGCTGGATCTCCAGGTCCTTTCCAATCGCTTGCAGTGGCGTTTGGAGTCCTGGAGGGCAGGGGTCAACCAACTAGCCTTGTTGGCGGGTTGGTGGTTGGACAGTTTCCTGAGAGGGGCGAGGGTGTTGGCGCAGTGTGTGAGCAAGTGGTGGAGATTGCGGGAGGAGGAGTTGGCATCTGTGGAGGTAGCTGGGGGGCACTTGTTCAGGGTGGAGTACAGTTGGTCTTCTGTGATGTTGTTCCAGTTTCTGCGGGGTGGGTGGTGCTGCCAGAGGTGTGTGGTGGGTTTCTTGAAGGAAAAGTGTATGCAATGGTGGTCGGTCCAATGGAGTTCGGTGATGTGGTTGACTGAGATGTGGTTGCCTGCAGAGAAGATAGGGTCGAGTTAGTGTCCGGCTAAGTGGGTTGGGAAGTTGACGAGTTGCTTTAGTCCGATGGTTCCAAGGTTTTCTAAGAGGTTGGCAGTGTTGTGGTCATTGGGGTTGTCTAGGTGGAAGTTGAGGTCACTGAGGAGGATGTAGTCTGTTGAGGGGAGAGCGTGGGGTGCGATGAGGTCGGTGATGGAGTTACAGAAGGCAGGATGAGTTCCGGGAGGTCTGTAGATGAGGGTGCCATGGAATGTGGTGTTGGGACTGACCTGGATCTTGAAGTGTAGGTGTTCCAGGCCTGGTGAGTGGTAGTCGGAGCTGGTTGTGACATGGAGGGAGTGTTTGTGAATGATGGCGATGCCTCCTCCCGGTCAGTTGCTGCGGTCCTTGTGGGAGATCTTGTATCCGTCGGGGATGGCGATGTCAGGCATTGATGTGGGGTTCAGCCAAGTTACGGTAAGGAAGGCAACATCTGGGGAGGTGGAGTTGAGCAGGTTCCAGATTTCGATGGCGTGCTTGCGGACGGAGCGGCTGTTGAGGAGGATGCAGTTGAGGTGGTTGCGGTTGTTTTTGCGTGAGGTGACTGGCAGGTTAGTGGTTCGGAGGTAGGAGAAGGCGCGTGGGGTGACTGGCAGGTTAGTGGTTCAGAGGGAGGAGAAGGCACAGTTGCGGCAGGTAAAGGGTCCTATGGTGTTCGTCGGGGATGCGTGGTGGTAGGCAGATGATCTACCGGTGTTCAGATGGAGGAGGGTGCTGGCGTCATAGTGGCAGTGGTTGTAGGAGCCAGGTTTAGTGGTGCTGGACGCAGTCCAGGTGCGGACGGGCGCAGGTGGGCTTGCCTTTGGTGTGCCTTCAGCGCACCAGCGCCGTGGTCACACAGCAACCTCCATTAAATAGGTGCTGGGAGGCGGGGGGCAGGGCAGTGACTGTAGAAAGAAAGTTAACAAAGGGAGTTACCTGTGCTGTGCTGGTAGGTGGGGGGCAAGGCAGCGGCTGTGGCATGGGAGAGACAAGCAGGAAGAAGAGCAGGCTAGAAGAAGCTGCAGTCTCAGAGTAAGGCAGCAGCAACCTCCATTAAATAGGTGCTGGGATGTGGGAGGGCTGGGAGGCCGGGGGCAGGGCAGTGGCTGAAGAAAGAAAGTTAACAAAGGGAGTTACCTGTGCTGTGCTGTTTGGTGTGAGGTGTAGACAGAGGGAGAGTTGTAGGGGGGATGATATGTTGCAATTGAGGAGATGGTGGTCATAAAGAGGAAAAGGGGAGTTTGTGAAATTTGAAATAGTGCATCGATAGCTAAAGATCAGGTCAAGGGAGTAACCATCTTTGGGAGTGGGAGAATCAGTCCAATTGTCAAGAGGGATGTTAAAGTCACCAAGAATGAGGGCAGGGGTGTCTGAGGAAAGGAAGTAAGGTAGCAAGGAAGCCAAGTGATCTAGAAATTGAGTTGAGGAGCCAGGGGGTCGGTATATAACTGCAACATGTATAGAGAGGGGAGAGAATAAGTGAATCATGTGGGTTTTGAATTAGAAAAATGTGAGGGAAGAGATGGGTTGTATTTGTTGAAAGGTGCAACGAGAGGAAAGTAAAATACCTACACCACCTCCTTCTCTATTACCAGACCTAGGAGTGTGACTGAAGTGGAGACCCCCATGTGACAGAGCAGCAGTGGATGCTGTGTCTAGGGGAGAGAGACAGGTTTCTGTTAGGGCCAGAAGGTTTAGGGAGCGGGAGATAATGAGTTCATGTATAGAAGTGAGCTTGTTGCAAACAGAGCGAGAGTTCCAGACTGCACAAGTGAAAGGGGTAGTGGCTTTAGATGCAAGAGGAATGTGAGTAAGGTTGCCAGAGTTTTGTTTTCTGAGTCTCTGGAACGGTACACATGGAGGTGTATGGCTAGTAAGTTGTTGGGGACCAGGATTAGAGGAGATGTCACCAGCAGTTAGTAAAAGCAAGAGGGAGAGTGACATGAGATGCGATACAGATTTGCAGTAATGAGACTGTTTTTGAGACAAGAGTGTTTAGGAATATGTAAAGTTCATGTGTGCAAAAGTAAGGTGAGTTTAAGACAGATGGGCTAATGAACAGTGCAGGTGGAGAGGGAGGAGTGATTGAATAATGTAGTTTGTTATAGAGACAAGAGGTAGCAAAAAGGAATATGAATATATTGAGTAATTTTACAAAACTGGGAACCAATTAAACACATAAGACACAGTATTACAGCAGCGATTGCATAAGGAAACAATGAGATACTTAAAACATAATATTACAAAAGTACTTGCCTTGTGTCTTGCCCCTTATCCAATCCTTGTTGAATTATTGTATAATTCTTTTCTTAATGCCTCACTTATAAAATGTTCACTTCAAAAATGTGAACATATGTTGTTGTAACAATGCACACTGCCTAGGCAATGCTTAGCCCAGTGCAATGCACAGCCCAAACTAATGTTAAATATATAGGCAGAGAAGTCAGCTGTGTCCACTAAATTACTTGGTTGATAAATCAAAGGCAAATTAAAGGCCAATCTGGTCTGGTCAGGGTGAGATAAGTTAAGTAAACAGACAGTAAAATTTGGAGGAGGTTGAAAGACATAAGACAGCTATAAGACAGCTATAAGACAGAAATAAGACAGCTATACATTTAGGAATCATAGCAAGTATTGATAAGGATTGAACATCACATGGCAATTAACAAAACATTAGAAGTAAGACATTGGATAACATTACAACAAATGCAGGACTAAATTAACAACCTAAAATCATTTGCTCAATATATATGTACACATACCAAAAGAGATTTACAGGAGAGGAAAAAACACCAGAGTGCAGTAAATAGTTTGCAGATTGACAGGGACTCTATTCACGTACCAAAAGAAAGTTACAGGAGAGGAAAAAACACCAGAATGCAGTGAATAGTTTGCAGATTGACAATGACTCTATTCACATACCAAAAGAGAATTACAGGAGAGGAAAAAACACCAGAGTACAGTGAATAGTTTGCAGATTGACAGGGACTGTATTCACATACCAAAAGAGAGTTACAAAAGAGGAAAAAACACCAGAGTGCAGTGAATAGTTTGCAGATTGACAGGGACTCTATGCACGTACCAAAAGAGAGTTACAGGAGAGGAAAAAACACAAGAGTGCAGTGAATAGTTTGCAGATTGACAGGGACTGCATTCACATACCAAAAGAGAGTTACAGGAGAGGAAAAAACACCAGAGTGCAGTGAATAGTTTGCAGATTGACAGGGACTCTATGCAAGTACCAAAAGAGAGTTACAGGAGAGGAAAAAACACAAGAGT
Source organism: Bombina bombina (assembly GCF_027579735.1). NCBI lineage: Eukaryota > Metazoa > Chordata > Amphibia > Anura > Bombinatoridae > Bombina > Bombina bombina. The sequence goes on from NC_069502.1 coordinate 600,080,699, forward strand.
GCCGTTTGCAGATTGGCAGGCATTAATGCAAGGCAAGAAAGCATAATTCAGTCCCTATATAAATCCTTGGTAAGACCTCACCTTGAGTATGGAGTGCAGTTCTGAGAACCAATCTCAAAAAAGACATTGCAAACTTAAAAAACGTTCAGAGAATAGCCACAAAGCTAATAAGGGGAATGGAGAATTTAAGCTATAAGGAGAAGCTAGCCAATCTCAGTCTGTTTTCTCTAGAAAAAAAGGTGCTTGAGAGATGGCAAGATTACTTTATATAACTATATTCAAGGCCTAAATAAAGATATGGCAGAAGTTCTGTTTATTCCAAGAATATTGTTTGTGACTACAGGTCACAATTTAAGGCTGAAGGAAAGGATATTTAAAGGGACAGTAAACCTTAAAAATAATGTTATATAATTCTGCACATAGTGCAGAATTATATAACATTATTTAGGTGCTATAGCCATAAAACCCTTTTTTACCTTTTAAAATGTAAAAATGACAGCGCTTTTACAGACCCGCTCTCTGCTGAGCGGGTCTGTAATATTTAGTCAGCGCATCGGGCCAGCTGTATAGTCACAGCCCGGCCCGATCGCGCCATAAGACTAAGTGCAGCAGGAGCAGCTGTCACAGGAGCGAGCTGCACTTAGTGCTATGGCGCGGTTGGGCCGGGCTGTGACTATACAGCTGGCCCGATGCGCTGACTAAATATTACAGACCCGCTCAGCAGAGAGCAGAGAGCAGGTCTGTAAAAGCGCTGTCATTTTTACATTTTAAAAGGTAAAAAAGGGTTTTATGGTGATAGCACCTAAATAATGTTATATAATTCTGCACTATGTGCAGAATTATATAACATTATTTTTAAGGTTTACTGTCCCTTTAATCTCCAGCAATGTAAATCTTTTTTTCACTGTACAAGCAATCAAATTGTGAGATTAATTAAGCAGGAAGTAAATGCCAATACTTTAAAAACATTTAAAAATGGTTTAGATACATTTCTGGCTAGAAACGGAACTTGGGGTTGAATGGGTCAACTTTTGAATGGGATTAATTGAAGCTCAACTGGATCTTTTATTGTAAATATAATAAAGTGATGTTAAATTTCAGAGAATAAGAATGTTGCAATGAAAAATATATTAGATTTCAAGTAAAACCACATTTTTTTTGTTGAAAAGTATATATATTTTATAATAAAATATTTATAATCCTAATTGGCATTGTCTCTTCCATCACCCCCCCCCCCTCTTCATTTTCTCTTTTGGCTGGGCTGTGATGTATAGAGCAGTCCAACCCACTCTCTACATAGGCTTTCTAATGACTTTAAAGGGGCTGGACTTCAATGTTGTCAAATGACACACATGTTTATTGGATGTTCACTGGAATTGTCATTAAAAATAGAGTTCTTTCAAGTGGGCCAGAATAACATTGCCATAAAAGCATTACTATATGCACTGATTTAACCCTTTGATAGTGGAGTACACTTAGCGCCTACTAAATAAGACCTCTTGCTTTGATATTTTGACACCTAGTTGTCAAAATGGAAAGATGAAACTAATAAGGTATACCAAAGTGCCAACTATATGAAGGCTGGGTCTGGACCAAATACAATATTATCAAACAATTACAATAAACAATTTATTGAGTACACAAATAAGTTAAAAACATGGATCCATGTATAAAAAATCACATTTATACAACAATAATAGCTAAATGAATAGTTAAAACAAATAGTTATATAACAGATATAGCATTTAAAATTGTGCAAATATTGCTTTTGAAAATATTCCTAAAAAAACATAATTTATGTAAGAACTTACCTGATAAATTCATTTCTTTCATATTAGCAAGAGTCCATGAGCTAGTGACGTATGGGATATACATTCCTACCAGGAGGGGCAAAGTTTCCCAAACCTCAAAATGCCTATAAATACACCCCTCACCACACCCACAATTCAGTTTAACGAATAGCCAAGAAGTGGGGTGATAAAAAAGTGCGAAAGCATATAAAATAAGGAATTGGAATAATTGTGCTTTATACAAAATCATAACCACCACAAAAAAAGGGCGGGCCTCATGGACTCTTGCTAATATGAAAGAAATGAATTTATCAGGTAAGTTCTTACATAAATTATGTTTTCTTTCATGTAATTAGCAAGAGTCCATGAGCTAGTGACGTATGGGATAATGACTACCCAAGAAGTGGATCTTTCCACACAAGAGTCACTAGAGAGGGAGGGATAAAATAAAGACAGCCAATTCCTGCTGAGAATAATCCACACCCAAAATAAAGTTTAACGAAAAACATAAGCAGAAGATTCAAACTGAAACCGCTGCCTGAAGTACTTTTCTACCAAAAACTGCTTCAGAAGAAGAAAATACATCAAAATGGTAGAATTTAGTAAAAGTATGCAAAGAGGACCAAGTCGCTGCTTTGCAGATCTGGTCAACCGAAGCTTCATTCCTAAACGCCCAGGAAGTAGAAACTGACCTAGTAGAATGAGCTGTAATCCTCTGAGGCGGAGTTTTACCCGACTCAACATAGGCAAGATGAATTAAGGATTTCAACCAAGATGCCAAAGAAATGGCAGAAGCTTTCTGGCCTTTTCTAGAACCGGAAAAGATAACAAATAGACTAGAAGTCTTACGAAAAGATTTCGTAGCTTCAACATAATATTTCAAAGCTCTAACAACATCCAAAGAATGCAACGATTTCTCCTTAGAATTCTTAGGATTAGGACATAATGAAGGAACCACAATTTCTCTACTAATGTTGTTGGAATTCACAACTTTAGGTAAAAATTCAAAAGAAGTTCGCAACACCGCCTTATCCTGATGAAAAATCAGAAAAGGAGACTCACAAGAAAGAGCAGATAATTCAGAAACTCTTCTGGCAGAAGAGATGGCCAAAAGGAACAAAACTTTCCAAGAAAGTAATTTAATGTCCAATGAATGCATAGGTTCAAACGGAGGAGCTTGAAGAGCTCCCAGAACCAAATTCAAACTCCAAGGAGGAGAAATTGACTTAATGACAGGTTTTATACGAACCAAAGCTTGTACAAAACAATGAATATCAGGAAGAATAGCAATCTTTCTGTGAAAAAGAACAGAAAGAGCAGAGATTTGTCCTTTCAAAGAACTTGCGGACAAACCCTTATCTAAACCATCCTGAAGGAACTGTAAAATTCTCGGTATTCTAAAAGAATGCCAGGAAAAATGATGAGAAAGACACCAAGAAATATGTCTTCCAGACTCTATAATATATCTCTCGAGATACAGATTTACGAGCCTGTAACATAGTATTAATCACACCTCTTTGACCAAGAATCAAGCGTTCAATCTCCATACCTTTAAATTTAAGGATTTCAGATCCTGATGGAAAAAAGGACCTTGTGACAGAAGGTCTGGTCTTAACGGAAGAGTCCACGGTTGGCAAGAGGCCATCCGGACAAGATCCGCATACCAAAACCTGTGAGGCCATGCCGGAGCTACCAGCAGAACAAACGAGCATTCCTTCAGAATCTTGGAGATTACTCTTGGAAGAAGAACTAGAGGCGGAAAGATATAGGCAGGATGATACTTCCAAGGAAGTGATAATGCATCCACTGCCTCCGCCTGAGGATCCCGGGATCTGGACAGATACCTGGGAAGTTTCTTGTTTAGATGGGACGCCATCAGATCTATTTCTGGAAGTTCCCACATTTGAACAATCTGAAGAAATACCTCTGGGTGAAGAGACCATTCGCCCGGATGCAACGTTTGGCGACTGAGATAATCCGCTTCCCAATTGTCTACACCTGGGATATGAACCGCAGAGATTAGACAGGAGCTGGATTCCGCCCAAACCAAAATTCGAGATACTTCTTTCATAGCCAGAGGACTGTGAGTCCCTCCTTGATGATTGATGTATGCCACAGTTGTGACATTGTCTGTCTGAAAACAAATGAACGATTCTCTCTTCAGAAGAGGCCAAAACTGAAGAGCTCTGAAAATTGCACGGAGTTCCAAAATATTGATCGGTAATCTCACCTCCTGAGATTCCCAAACTCCTTGTGCCGTCAGAGATCCCCACACAGCTCCCCAACCTGTGAGACTTGCATCTGTTGAAATTACAGTCCAGGTCGGAAGCACAAAAGAAGCCCCCTGAATTAAACGATGGTGATCTGTCCACCATGTTAGAGAGTGTCGAACAATCGGTTTTAAAGATATTAATTGAGATATCTTCATGTAATCCTTGCACCATTGCTTCAGCATACAGAGCTGAAGAGGTCGCATGTGAAAACGAGCAAAGGGGATCGCGTCCGATGCAGCAGTCATAAGACCTAGAATTTCCATGCATAAGGCTACCGAAGGGAATGATTGTGACTGAAGGTTTCGACAAGCTGTAATCAACTTTAGACGTCTCTTGTCTGTTAAAGACAGAGTCATGGACACTGAATCCATCTGGAAACCCAGAAAGGTTACCCTTGTCTGAGGAATCAAAGAACTTTTTGGTAAATTGATCCTCCAACCATGATCTTGAAGAAACAACACAAGTCGATTCGTATGAGATTCTGCTAAATGAAAAGACTGAGCAAGTACCAAGATATCGTCCAAATAAGGAAATACCACAATACCCTGTTCTCTGATTACAGACAGCAGGGCACCGAGAACTTTTGTAAAAATTCTTGGAGCTGTAGCTAGGCCAAACGGCAGAGCCACAAACTGGTAATGCTTGTCCAGAAACGAGAATCTCAGGAACTGATAATGATCTGGATGAATCGGAATATGCAGATATGCATCCTGTAAATCTATTGTGGACATATAATTCCCTTGCTGAACAAAAGGTAAGATAGTCCTTACAGTTACCATCTTGAATGTTGGTATCCTTACATAACGATTCAATATTTTTAGATCCAGAACTGGTCTGAAAGAATTCTCCTTCTTTGGTACAATGAAGAGATTTGAATAAAACCCCATCCCCTGTTCCGGAACTGGAACTGGCATAATTACTCCAGTCAACTCTAGATCTGAAACACATTTCAGAAATGCTTGAGCTTTTACTGGATTTACTGGGACACGGGAAAGAAAAAATCTCTTTGCAGGAGGTCTCAACTTGAAACCAATTCTGTACCCTTCTGAAACAATGCTCTGAATCCAAAGATTGTGAACAGAATTGATCCAAATTTCCTTGAAAAAACGTAACCTGCCCCCTACCAGCTGAGCTGGAATGAGGGCCGCACCTTCATGTGGACTTAGAAGCAGGCTTTGCCTTTCTAGCTGGTTTGGATTTATTCCAAACTGGAGATGGTCTCCAAACTGAAACTGCTCCTGAGGATGAAGGATCAGGCTTTTGTTCTTTGTTGAAACGAAAGGAACGAAAACGATTATTAGCCCTGTTTTTACCTTTAGATTTTTTATCCTGTGGTAAAAAAGTTCCTTTCCCACCAGTAACAGTTGAAATAATGGAATCCAACTGAGAACCAAATAATTTGTTACCCTGGAAAGAAATGGAAAGTAAAGTTGATTTAGAAGCCATATCAGCATTCCAAGTTTTAAGCCATAAAGCTCTTCTAGCTAAAATAGCTAGAGACATAAACCTGACATCAACTCTGATAATATCAAAAATGGCATCACAGATAAAATTATTAGCATGTTGAAGAAGAATAATAATATCATGAGAATCACGATGTGTTACTTGTTGCGCTAAAGTTTCCAACCAAAAAGTTGAAGCCGCAGCAACATCAGCCAAAGATATAGCAGGTCTAAGAAGATTACCTGAACACAGATAAGCTTTTCTTAGAAAGGACTCAATTTTCCTATCTAGAGGATCCTTAAACGAAGTACCATCTGACGTAGGAATAGTAGTACGTTTAGCAAGGGTAGAAATAGCCCCATCAACTTTAGGGATCTTGTCCCAAAATTCTAATCTGTCAGATGGCACAGGATATAATTGCTTAAAACGTTTAGAAGGAGTAAATTAATTACCCAAATTATCCCATTCTTTGGAAATTACTGCAGAAATAGCATCAGGAACAGGAAAAACTTCTGGAATAACTACAGGAGATTTAAAAACCTTATTTAAACGTTTAGATTTAGTATCAAGAGGACCAGAATCCTCTATTTCTAAAGCAATTAGGACTTCTTTAAGTAAAGAACGAATAAATTCCATTTTAAATAAATATGAAGATTTATCAGCATCAACCTCTGAGACAGAATCCTCTGAACCAGAGGAATCATCAGAATCAGAATGATGATGTTCAGTTAAAAATTCATCTGTAGGGAGAGAAGTTTTAAAAGATTTTTTACGTTTACTAGAAGGAGAAATAACAGACATAGCCTTCTTTATGGATTCTGAAACAAAATCTCTTATATTATCAGGAACATTCTGCACCTTAGATGTTGAAGGAACTGCAACAGGCAATGGTACTTTACTAAAGGAAATATTATCTGCTTTAACAAGTTTGTCATGACAATCAATACAAACAACAGCTGGAGGAATAGCTACCAAAAGTTTACAGCAGATACACTTAGCTTTGGTAGATTCAGCACTTGACAGCGATTTTCCTGTAGTATCTTCTGACTCAGATGCAACGTGAGACATCTTGCAATATGTAAGAGAAAAAACAACATATATATAAAGCAAAATTGATCAAATTCCTTAAATGACAGTTTCAGGAATGGGAAAAAATGCCAAAGAACAAGCTTCTAGCAACCAGAAGCAATAAAAAATGAGACTTAAATAATGTGGAGACAAAAGTGACGCCCATATTTTTTCGCGCCAAATAAGACGCCCACATTATTTGGCGCCTAAATGCTTTTTGGCGCCAAAAATGACGCCACATCCGGAACGCCGACATTTTTGGCGCAAAATAACGTCAAAAAATGACGCAACTTCCGGCGACACGTATGACGCCGGAAACGGAAATAGAATTTTTGCGCCAAAAAAGTCTGCGCCAAGAATGACGCAATAAAATGAAGCATTTTCAGCCCCCGCGAGCCTAACAGCCCACAGGGAAAAAAGTCAAATTTTAAGGTAAGAAAAATGTTAAAATGCATTATCCCAAATATGAAACTGACTGTCTGAAAATAAGGAAAGTTGAACATTCTGAGTCAAGGCAAATAAATGTTTGAATACATATATTTAGAACTTTATAAACAAAGTGCCCAACCATAGCTAGGAGTGTCACAGAAAATAAGACTTACTTACCCCAGGACACTCATCTACATATAGTAGATAGCCAAACCAGTACTGAAACGAGAATCAGCAGAGGTAATGGTATATATAAGAGTATATCGTCGATCTGAAAAGGGAGGTAAGAGATGAATCTCTACGACCGATAACAGAGAACCTATGAAATAGACCCCTTAGAAGGAGATCACTGCATTCAAATAGGCAATACTCTCCTCAGATCCCTCTGACATTCACTGCACGCTGAGAGGAAAACCGGGCTCCAACTTGCTGCGGAGCGCATATCAACGTAGAATCTAGCACAAACTTACTTCACCACCTCCATCGGAGGCAAAGTTTGTAAAACTGAATTGTGGGTGTGGTGAGGGGTGTATTTATAGGCATTTTGAGGTTTGGGAAACTTTGCCCCTCCTGGTAGGAATGTATATCCCATACATCACTAGCTCATGGACTCTTGCTAATTACATGAAAGAAATTCCAAATTTAGTATAAGGATCACAACATAAATTCAACTTTGTGTTTACCACATACACATACACAAATTTATACAGCAATAATAGCTAAATGAATGGTAAAAACAAATAGTTATGTAGCAGATATGGCATTTAAAATTGTGCAAACATTGGCCTAGATTTGGAGTTTGGCGGTAGCCGTGAAAACCAGCGTTAGAGGCTCCTAACGCTGGTTTTAGGCTAACTCCGGTATTTGGAGTCACTCAAAAAAGGGTCTAACGCTCACTTTTCAGCCGCGACTTTTCCATACCGCAGATCCCCTTATGTAAATTGCATATCCTATCTTTTCAATGGGATTTTTCTAACTCCGGTATTTAGAGTCGTGGCTGAAGTGAGCGTTAGAAATCTAACGACAAAACTCCAGCCGCAGGAAAAAAGTCAGTAGTTAAGAGCTTTCTGGGCTAACGCCGGTTCATAAAGCTCTTAACTACTGTACTCTAAAGTACACTAACACCCATAAACTACCTATGTACCCCTAAACCGAGGTCCCCCCACATCGCCGCCACTCGATTCATTTTTTTTAACCCCTAATCTGCCGACCGCCACCTACGTTATACTTATGTACCCCTAATCTGCTGCCCCTAACACCGCCGATCCCTGTATTATATTTATTAACCCCTAATCTGCCCCCCACAACGTCGCCGCCAGCTACCTACAATAATTAACCCCTAATCTGCCGACCGCAAAGCGCCGCCACCTACATTATAGCTATGTACCCCTAATCTGCTGCCCCTAACACCGCCGACCCCTATATTATATTTATTAACCCCTAATCTGCCCCCCTCAACGTCGCCTCCACCTGCCTACACTTATTAACCCCTAATCTGCCGAGCGGACCGCACCGCTACTATAATAAAGTTATTAACCCCTAATCCGCCTCACTAACCCTATAATAAATAGTATTAACCCCTAATCTGCCCTCCCTAACATCGCCGACACCTAACTTCAATTATTAACCCCTAATCTGCCGACTGGAGCTCACCGCTATTCTAATAAATGTATTAACCCCTAAAGCTAAGTCTAACCCTAACACTAACACCCCCCTAAATTAAATATAATTTTAATCTAACGAAATGAATTAACTCTTATTAAATAAATTATTCCTATTTAAAGCTAAATACTTACCTGTAAAATAAATCCTAATATAGCTACAATATAAATTATAATTACATTGTAGCTATTTTAGGATTAATATTTATTTTACAGGCAACTTTGTAATTATTTTAACCATGTACAATAGCTATTAAATAGTTAAGAACTATTTAATAGCTACCTAGTTAAAATAGTTACAAAATTACCTGTAAAATAAATCCTAACCTAAGTTACAATTAAACCTAACACTATACTATCATTAAATTAATTAAATAAAATACCTATAATTACCTAAAATTAAACCTAACACTACACTATCAATACATTAATTAAATACAATATCTACAAATAACTACAATGAAATAAACTAACTAAAGTACAAAAAATAAAAAAGAACTAAGTTACAAAAAATAAAAAAATATTTACAAACATAAGAAAAATATTACAACAATTTTAAACTAATTACACCTACTCTAAGCCCCCTAATAAAATAACAAAGACCCCCAAAATAAAAAATGCCCTACCCTATTCTAAATTACTAAAGTTCAAAGCTCTTTTACCTTACCAGCCCTGAACAGGGCCCTTTGCGGGGCATGCCCCAAGAAGTTCAGCTCTTTTGCCTGTAAAAAAAAACATACAATACCCCCCCCAACATTACAACCCACCACCCACATACCCCTAATCTAACCCAAACCCCCCTTAAATAAACCTAACACTAAGCCCCTGAAGATCATCCTACCTTGTCTTCACCTCACCAGGTATCACTGATCCGTCCTGGCTCCAAAATCTTCATCCAACCCAAGCGGGGGCTGGCGATCCATCATCCGGTGGCTGAAGAGGTCCAGAAGATGCTCCAAAGTCTTCATCCTATCCGGGAAGAAGAGGCGATCCGGACCGGCAACCATCTTGATCCAAGCGGCATCTTCTATCTTCATCCGATGACGACCGGCTCCATCCTGAAGACCTCCACCGCGGACCCATCTTCTTCCGGCGACGTCCAACTGAAGAATGACGGTTCCTTTAAGGGACGTCATCCAAGATGGCGTCCCTCGAATTCCGATTGGCTGATAGGATTCTATCAGCCAATCGGAATTAAGGTAGGAATATTCTGATTGGCTGATGGAATCAGCCAATCAGAATCAAGTTCAATCCGATTGGCTGATCCAATCAGCCAATCAGATTGAGCTCGCATTCTATTGGCTGTTCCGATCAGCCCATTTAATAAGAGTTAATTAATTTCATTAGATTAAAATTATATTTAACTTAGGGGGGTGTTAGTGTTAGGGTTAGACTTAGCTTTAGGGGTTAATACATTTATTAGAATAGCGGTGAGCTCCGGTCGGCACATTAGGGGTTAATAAGTGTAGGCAGGTGGAGGCGACGTTGTGGGGAGCAGATTAGGGGTTAATAAATATAATATAGGGGTCGGCGGTGTTAGGGGCAGCAGATTAGGGGTACATAGGGATAATGTAAGTAGCGGCGGTTTACGGAACGGCAGATTAGGGGTTAAAAAAAATATGCAGGGGTCAGCGATAGCGGGAGCGGCAGAATAGGGGTTAATAAGTGTAAGGTTAGGGGTGTTTAGACTCGGGGTACATGTTAGAGTGTTAGGTGCAGACGTAGGAAGTGTTTACGCATAGCAAACAATGGGGCTGCGTTAGGAGCTGAACGCGGCTTTTTTGCAGGTGTTAGGTTTTTTTTCAGCTCAAACAGCCCCATTGTTTCCTATGGGGGAATCGTGCACGAGCACGTTTTTGAGGCTGGCCGCGTCCGTAAGCAACTCTGGTATCGAGAGTTGAAGTTGCGTTAAAAATGCTCTACGCTCCTTTTTTGGAGCCTAACGCAGCCTTTATGTGGACTCTCAATACCAGAGTTATTTTTATGGTGCGGCCAGAAAAAAGCCGGTGTTAGCTACGCGGGTCCTTACCGACAAAACTCCAAATCTAGGCCATTGTTCTTAAAAATATTCCTAAAAAATTCCAAATTAAGTATAAGGCTCACAACAAAAATTCAACTTTGTGTTTACCACATACACATAATAGGTGAAATATATTAGTCAGTTATATAATATTACCTAACCAATAATATTCTCGATTTTATGCAATGCTCCTAAATATTGCCAATAGTTACTAATGTGTAAGGCTCTGAGTAAGACCTTTAACTGTGTGTTTAACACATACGCATAGTCAAGTAAAATATTGTGACAGCAATATGCCAATGTAAAAAATGTGCATCAAAAAAGTCGTGAGTAAAAATAAGTGTACAAAAAATGTATTAATTGTCAAAAAAAATAGGTTGATCTTCAAAAAACGTGAATTAAGAACATTGTGAAAAAAACTAAAATTTACAAAAACATTGTGGTGTGTTCAGATAGTAACTTATATAAAGTAAATAATAGTCCAACCATTAAAAATAGCCCAATAGTGAAAACTTAATAGAAAAAGTAGTGTGTCTCTTTAAGAAAAAACAATAATCCTTTAAGTGTTGTGAATCCTAACAGCAATAGTTATGGTGATTTTCCAGTGTGTTTTATACTGAATAGCAGTGTCAGTACTTGCTAGCCGTTTTCCAACCCAAAATTCTATCTTCTTGGCAAATATTTTGTTATAATCCCTGTAAGATCCTTCTGTAAAAGAAAGATATGATGGTGTAGATTGTTTTTAGATCAATAGAAAATGAAATTGTGCTTATCAGTCGACACGTTTTGGTCACAAAGAGACCTTTATCAAGAGTCTTGATAAGCATATGGCTTTTTCAAGGAAGGGAGACGTTGTGCATCCTCTTCTCTGATGTTTATATGTGGTGGCTGATCCTCCTATTAGCCAATGGCAATTGCGACATTTGTCGAGATTCGACTGTTCTGTTCTCCATTTGTAAGAATGGCAAAACCTCAATATGTCCCTATTACTATACATGGACTCCATTTTGAAAAGCATCTTTCCTTTATGTGATATGAATATCTGAATTGATATATAGTGAGTAAGTATAACAGGTAAATGCTTCGTAGAAAACATCATATTATTCTTCATCATACTAAACTTCAAAATAAACAAGTACTACTGCATTGCAATGGTAGGTATGTATATGATCATTGATGTATATACACTAGTGTATATCTTTCCCACTGAAGACTTCACAGTTTGGAAACATATTATGACTCCTGGTTCATTTGCAATATTACAAGAATCTCAATGTATATAGTTGAAAATAGACATCTATTTGTGCGGGTATGTCTCACTACTATGTCTCAATCTTAAACCTACGCTCAACATGTAAAAGCTTAAAGAAAAATTTGTTGGGAGAAAACAGCGAAAGGACCAACTGGAAATTACTGAAAGGTGATATACAGACCTATACAGAGTTACATATAGAAAAGGGGAAAAGCAATCAATTTAAAAAAAATTGTATAATTCAAAGTCCTTTTTCAAGCCATTGAATATAGATCCACTTAATTTCTAATTGTCCTAGATCATGTAATCTATCACACCTCTCCAATTTTGGGTAGCTTTCCTAATCCCTATAAATTCTAAATGCTTGGGATCTCTATTGTGAATTTTATCAAAATGGACTAATACTGTGTATTTCTTGAAACCGGTCTTAATGTTGTATACATGTTCATTTATTCTTGTTCTTAACAATCTAGAAGTTCTTCCTATGAAGAAAAAATTGCATGAACAACATAACATGTATACAACATATTTGTTGTTACAAGTTATCAACTGTTTTATATCAAATTTTTATATCAAATGTTTTGCCTTTAAGCTATTACGTGTTGAGCATAGGTTTAAGATTGTGACATAGTAGTGAGACATACCTGCACAAATAGATGTCTATTTTCAACTATATACATTGAGATTATTGTATTATTGCAAAAGAACTGGGAGTCATAATATGTTTCCAAACGGTAAAGTCTTCAGTGGGAAAGATATACACTAGTGTATGTCCATCTACGATCATATAAATACCTACCATTGCAATGTAGTAGCAAGATAAAAAAACTAAATGTATGCTTACCTGATAAATTTATTTATTTCCAGGTATGGTGAGTCCACGGCTTGAGTAATTACTGTTGGGAATATCACTCCTGGCCAGCAGGAGGAGGCAAAGAGCACCACAGTTAAATTGCTAAGTATCACTCCCTTACCCACAACCCACAGTCATTCGACTAAAGGGAAATGGAGAAAAAGGAGTAACACAATGTGTAGAGGTGCCTGAGGTTATAGTCAAAAGAACAACTGTCTTAAAATAAAGGGTGGGGCCGTGGACTCACCATATCCAGAAATAAATAAATTTATAAGGTAAGCATACATTTTCTTTTTCTTTTCTAAGATATGGTGATTCCACTGCTTGAGTAATTACTGTTGGGAACCAATACCCAAGCAGAGGACATGGATAAACAAGGAGAGACAAGACAGGCAGTCCTAAGCAGAAGGCTCCACCGCTTGAAGAACCTTTCTCCCAAAAGAAGCCTCAGCCGAGGCAAAAATATCAAATTTGGAAAAAGTATGTAGAGAAGACCAAGTTGCAGTCTTGCAAATTTGTTCCACAGAAGCTTCATTTTTGAAAACCCAAGAAGAGGAAACAGCTCTTGTGGGATGACCTGTAATTCTCTCAGGAGGCTGCTGTACAGCAGTCTCATAAGCCAAACAAATTATACTATGTAACCAAAAGGAAAGAGTAGTAGAAGTAGCTTTCTGACCTTTATGCTTCCCAGAGAAACAGACAGAGGACTGTTGAAAATCCTTAGTCATCTGTAAGTAGAATTTAAGAGCATGTACAACATCCAAAGTGTGTAACAGACGTTCTTTGGAAGAAGAAGGATTAGGACACAGAGAGGGAACAACAATTATTTGGGAAAAATTCTCACTGAATAATACAGGAACAATTTTTAACCATTCATACTTTATCTTTATTGGTTTAACTATTCAATCATACACGTTTAAAAACACTTAAACTCTCTAGATTTCAATATATAGCATAGATGTTTGAATAATACCTCTGAGAATAAAGTATCTATATGTGAAACATTATACTTGGTTTGTATGATATCAAGCAGTCAGATACAAACATTATCTTTTGTAGCTGGCTATTAATAAATTCAGAAATAATGCTGTAACAAGAGGACCTGTTAATATGTGGGATGTCAGATTATGAGATTATGAGATTAAAGATATCTATCTAATACTCTATCTGTAATCTGTAAGGACTTTATAATTACAGGTAGAGTATTAGCTAGATATCTTTAATCTCATAATCTGACATCCCACATATTAACAGGTCCTCTTGTTAAAAAAGTATGAATGATGAAGTACGAATGGTTAAAAATCATTCCTGTATCATTCAGTGAGAATTTTTCCTAAATAATTGCAGGGGTAAAGCACTCTTTTTTGTTACAGACTCTGTAACTCATTTATCTATGAGTCTCCTTAGTGCTATATTGCCCCCCTAACAGGTGCTTGTTGATTACAAGAATATTTGGCACCTATAGGTACTTACCATTAGTACTACTTTACCTACTATCTTGTTACTATAGGGAACAACAATTTCCTGATTGATATTTCTATTAGAAACAACCTTAGGATGGAAACCTACTGTAACTTAGTAAGAAGAACCGCCTTATCAGCATAAGATAAGGGGAATCACACTGCAGAGCTGAGAGTTCCGAGACTCTTCAAACAGAAGAGATAGCAACAAGAAACAAAACCTTCCAAGATAACAATTTAATGTCTATGGAATGCAAAGGCTCAAATGGAGTCAGCTGTAAAATTTTAAGAACAAGTTTAAGGCTCCAAGGAGGAGCAACAGACTTAAAGACAGGCTTGATATTTACCAAGGCCTGACAAAAATATTGCACATCTGACACATTCGCCAAACGTTTATGTAGTAAAACTGATAAAGCAGAAATCTGACCCTTCATGGTACTGACTGACAATCCCTTCTCCAAGCCTTCCTGAAGAAAAGATAAAATTCTAGGAATTCTAATTCTAGTCCAGGAGAAGCCCTTGGATTCACACCAATAAAGATATTTACGCCATATCTTATGGTAAATCTTTCTAGTAACAGGCTTGCAAGCCTGAATCTAGGTCTCAATGACTGACTCAGAAAAAACATGCTTAGACAGAACTAAGCATTCAATCTCCGAGCAGTCAACTTCAGAGAAACAAGATTTGGATGAAGGAAGGGACCCTGAATCAGGAGGTCCTTACTCACAGGTAGTTTCCAAGGTGGGAGAGATGAAATCTCTGCAAACCAGATCCTGCGAGGCCACGCAGGGGCTATTAGAATCACTGATGCCCTCTCCTGTTTGATACAAGCAATGACTCGTGGAAGGAGAGCAAATGGAGGAAACAGGTATGCCAACCTGAAAACCCAAGGAACCACCAGAGCATCTATCAGAATGGCCTGCAGATCTCTTGACCTTGAACTGAACCTTGGAAGCCTTTTGTAAGGAATCGCCAGAAGCTTGACTTTAGCAGAAACATCGGCAGACCAGGATTTCAAACATAACACCCTGCAGGCTAGGACAGGGAAACCAGAAGTTTTAGCTCCTAGTCTAACAACCTGTAAAATGGCATCTGCAATAAAGAAATTGGCCAACTTAAGAGTTTTAATCCTATCTTGAAATTCATCCAAGGAAGTCTCTACTTGAATAGAATCAAACAAAGCTTTGAACCAATAAGATGTTGCACTAGTCACAGTGGCAATACACAGTGCAGGTTGCCTTTGGAGACCTTGATGAACATAAATCTTTTTCAAATAAGCATCCAGCTTTTTGTCAATTGAATCCTTAAAAGAGCAGCTATCCTCAATAGGAATTGTGGTTCTCTTAGCCAGAGTGGAAATGGCCCCTTCAACTTTGGGTACAGTATACCAAGGATCTTTAATAGAGTCCTCAACAGGAAACATTTTCTTAAAAATGGGAGACAGGGAAAAAGATACCCCTGGTTTCTCCCATTCCTGTGAGATAATCTCCCTAGCATGGTCCAGCACAGGAAAAACCTCTGAAGTGGAAGGTTCATTCAAGAAACTATTAAGTTTACTAGATTTCTTAGGGGTGACAATGACAGGGGTATCAAAGTCATCTAAAGTATCTAAAACCTTCTTTAACAATACACAAAGAGGCTCAAGCTTAAATCAGAAGGATAACACCTCAGTCTCAGAAGAAGGAATTATACTGTCCGAATCTGAGATTTCACCCTCAGAAAGTCCTGATGTATCTTCCTCATCAAACTAATGAGGAAGGGCAACTTGGGAAGCAGAACTGAGGACAGGCACCTTACTTCCTGAATTTCTAGATTTCCCCTTGTGTTTTTCTTGTAATCTGGGAATGGCAGATAATGCCGCAGATACCGCTGAAGATACCTGGGCAGCAATTTCTGCTTTTAAATAAACTCCACTAGGAGTTATTGAGGAACCGCAAGGCACTGCATGTGATGCCATTGAGGCTTGGGACGTAGCAGGAGAAAGCTGAGGTATTATTTTAACAGCATCATCCTGAGAGACATTAGGCTAAAAAAAAATTACCTTTATTTTGCAAGGTTTTCTTGACACATGAAGAACAAAATTGCATAGGAGCTGCAATTTGCGCATCTAAACATAAAAAGCATGATTTCATGAGAGCAGGCTCTTGCTCCATATCAGACATGTTGCGAAACTCTAAATAAACATGTACTAATAAGTTTAAAAGATTTTAATATTCAATTAAAATAAGCCAAGGAAACATACACTTTAAATTGTATCCCAAATTAGGATCGATCCCCAGCTAAAATTATGTGAGAAAAGTTAAGAAAAAACATTTAATAGACATCAAATAAACTTCTAAAATACCCCTCAGGCAACCCCACACCTCAATACTGAGGTGCCTTACCACTACTAATTAAGACCGGATTACCCAGAAATGGAGAAAAACAACTTTTTCCTCAGAAACGTTATGAAGTAAAGCCAGTCATGTGACTGCAACTGCCACACTCAAATTACTGCTGTGACACAGAGAGGTACTACTTCGTGGTACACTTAGTACCAGAAATATCCGTTTTTTCCAACCGGAAATTTTAAAATGTTGAATCGTTTTATTTTAAAGCAAAGGGGAAATGAATAAACTGCTGAAATAGAACATGTAGCAGTACTTTTAGTTTAAACGTGTATTGTTTTATCAAGTAAATATGTGTCAGAAAATAAAGCCTAATAAAAACATTTTACCCTTTTTTTTTAAAAAGAGCTTAAATGTTAGCCTCACACAGGCTACAGTGCCTGCTTCATGGCCCAGTGTAACCCACACAACAGGATTATCTATGTCCCAATAAAAAAGCAGTGTCTCTTAATTTGTTAAGTGCATGGTCTCCCCAACTGGAAGAAAAAGTACTTACCTGCTCCGCTGTTCGGCATGTAGACAGTTACAAGGTATGAGAAGACACAGTTCCTCATAAAGGCCTTTGAAAAAGAAAGAACAGAGTAGCCAATTCTGGCTTTCTAAACTAGGGCATCAATTGTTACGAAAACAAGTTCCTAACTGCTTTAAAGTCACCACTACCTGACTGCAAGGAATGACGTGGAATACGGCTGTACCCCAAAACTTGCTTGTAGATCAAATCAATTTTTTTCTTCAGATACCTAAACTTCCCCTCCTCCATGCACCGAAGGCAAAGAGAATGACTGGGGGTTGTGGGTAATGGAGTGATGCTTAGCATTTTAACTGTGGTGCTCTTTGCCTGCTCCTGCTGACCAGGAGTGATATTCCCAACCATAATTACTCAATCAATTGACTCACCATATCTTAGAAAAGAAATATGTATTAGTACTTGTTTATTTTTAAGTTTAGTATGATGAAGAATAATATGATGTTTTCTACAAAGCATTTACCTGTTATACTTACTCGCTATTTATCAATTCAGATATTCATATCCCAATAAAGAAAGATACTTTTTAACATTTCTGCCCTTTTTCAAAATGAAGTCTGTGTATATTAATAGGGACATATTGAGAGTGTCCCCAACAATTAATATCGCCAAGAGATTGTGTTCACAGAGAGTGAATTGCCAGCCAGAATCAAAGTGCAATCTCTTACAGCAAGTCTCTAAACAATGTGAAAATCTCTCTTCTTGCATAGTGTAGAGTCTTTTTTGTCTCTGTGACATAGCTCCTCCTCCATTCTAATCAATAACTAGAAAGTGTAGCAAAATATATATCAGAATATGAAATGATACTATTAAATCAAATTATTTATAGAATATATAATGAAAATATTATTAAAATCCCTTTATATCCATAATAAAAATATAGCTCTCAAAATACACCCCTTAAGATATAGCATATAAGAGAAAATTGTATGGGAACATACACTATATATATATATATATATATATATATATATATATATATATATATATATTATACACATATCTAATATTAAATATTTAAATACATACTCAGTCAAATTAAATAGGCCATATAAAAACAACCCAATATTTTAGTAAAACTTGGAAATCATAAGTGTATTAAATGAACAATAAAAATATAAAAAGGAAATATATATCCATGTATTTAAAAAAAAAAAAAAAATGTAATATCGTACAAATAAAACTCCATTCGAGGTCCTGTCATCCCCCCCGGTGACAAAACCGAGTTTTTTCTATGGGGTTTATATATATATGATTCTTATGATATAACTATATCCCATTATCTGAGGACATATCTTAATGTTATTTTGAGTGTATAAAAACATCTTTATGATATAAATCATAATACAAATTATATATATATATAGATTGTCAAGCATTTTAAGTTTATCAATACAGTTATTTATTTAATTCACTTCATAGTTATGACATGAGTTATGAATGATATAAGTAATCTAGAATTTATATATATATATATATATATATATATATATATATATATATATATATATACATACACAGTATATATGTAAATCAAGAGAACGTAAAGGGTTAAATAGCGCTGATCCTGCCCACTATCAATAAATAAATAAATATATACTTATATCAATTAATTATTCAATAATTGCTTCTTCTTCAGAAACTTCAGAGTCTCTGAAGAAGAAGCAATTAGTGTAATATGAGCCTTCGAAACGCGTAAGGTCTATCAGACCTCGGCACACACTGAGTGCTCAAGTCCTGCTTATGTACCAAACTTTGAACAGAAGCATTTGTGACTAAGATGTTTTTGATGTGACAACTACAGTGGATATTGCTACTTTGTTTTCTCATGTGTATCAATTACCTCCTATTATATTGAGGGTTCTAAATGTAAGCAGGTGTTTTAAAGAAATGTATTCTGTTTTTAATGGTATAACACTATTGTGGTTTTTCTGATTTATTTATATTCTTGGGAGACACACTGGGGAAACTAGAGAATATGCCATACTCCAAGAATCCCAAGAAGAATGCAATAATGTATTCAACAGAGGGAAATTGAGCAAACTAATGCCAACAGATCTCACAGATGAATCTTTTCCATAAGGGCTGACAAAAGAGCACCCTCCAAACAGAGTTTTCCACTTACCTAATATGATTGGGTAGTCACTTCAGAAGTTTTTCACTTGGATTATATACTTTATTGCACCCGCTGAGGTGTTTTACTTACCCTTAGTAAACTTTTATGTTTCAACCCGTAAACGATTGTCTTTACAGTACACAGACATTGGATTTATTTATTCTTTTAAACTTTGGACTCTATATATATATATATATATATATATATATATATATATATATATATATACATTGTGTTTTTATTCTTTATGTAAATCAATAATAATTCATTCATCTACTATGTGTTTGCATGTATACTGTGTATATATACAGTATATATATATATATATATATATATATATATATATATATATATATATATATTGTATCTATTCATACATATGCATTCCACACAGACACTTTGATATAAGTGAGTATTTATTTATTTATAGTGGGCAGGATCAGCGCTATTTAACACTTTACGTTCTCTTGGTTTACATATTTTTTCCAGGATTGTGGAAAGGTTCCTTCTCACAATACCTTTATTTGGGTTTTAGCTGCTTGATTTTTCCTGTAACTGATAACCTGTGGCACAATATCCATCTCTGCTCTGGGTATTGCCTTTTCTCTCCCTTGCACCTTTTTTCCTGTTCTCTTTTGTGTTATACATACTGTATATATATATATATATATATATATATATATATATATATATATATATATATATATATATATATATATAGAGAGAGAGAGAGATATAGATATATACATTTATACAGTACTGAGGTATATTAAATATCTGTAAATTATATAGACAATATATTTCATATAAACTTTAAGGTCACAATATTTCACATGCCTACAAATCTCTTTTCTAGACAGGGATGTGTATTGAAAGAGTTCAAATGGTTTGTGGTGTCTTGTCATTTGTTTATCATACTAAGTATTAAATTTATACATCCTTGGCTACCTCTAGGTCCCCAATATAGTATAGTATAGACTGACCATCCATTCTCACTACAGGGGTCCTATGATCTGGGTAAGAGGTTTATCAAGGTATTTTAATTTAAAGGTTTTAACTTGATAGAGACCATATAACAATGACTCTTTTGAAGTTCATACTTTAAACAAATGTCTCCTTTGTACTTTGATACATCAGATCTGAGATGTGTATCTGACAACAAGGGGGGTCTGGGTCAAAAGTATGTGTCAGAATTTTAATAAGAGCTTCAAATAATCAGATTTTTACATCCAATGAATATTTCATGCAAATGAAACATTAATCAATATGATATAGATATATTTTACAGTGTCACTCACAATTTACATGACATTTCTTAAATTTATTCGATATTCTGAATGTGCTTTTATTTGGTAACTGTTTTTAGAATTTTTAATTTTATTTATACAGCTTTAGTTTTGTATTCATCCCTTTCTAATTATATGATCCTGCCTCTTGGAGAAGTATAGCAAAATCTGCCTTTTAATATTTTGACCTTGGGATCTTGCAGTGCTGGAGGATCAATGTAGATCATCTTACCTGAGCGGAGAGCTTTAGATCATCAGGCCCTGAATCAAAAGACAAAAAGGCCTCAATGCAATTGCTGATGTCAATATTTTGAAAATAACATTAACAGAAAAAGTAGATCTTGTGTGCATGGTTGTAAAATAATTATCAGCACCAGCAAAAATAAATATGTGAAGATTCACATAAAAAGAATATCAATGGGGCGGAGCCTGGCCAGGATACCTAATGGCCACACATTGAGCGAGCTCTGAAGCCCCAGACCTCTCATTTATAAGGAAAAGGCAATCAGCAGATTATTAAAGCGATCCTATATACACCTTTTAACCTCCGGTACTGAATAGGACACTTCCTTAGAGCCTCACTTGCACGATCATTTCAGCTCAGCTGCAAGATACCATACTCCCGCCACGCCAGTTGGGCCTGCATAACTACTAACGCATCCAGCATATGCCACGCTATGAGGACAGGCACTGTCTTAGCTAGACACAGAGTCCTGGAGCAGTGGCGGTTTGGGAGGAAAAGGCAGAGTCTGTGAGCCGGATCACGATCTACATCAGTCGCAAGAAGCACGGCTGTCTGCCACTCTGACCACGGACCCACAGAAGGCGAACGCTGCAGAGTGGGTAGGTCGGGGAAAAAATTCAAGGGCACGCAGCTTCATAAATTTTCATAACGACTGACATTGGGGCAGTTGGTCCCAGAGTTTAATTAGGGGCATTCAGCTGTTAATAAGTGGAGCAGAGAATACACACAGCCCTATTAGCTCCACAGAATTTGATTGGGATAGACTTCTCTGTTTACAGAAACTATTATTCTGCATTTGGCAGCATAGATAGTAAAGAGTAAGGAGGAAAGCAATAGTTTCTGACACAGACCCATCCTGTATTAGCACAGACTCAACTTGTATTTTGTGAAATCTGGGAACAGACTATCCTTTATTGCCTAACAGTAGGTGGTGGAAATGTCTAATAGGAGGGTCACTAAGTCACACAAGGGCTCACAATCCTCTAACATGGATAACTACCTCATTACACCTGAGGCAGCCCCTAGTATGTCCAAAGAACACCCTGGAACAGTTGGGCACAACAATACAGCTCAATTGAATGGAGCAGAAATGCAACAACCTGATTACCTCACCAAGGAGGATATAAAACATTTGTCCTCCAAACATGACATTAAAGAGGCAATGTTAGATGTAAAACGTATGTTCAGTGAAATCAAACAAGACATCGCCACAATAGACCACAGGGTTGCAGACGTAGAAGAAACACAGGAAACACTACGCTCTGATCTACAACACCAATCCAGCTGCCTACAGTCTCAAGAAACAATTGTACATAACCTAACTGAGAGGATAGAAGACCTTGAAAATAGGAGTAGGCGAAATAATCTGAGGCTCCGGGGGATCCCAGAGTCTGTCAGCCCTCCAGACATTGTGAATTATTTGTACACAGTTGTTCTGTGTGAGTAGCGCACAGCTCACCGCTCCCTACGCGTTGACTGCAGGGGGTGGAGTAATCAGTCCTCCAAACGGCTCAATGGAGAGTGGGTGTAATTTCAGTTTGTCCTGTTATGCAGCCCCAAAAAGTAAGTCTGCCAACTTACAAAGCAAATGTAAAGATATCCAGTGTAAGGGCGCACCACAGAGACACTTAGTCCAATTATAAAAGTTACTTTTCTTTATTTCGGCACAAGTGTAAAAGCATAAAGTAAGGCACGCAGGCCCAGCAGGCTCACAGGTAAAAACATAACACAGGTGTGTCAGATAGTCAAGCAGACATGTTTCGTGAGCATGCTCACTTGTTCACTGCATGTTAGGCTAGTCTGACACACCTTTACTTATACCACGATTTTAAAGACACAGTATGATTTAGAGTAATTTATACCATGGTATAATTAACTAAGGACCCTAAACAGTATACAAGAGTTTATAAATACTATAAATCAAACAGATGTAAATCAAGCAAAAATGTAAACCTGTTATTCATGATAATTAAATACTTCTGTTAAATGTTTCTAGAGAGGATGTTTATTTCTGTCTGCAATTGTAAAATTTATGTATACCTCTCCCTCTGTATGAATTATTTTAACACATATCAAAAAGAAAATTAGTCCTACTTTAAACCTTTGGAATTTATTATCAATAAGAGGAATATATAAATCCTATAAGGGGATATTTTATAAAGGTCTGTGATTACATGCATAAGAAGAAATGCAGTTATTAAGTGAATAAATCAAGGTCCCTCCTCATATTTAAACCTAAGGGGTTACTTGTCTTAAGGGAAAAAATCCAATAGACCTCTCGTTTATTTAGTTTATCCTCCCTGTTGCCTCCTCTTCTCCAATGGGGTACATGATCAATTCCCTGTAAAATTAAACTAGACATGTCTGAATCATGAAGACTTTTAAAGTGTCTTGAAATTGGAGTGTCAGATTTCTCATCTTTCCCAGAACGTAAGTGTTCTAGGAACCTGTCTTTGATGGGGCGCTTCGTTTTACCAACATACTGACAATTGCAAATTGTGCATGTCAAAAGATAAACCACATGTGTGGTGTTACAGTTGATAAAAAAATTTATCTTGTGATCATTTTTTGTTGTACTAGAGTGAAAAGTATTACCCTCTAAAGCATGTTCACAGGTTGTGCAATCCTTTCTTCTGCATTTATAAAAGCCTTTCTTTCCTTGGAGCCAATTAGTGTTAGTTTTATTTTTATTCATTACATCAGATGGTGATAGATGATTGGCTAAGGTTTTACCTCTCCTAGGTATAAAGTTTATTCCCTGCTGCACTATCTCCTTCAGAATGGGATCTGTGTATAGAATGGGAACACTTTCCCTTATTATATCACAGATTTTGTAGTAATCTGTACTGTAGGTGGTTATAAATTTAGGTGCAGTAGTCATGACTTGCTTTTCTCTCTTTTTATATTTGAGAAAATGTTCTCTAGGGATGTCTTTTATACTCTCTTTAGCTTCATCTAGAATATCATCAGTGTAGCCTCTTTGTCTTAATCTATTGGTGATTAAATTACTGTTTTCCTCATATTGTTCTTCATTGGTACAATTTCTTCTAGCCCTAATGTATTCCCCCTTAGGGATGCCCTTAAGTACATGTTTGGGATGGCAAGATTTAAATGACAACAGTGTGTTGCCTGCAGTGGGCTTTCTGTAAAGACTGGTTTCAATTTTATTCTCTGTCATATTGGCAGAGATTTTTAAGTCTAGGAAATTAATAGTTTCTGCATTGTTTTCTCCTACAAATCTGATTCCATCGTCATTGTGATTCATGAATTCACAAAAGGAATCTGCTTCAGATTTATTGCCCTCAAATATAAAAAACAGGTCATCAATATACCTATAAAAGTGCTTTATTTTATTCCTGAATGGATTTCTTTCTCCAAAGACGTGGCGCAGCTCCCACCACCCCATAAAGAGGTTGGCATAGGAGGGGGCAAACTTTGCCCCCATAGCTGTGCCACGCCTCTGGAGAAAGAATTCAGTACCAAACATAAAAAAATTATGCGTTAGGAGATACTCAATAGCTCTTAAAATAAAAGTCTTAGTGGCTGAGTCATATTCACTGTATGAGTCAAGAAAAAATTCTATTGCAACCATGCCTTTATTGTTCTGAATACAGGTATAAAGAGAGGTGACATCCACCACTAAAAATCTGAAACTGGATTCCCATCTTACTTTCTCTAATTTTGTCAGGATAGCAGTTGTGTCTTGTATATGGGTTAAAAGTCCTTTGACTAGGGGTTGTAAAAAGGTGTCTATCAGATCACTAAGAGGTTCATTGAGGGAACCAATCCCTGCGATGATGGGACGCCCTGGAGGACATACAGGGTCCTTATGTATTTTGGGAAAATAATGGAAGATAGGGGCAACTGGATGAGAGGGTATAAGTGCATCTTTAGTAGCAGCACTTATTATATTGTTATGTTTTGCAAACAAAACAATACCCACCAATTCATGTTTGTATAACTTCGTGGGATTGTTCTGTAGTTTGCTATATACCTCTTTATCATCCAGTTGCCTCCTAGCCTCCACTACATAGTCTTTTTTGTTCAAAACAACGACATTACCCCCTTTGTCAGATGGTCTAATGAGGATTGTTTCATTATCAGACAAACTTTTTAATGCATTTTTTTCACTAGCTGTTAAATTAGAGTAGTTATTAGATTTCTTTAGATTTTTCTCACTAAGTATAGTGAGTTTCTCCTCAATTGTTTTTTGAAAGATGTCCAAAGCTTTTGGACGGGCATGTACAGGGTAGAAAGAGCTTTTCTTCTTTGCATGATCACATCTGGCCTCTAATTCTTTAGAAATATCACTATTGGATGTATCACCTTCCCCCATTAATTCATTTAAATCATTGATAGTGCACAATTCAGAAAAAGAAAACAAATTATCAGAGATTTCATTATTAGTTGTTTTTTTGGTCTCAGTTTTGTTAGACTCCTGCTCACTCATCCCATAAAAGTGTTTCTGTAGAGTGAGCTTGCGCACATATCGATTCACATCTAACACAGTTTCAAATAGGTTAAAGTGTGCGGAGGGAACAAAATTGAGACCTTTGGATAAGAGAGAAATTTGAGTTTCATTTAAAGGAACAGTAGACAGATTTATGACATTTAAATTCAGGTCTATTTTTTCTGTCCTTGTGATCTTGTCACATATTTCGTGTGGAAGGACTTGCCCCTGTATCCTTGTTTGACCTGACCGGACTTCTTGGGCTTTATTATTGTTTTTCTTGTTGTTACTTTTGCCTCTTCTTCCTCTATGCGTTTTTTTCTTGCTGTTACTGCAATTGTACCTTCCCCGTTTTTTGACTTCTCACTAGTGCCCTCTTCTGGCTCCATTTCCTGTAACGAATGAAATACTGCTGTAGCACATTCTTCTGTGTTCTCATTGTCTGATGAGTCTATCTCATATTCAGTGTCTGAGAATGTGACTGATTTTCCTTTTTGTTTGCCAGACCCCTTCTTGTTAGGATTCTGTCTGCCTAGTTTGTGTGACCTGAATTTATTCCTTGAGTATTCCTCATGTGACCATTTATATACTTGATTTAATTCGTAATCCTTTTTATCTCTTGACATTTTATTCGATTTAAAATGCCAAAGTTCCTGTCTGAAACTAATCATTGACTGTTCAAATTTTTTATCATATTCTTTGAATTCTTTTTCTTTTTGAAATTCTCGTAATTGTATTTGCACTTCTTTCATCTCTTGCAATAGATCCTTTCTTTGCTTTCTTTTGAAATCTATTAATAGGTCAATTAATGCAAAGGAACAGGTATCCAAAATGTTGTTCCACTTTTTAATGAAATCAATATCATATGTAATAAATGATGGAAACTTTTTGATTCTCAATCCTCTTGGAATACGTTTGTCATTCTTATATATCAAAAAGGTTTTAATGTCCAGATCTAATTTTATATCCTTTTTGCGCAGAGAGTCAATTTCAAAGAATAGCGTATCAATAGTATGTGCAACTTCCTCATAAGTATCATTAGATTCCTCATTAAAGTCCCTTAGTACATAACATTCCATTTCTTCATTATCCATTTTAATATGTGTTATTAGAAAAAATTTTGTATACAACTTAAAGTGTCCAATACCTGTGAGCCTAAGATTTATGACAACGTAAGTGCCTATATTGCAATGTTAGCAAATAACAACCCACCTCGTCTTCAGCCGATTTTAAACCAATGCAGAGAGTGTATAACCCGGACCGGAACAGATATCAACCTGCAGGTCTATCTTTCAGCCTGCATATCCGTCAACCAACAAGGTAATGCTTTCGAAAAACAGCTAGGAAAGAACAATATGCTGTAATCTCTTACCCGCCTTCACTTCTGCGGTAATTCCTCTGGTTCCTTAGTCCGGACGGCAGCTTTCACACAGTAAGCAGAAATCAATCCAAATGTACACAGTTGTTCTGTGTGAGTAGCGCACAGCTCACCGCTCCCTACGCGTTGACTGCAGGGGGTGGAGTAATCAGTCCTCCAAACGGCTCAATGGAGAGTGGGTGTAATTTCAGTTTGTCCTGTTATGCAGCCCCAAAAAGTAAGTCTGCCAACTTACAAAGCAAATGTAAAGATATCCAGTGTAAGGGCGCACCACAGAGACACTTAGTCCAATTATAAAAGTTACTTTTCTTTATTTCGGCACAAGTGTAAAAGCATAAAGTAAGGCACGCAGGCCCAGCAGGCTCACAGGTAAAAACATAACACAGGTGTGTCAGATAGTCAAGCAGACATGTTTCGTGAGCATGCTCACTTGTTCACTGCATGTTAGGCTAGTCTGACACACCTTTACTTATACCACGATTTTAAAGACACAGTATGATTTAGAGTAATTTATACCATGGTATAATTAACTAAGGACCCTAAACAGTATACAAGAGTTTATAAATACTATAAATCAAACAGATGTAAATCAAGCAAAAATGTAAACCTGTTATTCATGATAATTAAATACTTCTGTTAAATGTTTCTAGAGAGGATGTTTATTTCTGTCTGCAATTGTAAAATTTATGTATACCTCTCCCTCTGTATGAATTATTTTAACACATATCAAAAAGAAAATTAGTCCTACTTTAAACCTTTGGAATTTATTATCAATAAGAGGAATATATAAATCCTATAAGGGGATATTTTATAAAGGTCTGTGATTACATGCATAAGAAGAAATGCAGTTATTAAGTGAATAAATCAAGGTCCCTCCTCATATTTAAACCTAAGGGGTTACTTGTCTTAAGGGAAAAAATCCAATAGACCTCTCGTTTATTTAGTTTATCCTCCCTGTTGCCTCCTCTTCTCCAATGGGGTACATGATCAATTCCCTGTAAAATTAAACTAGACATGTCTGAATCATGAAGACTTTTAAAGTGTCTTGAAATTGGAGTGTCAGATTTCTCATCTTTCCCAGAACGTAAGTGTTCTAGGAACCTGTCTTTGATGGGGCGCTTCGTTTTACCAACATACTGACAATTGCAAATTGTGCATGTCAAAAGATAAACCACATGTGTGGTGTTACAGTTGATAAAAAAATTTATCTTGTGATCATTTTTTGTTGTACTAGAGTGAAAAGTATTACCCTCTAAAGCATGTTCACAGGTTGTGCAATCCTTTCTTCTGCATTTATAAAAGCCTTTCTTTCCTTGGAGCCAATTGGTGTTAGTTTTATTTTTATTCATTACATCAGATGGTGATAGATGATTGGCTAAGGTTTTACCTCTCCTAGGTATAAAGTTTATTCCCTGCTGCACTATCTCCTTCAGAATGGGATCTGTGTATAGAATGGGAACACTTTCCCTTATTATATCACAGATTTTGTAGTAATCTGTACTGTAGGTGGTTATAAATTTAGGTGCAGTAGTCATGACTTGCTTTTCTCTCTTTTTATATTTGAGAAAATGTTCTCTAGGGATGTCTTTTATACTCTCTTTAGCTTCATCTAGAATATCATCAGTGTAGCCTCTTTGTCTTAATCTATTGGTGATTAAATTACTGTTTTCCTCATATTGTTCTTCATTGGTACAATTTCTTCTAGCCCTAATGTATTCCCCCTTAGGGATGCCCTTAAGTACATGTTTGGGATGGCAAGATTTAAATGACAACAGTGTGTTGCCTGCAGTGGGCTTTCTGTAAAGACTGGTTTCAATTTTATTCTCTGTCATATTGGCAGAGATTTTTAAGTTGTAAATTATTTGCAGGAGCTGTTTAGATTTATAAAGAATTCTCCAGCAGCAGATGATGTTCAAATAGAGCGAGCACACAGGGCCCTCAGGCCTAAACCGCCATCCAGAGCACCACCAAGAGACATCATCGTTAAACTGCTATCCTACAGAGATAAAGAGGAAATTCTCGGACACGCCAGAAACAAGAACCATGTCACCTATGAAGGCTCTGAGATTCAGGTTTTTACAGACCTGTGCCCGACCACCCTTCTGAAACGGAGGGACCTGCGCTACATTACTTCAACACTTCAAGCTCAAAAAATTCAGTATAGATGGGGGTCCCCCACATGCATTATCGCTTCCAAAAATGGAGCGACAGCCACCTTCAAAACACAAGCAGACCTACCCAATTTCAATCAGACTCTGGGCACACAAATAAGACCCCCAGCCCAGAACCTGGGCCCAACTCCTCAGGAAGATGTGGATGGGGACCGTCCTGTTGGACATTGAATCTGATTTTTGAATTCTCTAGAATCACCTCATGTAGGCGAGAGAAGCCTGGAGACACATGCATCCTAAACATCGGACAGATAAGTGTATATTATTATCTAAGCAATGTTATTTAATTACATAAGTTTATGACTTCAGACACTGCTTGCTTGTATGGACTCATGACACCTGATTTCCAAGTATAAGTGTTCCTGATCCCATGCACTGGATGACCGGCTACATGCTTCCGCTGAGTCTTAGCAGCAGTTTGACTTTCTGGAGGGATGAGATGATTGACCTTTTTTAGCCACATCTTAATGTTGAGATTTATGTTTTAATGTTCACCTGTTAGTAAAGTTATCTATATTAGATGTTATCTCAACTTATCATCTTTGACCCAGAGGTAGCGGCATTAAGCTCTTGATTGATATGTCAGACTGAATCCTACCATCTGCAGGGGTGGGTGAAGGGTAAATGCATTAGGCCTGCAGGGGGTGGGGAGTCGGCACCAGAGGAGGTCATTGCTTTATTCTGACATGTGGGAGATGTGAAATGTATCAATTCTGAACGTCTGATAATGTTATTGTTTGTGTTTACTATAATATAGGTACAAAAGCTGCCTTTTCCTACAAAGTTATTATAGAAAAATATATGTTTATACATGAGAGTTATGGGATTCCTACCCCCTGTTATACATTTTTACTCTAATTTCGATTTTTTATTCCCTATTGACTTCTTGCTACTACCCCAAAGTTTGGGGACCCTTACTAAAGCTTTTTAATACTCTACTAGCAATTGACTAGTTCTAATTCTATTCTATCACCTAATTTTAACTCCTTCCCCTTTTTTTTCAAACCTTTATTTGCCTCTTTGCCTTTTCGCCTCTACCTCCCCCACTTTTCTGTATTACCCTCCCTTCCCTTTCTTCTCCCCTCCTCCCCCCCCCTTTTTTTTTTTTTTTGACACTCTGCTCCTCACACTCAACTCTAGCACACTCACAATGTCACATCCACGCGGGGTGGGGGGGGGTCATCTTGTTGACCTAATCACCATAAATGTAAAAGGCCTGAATAATCCAGGGAAGAGATCAATAGTCACCAGGGACCTTCACAGGATGGGCGGTGATGTGATTTTTTTACAAGAGACACACTTCCCTAGACACAACGAACCCAAATGGCATAGTCACCATTACACAGAGGCATACTTTGCATCGGGCCCCCAGAAGAAAAATGGTGTGGGCATTTTGTTTCACTCCAAAATTCCCTTCCAGGTAGCTCAAATATACAGAGATCCCGAGGGTAGATATTTAATTCTGACTGGCACACTCTATAATAAGCCCATTACTCTGGCTAATAAGATTTTGGAAATGCAAACAGGAGTTCTTTTTTTGGGGGGAGATTTTAATGCCTCGCTCAGCCCGGCTCTTGATACCTCTGATGGCCTCTCCAGCATTCCACTCAGAATACTTAAACACCTCACTAGAACTCTTAGAGATATGGTCATTCATGACATTTGGCGTACATTACATCCTGTAACAAGAAACTATACATTTTACTCTCATCCACATGGGAAGTACACTAGAATTGATTATCTCTTTACGGATTCAGCTGGGCTTTCTTTGACAACTAGCAGCAGCATTGGCTCAATCACCTGGTCGGATCATGCTCCAGTTAAGTGTTCCATAGACTGGCCTGACACCCCACTGACCCCTTTTGTGTGGAGGTTGGAGGAATCTCTTCTTGATGATCCTAGGTTTAAACAAGAAATGTGAAACAGCATTGATGAATATTTTCGTTTGAACTCAGAGGATAGTTTGTGTCCTACTACTGTGTGGGAGGCACACAAATGTGTGGCCAGAGGCATTTTGATCAAACATAAATCCGCTTTAAATAGGAAAAAAAGGAACAATATGGGATGCTCTTGTCTAAGGTGTCCCAAGCAGAACAGGCACACAAAGAAGCACCCACGAATGATACACTAAAGAAAGACGTGGCTTCTGCCAGAGCAGAACTGCTACAATATCTACAGAGTGAACAACAGGCAAAGGCTTTAAAACTTAGACAACGCTTTTTTGAACAAAGCAATAAGGCCGGGAGGCTCCTTGCGCGAGCTCTTGCATGCCAGCAGATAAAGTCGTATGTGTATGAGCTGACAGACCAAAGAGGGAATTAGTGTAAGGACGGGCAATCAATTGCGAATATATTTAGGGAGTTTTATGAGGCCCTCTATAACATTCACCCTACAAGTCGTGACTGGGAGGGGTCGGATCGGGCCGTGTTAGATTACCTCTCAGAGGTAGATATGCCAAGACTAACCCAAGAAGAAACTGAGCTACTTGATGCCCCTCTGTGACGGAAGAGATTGTGCTAGCTATTAAAGGACTTCCTATAGGTAAGAGCCCCGGTCCTGATGGATTTGGAGCTCAATATTATAAAGCCTTTTCGGACGTCTTAGTGCCACGTTTACTCTATCTATTCAATACATTGTCAGATAGACCAATTCTGCCTAAGACAATGCTGGAAGCATTCATTACAGTTATACCTAAACCAGGCAAACCAGTGGATTTGCCAGGAAGCTACAGACCAATTTCTCTTCTCAACTCAGACGTCAAGATCTTGGCAAAGATCATTGCTAACCGTCTCAGACGTTATATGACACGCTTGGTGTTGCCAGACCAAACCGGCTTCATACCAGCAAGGGAAGCTCGCGATAATACCCTGAGAATCATCCAGCTGATCTCACATGCCCAGGCTACCTCCGCACCATTGGCATTAGTGTCGACGGATGCGGAGAAGGCCTTTGATAGGGTTAATTGGAGGTTTATGCGCCTTACTCTAGAAAAGCTGGGCTTCGGCCCAAAGTTTGTAAGTAGAGTGTTCTCCTTATACTCGGTGCCAACGGCACGGGCGGGTTCGTGTCAATGGTATTTTTTTCTACATCCTTTCAGATCACCAATGGCACCAGGCAGGGGTGCCACCTTTCTCCCCTTCTGTTCGCTTTGGTGGTAGAGGTTCTAGCGTGTAGGATCAGAGGCAACTGCAACATTAAGGTTTTAGAGTTGGTGGTTTGGAACATCAACTTGCATTATATGCAGATGATATCCTACTAACTCTGACCAATACCACATCATCTCTTCAAGCCTCACTTACCGAGTTTGAAAACTACAGGAGAGTATCTGACTTCCTACTCAATCCAACTAAATCAGAGATTCTCAACATTACTGAACCTCCAGGGGTAATGGAGGCCTTGCGGACTCAATGCTCACTTCAAATTGCATCTGGATGACTCAAATATTTAGGGATTATTTTAGCACCATCAGTAAAAGAGATTGTAGAAGTTAATTATAGACAGCTCAGAGACGACTTTGTGCGGGACCTCGCCACATGGAAAAATAAAAACATTTCCTGGGTGGGGCGCATACATGTCATCAAGATGAACATCCTACCCAGAGCACTATATATTATGCAGACGATACCCCTATCCGCTGCCTCGCACCTGATCCATCAAATTCAGTCAGAGATCAAGACTTACATTTGGAACGGTATTAAACCAAGAGTGAATAGGAGAACATTGTACCTCCCAAGAGATAGGGGAGGACTCGGGGTCCCTCAGCTTATGGTCTATCGCAAGGCTATAGGCCTTCAACGATTAGTAGAATGGTGCCACAACTCTTCCAATAAAGCTTGGATAGGGCTGGATGGGGATATCTTGAGGAGAGGCAATGTTGGATCTCTTGCATGGGTGGCGGCGCTACAGCGCCCCAGACAGATACAACAATATCCACTATTGGAAGATGTCTCCCTGTTATGGGACGATTTGATAAAAGCTGATAATAACTTATCTACAATAGATGCCCCGGTGACTCCGGTCTTGCTAACAAATCTTACACTTGGGGATTAACATACACTCTGGCTGAGGCAGCTATTTCTAACACTATTCATGAAGGAAAACTTAAGTCTCAAAAAGAACTGATGGAGTGGGACTGTTGGATGTTTTCATCCTGGTTCCGTGTCACCCAATTTCACCATTACTTCAATAGCCGCCAG
Source organism: Bombina bombina (assembly GCF_027579735.1). Taxonomy (NCBI): domain Eukaryota; kingdom Metazoa; phylum Chordata; class Amphibia; order Anura; family Bombinatoridae; genus Bombina; species Bombina bombina. The sequence goes on from NC_069502.1 coordinate 600,113,702, forward strand.
GATGGGAACTTACTGTCCAGACACAAAACACCTTTTGAAATGCTCTGCACTACAGCTCATACGCCAGATCATTTGATTTCACGCCTATATAAGCTGCTACTGGTGAGAGATGATAGCACCCTACCCTCCTAAGTGGATGCATGGCACAATGAACTAGGTACCAGAATTGAGACTAAAACATGGCTCAAGATCTTTGATAAAGCAAGAAAGACATCAGTCTCAGCCTGTTTGCAGGAAATGCACTACAAGTTTTTGAGCAGATGGTACCTCACTCCCCAGAGACTTAAAAAAATGTATCCTCATTTGGGGGGGGATTGCTGGAGGGGCTGCGGAGAGGAAGGAATGCTGATGCATATATGGTGGGCATGCCAGTTGATACGCCCTTTTTGGGAGGACATGCTCCTAGAAAGCAGTAGACTCCTGACAGTCATCATACCACCGGAGCCACACTATTTGTTGCTCCATAACCTGCCCAAAATAAAGGAAGAGGCCAAAATGAGATTATTTATACTCATGCTGAACTGTGCCAAGGGATTAATCCAGAGATACTGGAAATCTCCACGGGTTCCAAGCATAGAGGAGTGGAAGTCTGGTGTTGGGGATTTACTTAGCCTAGAGAGATACCACTATCTCAAAATATGAAAACTCGCCACTCATGAATACATGTCATTACTCTGGGAGGGTAAAACCCTATAGAAAATGGAATATCTCATTACCCTGCACTTCATTTACTTGCCCTTATTCCTTACTACCTATTCCCCTTCTCTCCCCCCCCCTTTTTTTTCTCCCTCTTCTGTACCCTCCTTCCTTCTCTTATCCACTTCCTTACTATTTTCTTACATCATCCTTATAACCTACTTCTAGGTGGGTTGGTTGTGTCTTGCATCTACTCCTGTTCTATGAGTCAAGGTACAGGCATACGCTGTCATGAATGTAAACAATTGCGGACATAACTGACTTACCAGGATATCCAAAGCTAGATTATTATTGTAACTTGTTATGTTATGAAAACGTATTATTCCTTCAAGAACGTTGAACAGACAAAACTTATCTTGCGGAGCAATTAGCATTTATATAAAATTCTGAGGCTCCAGTGCTATATGTGTTAATTGTGAGATTGTATTCTTGAAACGTATCACTATGTAAGAATGAGCACGTTCAACTAATAAAGCTTTTTTTTTTAAAAAAAAAAAAGAATATCAATATAGATCTTATGAAAGTCAACAGAACTATTCTGTAATTATCAAGTGCTACATACACCCTCCAGAAAAATTGTTTATAAAAGGTTAAAATGGATACAAAAAATTGTGACATAATGAATACTAATGTGAGATTCTATATATTGTTATGTGTTCCCTCTAGAGGCAAAATGTAACATAGAGATACAAAGCTTTCATAAAAATAATAAAAAATGTACAAAAATATCTTTACCACAAGAATACTAACATGATTTTTTTTAAATCTACCCAACTATTCTACAGGGAGTGCAGAATTATTAGGCAAGTTGTATTTTTGAGGATTAATTTTATTATTGAACAACAACCATGTTCTCAATGAACCCAAAAAACGCATTAATATCAAAGCTGAATAGTTTTGGAAGTAGTTTTTAGTTTGTTTTTAGTTATAGCTATTTTAGGGGGATATCTGTGTGTGCAGGTGACTATTACTGTGCATAATTATTAGGCAACTTAACAAAAAACAAATATATACCCATTTCAATTATTTATTTTTACCAGTGAAACCAATATAACATCTCAACATTCACAAATATACATTTCTGACATTCAAAAACAAAACAAAAACAAATCAGTGACCAATATAGCCACCTTTCTTTGCAAGGACACTCAAAAGCCTGCCATCCATGGATTCTGTCAGTGTTTTGATCTGTTCACCAACAACATTGCGTGCAGCAGCAACCACAGCCTCCCAGACACTGTTCAGAGAGGTGTACTGTTTTCCCTCCTTGTAAATCTCACATTTGATGATGGACCACAGGTTCTCAATGGGGTTCAGATCAGGTGAAAAAGGAGGCCATGTCATTAGATTTTCTTATTTTATACCCTTTCTTGCCAGCCACGCTGTGGAGTACTTGGACGCGTGTGATGGAGCATTGTCCTGCATGGGTGGGGGGGGGTCATCTTGTTGACCTAATCACCATAAATGTAAAAGGCCTGAATAATCCAGGGAAGAGATCAATAGTCACCAGGGACCTTCACAGGATGGGCGGTGATGTGATTTTTTTACAAGAGACACACTTCCCTAGACACAACGAACCCAAATGGCATAGTCACCATTACACAGAGGCATACTTTGCATCGGGCCCCCAGAAGAAAAATGGTGTGGGCATTTTGTTTCACTCCAAAATTCCCTTCCAGGTAGCTCAAATATACAGAGATCCCGAGGGTAGATATTTAATTCTGACTGGCACACTCTATAATAAGCCCATTACTCTGGCTAATAAGATTTTGGAAATGCAAACAGGAGTTCTTTTTTTGGGGGGAGATTTTAATGCCTCGCTCAGCCCGGCTCTTGATACCTCTGATGGCCTCTCCAGCATTCCACTCAGAATACTTAAACACCTCACTAGAACTCTTAGAGATATGGTCATTCATGACATTTGGCGTACATTACATCCTGTAACAAGAAACTATACATTTTACTCTCATCCACATGGGAAGTACACTAGAATTGATTATCTCTTTACGGATTCAGCTGGGCTTTCTTTGACAACTAGCAGCAGCATTGGCTCAATCACCTGGTCGGATCATGCTCCAGTTAAGTGTTCCATAGACTGGCCTGACACCCCACTGACCCCTTTTGTGTGGAGGTTGGAGGAATCTCTTCTTGATGATCCTAGGTTTAAACAAGAAATGTGAAACAGCATTGATGAATATTTTCGTTTGAACTCAGAGGATAGTTTGTGTCCTACTACTGTGTGGGAGGCACACAAATGTGTGGCCAGAGGCATTTTGATCAAACATAAATCCGCTTTAAATAGGAAAAAAAGGAACAATATGGGATGCTCTTGTCTAAGGTGTCCCAAGCAGAACAGGCACACAAAGAAGCACCCACGAATGATACACTAAAGAAAGACGTGGCTTCTGCCAGAGCAGAACTGCTACAATATCTACAGAGTGAACAACAGGCAAAGGCTTTAAAACTTAGACAACGCTTTTTTGAACAAAGCAATAAGGCCGGGAGGCTCCTTGCGCGAGCTCTTGCATGCCAGCAGATAAAGTCGTATGTGTATGAGCTGACAGACCAAAGAGGGAATTAGTGTAAGGACGGGCAATCAATTGCGAATATATTTAGGGAGTTTTATGAGGCCCTCTATAACATTCACCCTACAAGTCGTGACTGGGAGGGGTCGGAGCGGGCCGTGTTAGATTACCTCTCAGAGGTAGATATGCCAAGACTAACCCAAGAAGAAACTGAGCTACTTGACGCCCCTCTGTGACGGAAGAGATTGTGCTAGCTATTAAAGGACTTCCTATAGGTAAGAGCCCCGGTCCTGATGGATTTGGAGCTCAATATTATAAAGCCTTTTCGGACGTCTTAGTGCCACGTTTACTCTATCTATTCAATACATTGTCAGATAGACCAATTCTGCCTAAGACAATGCTGGAAGCATTCATTACAGTTATACCTAAACCAGGCAAACCAGTGGATTTGCCAGGAAGCTACAGACCAATTTCTCTTCTCAACTCAGACGTCAAGATCTTGGCAAAGATCATTGCTAACCGTCTCAGACGTTATATGACACGCTTGGTGTTGCCAGACCAAACCGGCTTCATACCAGCAAGGGAAGCTCGCGATAATACCCTGAGAATCATCCAGCTGATCTCACATGCCCAGGCTACCTCCGCACCATTGGCATTAGTGTCGACGGATGCGGAGAAGGCCTTTGATAGGGTTAATTGGAGGTTTATGCGCCTTACTCTAGAAAAGCTGGGCTTCGGCCCAAAGTTTGTAAGTAGAGTGTTCTCCTTATACTCGGTGCCAACGGCACGGGCGGGTTCGTGTCAATGGTATTTTTTTCTACATCCTTTCAGATCACCAATGGCACCAGGCAGGGGTGCCACCTTTCTCCCCTTCTGTTCGCTTTGGTGGTAGAGGTTCTAGCGTGTAGGATCAGAGGCAACTGCAACATTAAGGTTTTAGAGTTGGTGGTTTGGAACATCAACTTGCATTATATGCAGATGATATCCTACTAACTCTGACCAATACCACATCATCTCTTCAAGCCTCACTTACCGAGTTTGAAAACTACAGGAGAGTATCTGACTTCCTACTCAATCCAACTAAATCAGAGATTCTCAACATTACTGAACCTCCAGGGGTAATGGAGGCCTTGCGGACTCAATGCTCACTTCAAATTGCATCTGGATGACTCAAATATTTAGGGATTATTTTAGCACCATCAGTAAAAGAGATTGTAGAAGTTAATTATAGACAGCTCAGAGACGACTTTGTGCGGGACCTCGCCACATGGAAAAATAAAAACATTTCCTGGGTGGGGCGCATACATGTCATCAAGATGAACATCCTACCCAGAGCACTATATATTATGCAGACGATACCCCTATCCGCTGCCTCGCACCTGATCCATCAAATTCAGTCAGAGATCAAGACTTACATTTGGAACGGTATTAAACCAAGAGTGAATAGGAGAACATTGTACCTCCCAAGAGATAGGGGAGGACTCGGGGTCCCTCAGCTTATGGTCTATCGCAAGGCTATAGGCCTTCAACGATTAGTAGAATGGTGCCACAACTCTTCCAATAAAGCTTGGATAGGGCTGGATGGGGATATCTTGAGGAGAGGCAATGTTGGATCTCTTGCATGGGTGGCGGCGCTACAGCGCCCCAGACAGATACAACAATATCCACTATTGGAAGATGTCTCCCTGTTATGGGACGATTTGATAAAAGCTGATAATAACTTATCTACAATAGATGCCCCGGTGACTCCGGTCTTGCTAACAAATCTTACACTTGGGGATTAACATACACTCTGGCTGAGGCAGCTATTTCTAACACTATTCATGAAGGAAAACTTAAGTCTCAAAAAGAACTGATGGAGTGGGACTGTTGGATGTTTTCATCCTGGTTCCGTGTCACCCAATTTCACCATTACTTCAATAGCCGCCAGGATGGGAACTTACTGTCCAGACACAAAACACCTTTTGAAATGCTCTGCACTACAGCTCATACGCCAGATCATTTGATTTCACGCCTATATAAGCTGCTACTGGTGAGAGATGATAGCACCCTACCCTCCTAAGTGGATGCATGGCACAATGAACTAGGTACCAGAATTGAGACTAAAACATGGCTCAAGATCTTTGATAAAGCAAGAAAGACATCAGTCTCAGCCTGTTTGCAGGAAATGCACTACAAGTTTTTGAGCAGATGGTACCTCACTCCCCAGAGACTTAAAAAAATGTATCCTCATTTGGGGGGGGATTGCTGGAGGGGCTGCGGAGAGGAAGGAATGCTGATGCATATATGGTGGGCATGCCAGTTGATACGCCCTTTTTGGGAGGACATGCTCCTAGAAAGCAGTAGACTCCTGACAGTCATCATACCACCGGAGCCACACTATTTGTTGCTCCATAACCTGCCCAAAATAAAGGAAGAGGCCAAAATGAGATTATTTATACTCATGCTGAACTGTGCCAAGGGATTAATCCAGAGATACTGGAAATCTCCACGGGTTCCAAGCATAGAGGAGTGGAAGTCTGGTGTTGGGGATTTACTTAGCCTAGAGAGATACCACTATCTCAAAATATGAAAACTCGCCACTCATGAATACATGTCATTACTCTGGGAGGGTAAAACCCTATAGAAAATGGAATATCTCATTACCCTGCACTTCATTTACTTGCCCTTATTCCTTACTACCTATTCCCCTTCTCTCCCCCCCCCTTTTTTTTCTCCCTCTTCTGTACCCTCCTTCCTTCTCTTATCCACTTCCTTACTATTTTCTTACATCATCCTTATAACCTACTTCTAGGTGGGTTGGTTGTGTCTTGCATCTACTCCTGTTCTATGAGTCAAGGTACAGGCATACGCTGTCATGAATGTAAACAATTGCGGACATAACTGACTTACCAGGATATCCAAAGCTAGATTATTATTGTAACTTGTTATGTTATGAAAACGTATTATTCCTTCAAGAACGTTGAACAGACAAAACTTATCTTGCGGAGCAATTAGCATTTATATAAAATTCTGAGGCTCCAGTGCTATATGTGTTAATTGTGAGATTGTATTCTTGAAACGTATCACTATGTAAGAATGAGCACGTTCAACTAATAAAGCTTTTTTTTTTTAAAAAAAAAAAAAGAATATCAATATAGATCTTATGAAAGTCAACAGAACTATTCTGTAATTATCAAGTGCTACATACACCCTCCAGAAAAATTGTTTATAAAAGGTTAAAATGGATACAAAAAATTGTGACATAATGAATACTAATGTGAGATTCTATATATTGTTATGTGTTCCCTCTAGAGGCAAAATGTAACATAGAGATACAAAGCTTTCATAAAAATAATAAAAAATGTACAAAAATATCTTTACCACAAGAATACTAACATGATTTTTTTTAAATCTACCCAACTATTCTACAGGGAGTGCAGAATTATTAGGCAAGTTGTATTTTTGAGGATTAATTTTATTATTGAACAACAACCATGTTCTCAATGAACCCAAAAAACGCATTAATATCAAAGCTGAATAGTTTTGGAAGTAGTTTTTAGTTTGTTTTTAGTTATAGCTATTTTAGGGGGATATCTGTGTGTGCAGGTGACTATTACTGTGCATAATTATTAGGCAACTTAACAAAAAACAAATATATACCCATTTCAATTATTTATTTTTACCAGTGAAACCAATATAACATCTCAACATTCACAAATATACATTTCTGACATTCAAAAACAAAACAAAAACAAATCAGTGACCAATATAGCCACCTTTCTTTGCAAGGACACTCAAAAGCCTGCCATCCATGGATTCTGTCAGTGTTTTGATCTGTTCACCAACAACATTGCGTGCAGCAGCAACCACAGCCTCCCAGACACTGTTCAGAGAGGTGTACTGTTTTCCCTCCTTGTAAATCTCACATTTGATGATGGACCACAGGTTCTCAATGGGGTTCAGATCAGGTGAAAAAGGAGGCCATGTCATTAGATTTTCTTCTTTTATACCCTTTCTTGCCAGCCACGCTGTGGAGTACTTGGACGCGTGTGATGGAGCATTGTCCTGCATGAAAATCATGTTTTTCTTGAAGGATGCAGACTTCTTCCTGTACCACTGCTTGAAGAAGGTGTCTTCCAGAAACTGGCAGTAGGACTGGGAGTTGAGCTTGACTCCATCCTCAACCCGAAAAGGCCCCACAAGCTCATCTTTGATGATACCAGCCCAAACCAGTACTCCACCTCCACCTTGCTGGCGTCTGAGTCGGACTGGAGCTCTCTGCCCTTTACCAATCCAGCCACGGGCCCATCCATCTGGCCCATCAAGACTCACTCTCATTTCATCAGTCCATAAAACCTTAGAAAAATCAGTCTTGAGATATTTCTTGGCCCAGTCTTGACGTTTCAGCTTGTGTGTCTTGTTCAGTGGTGGTCGTCTTTCAGCCTTTCTTACCTTGGCCATGTCTCTGAGTATTGCACACCTTGTGCTTTTGGGCACTCCAGTGATGTTGCAGCTCTGAAATATGGCCAATCTGGTGGCAAGTGGCATCTTGGCAGCTGCACGCTTGACTTTTCTCAGTTCATGGGCAGTTATTTTGCGCCTTGGTTTTTCAACACGCTTCTTGCGACCCTGTTGACTATTTTGAATGAAACGCTTGATTGTTCGATGATCACGCTTCAGAAGCTTTGCAATTTTAAGAGTGCTGCATCCCTCTGCAAGATATCTCACTATTTTTGACTTTTCTGAGCCTGTCAAGTCCTTCTTTTGACCCATTTTGCCAAAGGAAAGGAAGTTGCCTAATAATTATGCACACCTGATATAGGGTGTTGATGTCATTAGACCACACCCCTTCTCATTACAGAGATGCACATCACCTAATATGCTTAATTGGTAGTAGGCTTTCAAGCCTATACAGCTTGGAGTAAGACAACATGCATAAAGAGGATGATGTGGTCAAAATACTCATTTGCCTAATAATTCTGCACTCCCTGTATATACAGTATGTCTGCTGATTGGCCCTCTGGTGAAAGTGAAAAATAAAAATGAAATAAATAAACCGGCTGGTGGATGTAAGAGAAAAAAAAAGTGTATAGTTGGACACAAAACTGGAATTAGACTGAAGAATCATACTATGGGGCTGATTTATTTACGGCTAGATTTGGAGTTTTGTCGGTAACGACCCGAAAAACTAACGCCGGCTTTTTTCTGGCCGCACCATAAAAATAACTCTGGTATCGAGAGTCCACATAAAGGCTGCGTTAGGCTCCAAAAAAGGAGCGTAGAGCATATTTAACGCAGCTTCAACTCTCGATACCAGAGTTGCTTACGCAAGCGGCCAGCCTCAAAAACGTGCTCGTGCACGATTCTCCCATAGGAAACAATGGGGCTGTTTGAGCTGAAAAAAAACCTAACACCTGCAAAAAAGCCGCGTTCAGCTCAACGCAGCCCTATTGTTTGCTATGGGGAAACACTTCTACGTCTGCACCTAACACCCTAACATGTACCCCGAGTCTAAACACCCCTAGCCTTACACTTATTAACCCCTAATCTGCCGCCCCCGCTATTGCTGACACCTGCATATTATTTTTAACCCCTAATCTGCCGCTCCGTAAACCGCCACTACTTACATTATCCCTATGTACCCCTAATCTGCTGCCCTAACATCGCCGACCCCTATATTATATTTATTAACCCCTAATCTGCCCCCCACAACGTCGCCTCCACCTGCCTACACTTATTAACCCCTAATCTGCCGACCGGACCTGAGCGCTACTATAATAAAGTTATTAACCCCTAATCCGCCTCACTAACCCTATCATAAATAGTATTAACCCCTAATCTGCCCTCCCTAACATCGCCGACACCTAACTTCAATTATTAACCCCTAATCTGCCGACCGGAGCTCACCGCTATTCTAATAAATGTATTAACCCCTAAAGCTAAGTCTAACCCTAACACTAACACCCCCCTAAGTTAAATATAATTTAAATCTAACAAAATTAATTATCTCTTATTAAATAAATTATTCCTATTTAAAGCTAAATACTTACCTGTAAAATAAATCCTAATATAGCTACAATATAAATTATAATTATATTATAGCTATTTTAGGATTAATATTTATTTTACAGGTAACTTTGTATTTATTTTAACCAGGTACAATAGCTATTAAATAGTTAAGAACTATTTAATAGCTAAAATAGTTAAAATAATTACAAATTTACCTGTAAAAGAAATCCTAACCTAAGTTACAATTAAACCTAACACTATACTATCAATAAATTAATTAAATAAACTACCTACAATTACCTACAATTAACCTAACACTACACTATCAATAAATTAATTAAATACAATTGCTACAAATAAATACAATTAAATAAACTTGCTAAAGTACAAAAAATAAAAAAGAACTAAGTTACAAAAAATAAAAAAATATTTACAAACATAAGAAAAATATTACAACAATTTTAAACTAATTACACCTACTCTAAGCCCCCTAATAAAATAACAAAGCCCCCAAAATAAAAAAATCCACTCTACTCGGGGAAACTTTTGCTTTAATAGTAGGGATCTTGTGAGTAGGCATTGTGGATTAGCTGGAAGGATTGGTTTTAAATTGTCATGTTTATGTAATATATTCCGGTAAGAAGAGCAGCGATGGGCAGTACTTTTAAATATATGTATATGATTATATACATAGATTCACTATTTCAATAGAAAGAAACACGAAGAGGACACAGTAGTGTCCTCTCCAAAGAAAGACAGGGATTTCAGCACTCCAGAAATTTAACTCTTTAATAAGAGATATCTATAAAGTATCCAAATTATATATGTAAGAATTGGTGCTCCCTACCCCAGCACAACCTGATCAGTGGCCGGGCCCCCTAAATCAAACCACACATGGATAGTTAATAAATGAGTTTTATTACAAGTGCGAATAAAAATCAAGTGTTTAAAATTATAAAAAACACATAGAAAAAGCTGGCCAGCTCACAATGGTTGCTTACGATGCAATAATAATGACCTTAAATATAGTTATAACAAAGTTATTTAGCAACACCCCAAGCCAGTGGGTAGCCCTGTGTGTACACAGGAATCTGCTACCATGGATATAGGAGGGGATCCATGCAAAATAACCAAGAAGGCAGCAACAAGTATTGGCAACACCTCTCTCAGAGGATAACCCAAACTGATTGGAAATATGTTATCATGAGGTAAGTACCTGAGGATCTATGCCTAATACTTCTAAGTATAAGCAGAAAGATACATGTAAGTTGTTTTAACATGCAAGGCTTATTTTACACTTTCGTATTAATGGACAACACCCTTACCAGAGGATAGCACCAATGTAATAAAAGGTTACAGCTACCATAGTAAACCATATGCGGGATCTATGTCCATAAAATACTACTAGCGTAATCACAGCAAATATGAACCATTAGCATAAAATGTATCAAGCAGGCAAGAAGAGGGACATATTAAAGAGTTACTTGTACTTCATTGCAACATGTAGTAGAACTGTTGCAAACAGAGATCACTCTGTTACTTGGTTTCCCAAGGAGTGTGTTCCATTAAGAAAGTTAGACTCGATAGTCCAAGGATACTTATCAAGTGACTCCTGGATAGTCGGTTCTCCGTTATGTCCTTATGCTATAGCCTGATCTGGATACAACAACTTGCTTCTTATGGGGATTCCCAGACTGTATTTGCGGCTAATATGGTTCCAAAGCTGTGTTTGACATTTGCATCGAGCAAACAAACCGAGGCTTGATTCCCAGCTGTGCGATAGTGAACGTCACTATCGCACAGCTGGGAATCAAGCCTCGGTTTGTTTGCTCGATGAAAATGTCAAACACAGCTTTGGAACCATATTAGCCGCAAATACAGTCTGGGAATCCCCATAAGAAGCAAGTTGTTGTATCCAGATCAGGCTATGGCATAAGGACATAACGGAGAACCGACTATCCAGGAGTCACTTGATAAGTATCCTTGGACTATCGAGTCTAACTTTCTTAATGGAACACACTCCTTGGGAAACCAAGTAACAGAGTGATCTCTGTTTGCAACAGTTCTACTACATGTTGCAATGAAGTACAAGTAACTCTTTAATATGTCCCTCTTCTTGCCTGCTTGATACATTTTATGCTAATGGTTCATATTTGCTGTGATTACGCTAGTAGTATTTTATGGACATAGATCCCGCATATGGTTTACTATGGTAGCTGTAACCTTTTATTACATTGGTGCTATCCTCTGGTAAGGGTGTTGTCCATTAATACGAAAGTGTAAAATAAGCCTTACATGTCAAAACAACTTACATGTATTTTTCTGCTTATACTTAGAAGTATTAGGCATAGATCCTCAGGTACTTACCTCATGATAACATATTTCCAATCAGTTTGGGTTATCCTCTGAGAGAGGTGTTGCCAATACTTGTTGCTGCCTTCTTGGTTATTTTGCATGGATCCCCTCCTATATCCATGGTAGCAGATTCCTGTGTACACACAGGGCTACCCACTGGCTTGGGGTGTTGCTAAATAACTTTGTTATAACTATATTTAAGGTCATTATTATTGCATCGTAAGCAACCATTGTGAGCTGGCCAGCTTTTTCTATGTGTTTTTTATAATTTGAAACACTTGATTTTTATTCGCACTTGTAATAAAACTCATTTATTAACTATCCATGTGTGGTTTGATTTAGGGGGCCCGGCCGCTGATCAGGTTGCGCTGGGGTAGGGAGCACCAATTCTTACATATATAATTTGGATACTTTATAGATATCTCTTATTAAAGAGTTAAATTTCTGGAGTGCTAAAATTGCTGTCTTTCTTTGGAGAGGACACTACTGTGTCCTCTTCGTGTTTCTTTCTATTGAAATAGTGAATCTATGTGTGCATCAGGGTCTGCACCCACGTGTATATTTTTTTATAAATTATATTATCCTACTCCCCAATAATTTGTATATAATTATGATTATATACATATATATTTGTAATGATATTCAAAAGTGACTTTATATATGATAGTGGATCTCAGCTGCAGATTTAACAAATTATTTTTGAATGCTTGTATCACTTTATTGAGAATATTCACTATGACTTAAGTGAATATCAGAAAACATATAGTGAAATAGCAACTAAACAATAGTTAATATACGAGTTGTTATGAATTCAAGGCAGTAATAATTTTATATAAACCTTACTGCAGAAATGTGAATCAATGTGTGAATATAAGACTCTCTTTGTAAAAGTAAGTGTGAGTTCGAATAGCTATAAAGTATCACCATTTGATCCTTGTATGCTCACTATTATTATGGCCAAAGAAATAGTCACATAGAAAACAGTACTTGAGCTGTAGATTGCAATTCGTTTTGAGAAGTAAATCTTCCTTACTGAGACTGCGAGGAACAGTTTCAACACTTGCGATGATTTCCGGATGGCTTGGAGGAGGGGTCAGCCTCAGAGTAGCGATCAGTATAGCAAAGAACAATTGTGACGTAAGCAAGCAGAGATCGTTAAACAACAACAGCAAAACTTAATGCAATAAGTTCCAGCATATAATGGTTAGTTCAGGTAATGGCATAATAAGCACAATACATTACCACGAGAGGTAAGTTAACAGCTAGGGATGGGCGAATGTTTCAAAAAAATTCAAAATTTAAAACGAATTTTGATACATTCGTTCGTTCGAATCGAATTTTGAATGTTTATATAACATTCTAACATTCTATTTTCGAATTTTCATTTTCGAATTTTTCAATAAAATTTGAAAATATTTGTTCGAATAATAGAATTTTTAGCTATGTATTCATTCAATTTCGAAATGTAATATTCAAATTCTAATGTGACATTCAAATTTGAAATAGTATTTCTAGTCTACAACTGTGTTTAATAAATGTAATATTCGAATGCTCACATTCGAATTTGAAATAGTATTTCTAGTCTAATACTGTGTTTTAAATGTGATATTCAATTCAAATGTGATATTTGATTCAAATGTGACATTCGAATTCGAAATAGTATTTCTAGTCTAATACTGTGTTTTATAAATGTAATATTCAAATTCGAATGTGATATTCGATTCGAACGTGATATTCGATTCGAATGTGACATTCAAATTCAAAATAGTGTTTCTAGTCTACAATTGTGTTTTATAAATGTAATATTCAAATTCGAAAGTGACATTCGAATTCGAATGTCACATTCGAAATCTGTAAATAACATTCGAAAATCAAATTTTTAAGAATATTCGTTCTTATCAACATTCTATTATGTAAATTGAATTTCTACAATAACATTCGTTCTAACATTCAAATTCGAATATAAACACATTTGCCCATCCCTATTAACAGCACAATAATCAGTTGCGGCTCACTTTCCCCACTTGAATTACAAAGCGACAGTTCATTCATTTGCAATGCGGTGAAATTGATGATCACAGTGTAACGTTACAACTTATCCTGATGGTAAAACAAATCCTCAAGTAGGTGATAAGATGTTTAAGTTTGGTTGGTACCTTAGGAGAGTTGATGAATCCACTTTACACAATGAAGACTGCAGATATCCAAAGAAAAGTTCCGTAATAACCTTTCAATAGGCGAGAGCTCAGATTCTCAGTAGTTGCTGGTAGGCACTATGAAACAATACTATGCACAGGATCTAGAGTGTGTCTGATTTTCAAAGGTTGCTAAAGTTAGTAATTGATTGAAGGAATTAAAAGAACAGTAACCTAGTAGTTTGTACTGCATTAAGGGTAGAGGAATCAGAACTCCTGAAACCATGACAATATGTATGTGTTAATATGTGGTATATACACATATTGATATATAAACATATATGCATATATGTATATATTTACTGGGAACACACAGTTCCCATAGACCCCACTCCCACCAACTTTAGACCCCCAAAAACTGCCAAGTGCAGTTGTTTTTTTATTTTTTTTAAAAAATGCTACATTTTTTTTTTAATTTAAAACTATTTTGAGGGCATTTGAACACTTTTAGAAAATTAAATAGAGATCTAATCTCTGGTTAATTTTCTGAGCGTTAATGGCTACCGAGAGCTTGTGGTAACAATAACCAGCCACTTGTAATGGCTGGTTAATTATTGCTTTCCCGCAAATGGGAAAATGTACCTGTTTGCGGGAACACAATAATTTAACGCTCCACTTGTAATCTAGCCCTTTGTATTTATTGAGTTAAATAATATACTTGCATTTGACCATCTGTCATCCATTACAATAAAGTTTTTTCAAATTTGTAAGATAGATAGATAGATATATAGATATATAGATAGATAGATATTATGAACAATATACGTCTGATATTTAGTCCTTCAAAACCTTTTTCAGTAAAATGTATAAAGTATTCAGGTCTAAAGTAGTATATGGTGCTTTATACAGAACAGAGATTTGGGATAACTTTCGAGTGCTTAATGAAGTATAAACTCGTGTAGTATATGTGTTGGAGTAGCAACTTAAGCACTCAATTTCGTAAAAAAAACTCTTGTAAAGTAATGACAAATTTTCTGCTATAGTAGCATAAGCAGCTAGTCATTGCTATATTCTGCGCAGCATACACAATTATGTAACATAAACTCACCCGGTCCGGTATAAACTGTCAGTCCCCAATTCCGCACAGCCGGTCCTGGCTGGGCGTTCAGTGTTATGTGAAAACACGCCTTGGGAAGCAATCCTGTTGTTGCGAGGGGTGATGTGTGTAGCTCCTCGTATATCAGTTTTAACCAGGTGAGTGTGTTAAAACGGCTGGTTGTAACGGATGAGCCCAATCCGCTAAATTAATTCAGGAATATAAAATCTCACCAAATAGGATGAAATGAACCAGCCTTCCAATATGCCAGAAGTGAAAGTTTAAAACGTAACCTTTATTTATGGTACATATAAAAGTTCTCTTTGTATAGTAACAATATCACAGCTAGTGAACCAGCCTGCTGCCATTCACCTACTCCAACATGTTTCGTGCCTAACCGGCACTTCGTCAGGGATAGGGCTAGCTTTGATTGGTTCAGTTTAAAAAACATACTCTATCCAATCATATGTGACATAGACCTCCCAGCTAATCAGATAACATTCAGCATAACATGAAACCTGTTTAACTGTTAGGAGGCCGTGTTAGGATAAGATGTCTCAAGATTCATAAAAAATGTATATATATATAACAAAAGTTAGCACGAATGCAGCTAGATGATATAGAAAGAGTGATCTGGATTGGAACATATTATCAATACTTTTAAACGCATAGATGTAGGCCCTTATCAACCTTATTTCAGTTTCACAAATTCAATACTATATAAGCAGGTATGTGAAAAATGGCTTAAATATATGCACAGTTTATCCCAAAGGAGTGTAAACTTATTCAAGGAAATTAAAGGAAATTAAGATGTTATTGGTAATAATACCTTCAATTAAAGTGTATATATTAAAAAAAACTATTATCAATATCATTGTTAATAACTTACAAACGTAAAATGGGTGGAATACAATTCATGTTTTTGGATGGTTACCAAATGTAAGCAGTAATATGTATTGATGGAAATAATAGCTACTTAAAAACAATAAAAATAGCAATATCTGTGCATTGTGTGAAAAAATAATTGTGTTGATACATCGTGAAAAAAAATGAAAAAAAAGTGGTGATGTGAGTAGTCTGCATGGATATAAATAAAGGTTGAAAGTTATAAGTTAAACTTGTGATATGATGTGGAGGTAATGCAAAGAGAAACAAATCTCTCTGTTGTATTCCGCAAATTAATGTATATAATATAAGTGAAATTGCAGATTACAGACCTCAACTCATATAAATATATTGTTTAAAATTATATTAGTGCATATTAGTGGTGTCAGACTAAATCACTGAATGACACTGAAGTGTCTTATATGTTTGTTACAGTGGTGCAAAGACTATCAATAAATTATTATTAATAAGTGCAGTGTTACATAAGCCTAGCGTGAAAAAACTACCCAGATGGGTGTGAGAAAAAACAAAAGCTAAAATTCTTTCCAGGAGGATATCGTAATTCCGTCCAATATACCCTTGAGGTATATCTGTCTTTTCACCAACTACTTTCTAGACAATTAAAGACACCTTGGTTGTCACCAAGACCTCGCGGACTTTCCACTTTCCACTTTCCTGGCATACTATTAGATACTTTCTATATTTTCTTGCCCCTATCACGGTATTTTCAAATTTTTTCATATTTTTCAAATTTTTCATATTTTTTCATATTTTTTATTATTTTTAATAACACTTTTTTGTTCATTCATTTTTATATATGTTTATATATAATATATGTTTTACTTTTTTACTGTTTTTTACTGTTGTACATTTTTGGATGTATTGTCCAGTTGGACATTATTTGGATATATCACCCACACTTCAACATCAACACTGATCTTATTGGGACAGAGTCACTCTTATTTATTGGATTACACTCCATTGAATTTTTTCTACCAAGCTTCTCTCATATAGGACTATTTACTGAAGAATCTATGTTTTAATGCAATTTATACATATTATTGTCTCTATCAACATCTCATTTACAGAGTAATTTTACATGCTATTGACTATTTGTTTTTATATATTTATTGTTTTTATATATTTATTACACACTGTAACATATTTTTGTTAATATTTATTGCTGTGTTTACATGGATCCATGAGTTTGTTTGTTATCAGTAATTTTGATTAAATACATTTATAATACAGTTTTTATTACCATTATTCCCTCGTGCAATTACCTTTGCC
Organism: Bombina bombina; assembly: GCF_027579735.1. Classification (NCBI taxonomy): domain Eukaryota; kingdom Metazoa; phylum Chordata; class Amphibia; order Anura; family Bombinatoridae; genus Bombina; species Bombina bombina. The sequence goes on from NC_069502.1 coordinate 600,130,675, forward strand.
TCCATTTGGTCAGGCGCTTGGGTTATACCTTTTCCATTATTTTCATTTTGGTGATAGCTAGGTATCACCACCCCTAGGTTATATGTACACTAAGTAGGCGCTTAGACCATTATCTCCCCTTAAGGTTGAATATCCTCAAATTCCAGTATTCAAACATATCCCTAAAGTACATAAAGATCCCCTTCAGCACCCAGGTAGGCCTATCATATCTGGTATAGGCACTTTATGAGAAAAATTAGGAGCATATATTGACGAACAGCTCCAACCACTTGTATCTATTACTCCAGGACATGTTAGGGACACTAAACATCTCCTTAAAATGCTGGATGAAATAACTATTGATGATGACTGTATTTTGGTTTCAATAGACATCTTCTCACTTCATTCTTGCATTCCACATGTCCAAGGGCTTTTTGCATTACAACATATATTGAATGTATTAACTAATTATAATGATGAATTTATAGGATTTCTAATTGAAACCATAGGATTTTTACTAACACACAATTATTTTGTATTTATGGGAAATTTCTACGTACAAAAATGCGTCACAGCGATGGGGGCAAAATTTGCCCCATCCTATGCCAATTTATTCTTAAACTTTTTTGAGTTGATTAAAATCTTCACTGAAACAAATCAGTTCAAACACCATAAAAAGGCCTACTTTAGATACATAGATGATCTTTTGTTAGTTTGGAAAGGAAGTACTGAACAACTACAGCAATTTATGGATTACATAAATAACATTGAAATTAATTTAAAATTTACACATAATAGTGCTAGTGAACTTCCTTTCCTAGATGTTTTCCTTAGACTATCAGGAAACAAACTTGTAACTGAGACCTACCGCAAACCTACATCAGGTAATACTATCTTAAGAGCTAATTCCCATCACCCAGAACACCTCAGGAAGGGCATTCCCAAAGGGCAATACATGCATTTATGAAGAAATTGTACAGAAACCACTAGATATGTAGAACAAGCTGAGGAACTTACTGAGAGACTAGTAGATAGGGACTACTCACATCACCACTTTTTTTTCACTTTTTTCACGACGTATCAGCACAATTATTTTTTCACACAATGCACAGATATTGCTATTTTTATTATTTTAAAGTAGCTATTATTTCCATCAATACATATTACCGCTTGCATTTGGTAACCATCCAAAAACATGAATTGTATTCCACCCATTTTACCTTTGTAAGTTATTTACAATGATATTGATAATAGTTTTTTTTAATATATACACTTTAATTGAAGGTATTATTACCAATAACATCTTAATGTCCTTTAATTTCCTTGAATAAGTGTACACTCCTTTGGGATAAACTGTGCATATATTTAAGCCATTTTTCACATACCTGCTTATATACCATTGAATTTGTGAAACCGAAATAAGGTTGATAATGGCCTACATCTATGCGTTTAAAAGTATTTATAATAATATGTTCCAATCCAGATCACTCTTTCTATATCACCTAACTGCATTTGTGCTAACTTTTGTTATATATATATATATATATATATATATATATATACATTTTTTATGAATCTTGAGACATCTTATCCTAGCACGGCCTCCTAACAGTTAAACAGGTTTCATGTTATGCTGAATGTTATCTGATTGACCGGGAGGTCTATGTCACATATGATTGGATAGAGTATGTTTTTTAAACTGAACCAATCAAAGTTAACTCTATCCCTGATGAAGTGTCGGTTAGGCACGATACATGTTGGAGTAGGTGAATGGCGGCAGGCTCGTTCACTAGCTGCGATATTGTTACTATACAAACTTTTATTTGTACTGTAAATAAAGTTTACGTTTTATACTTTCACTTCTGGCACATTGGAAGGCTGGTTCATTTCATCCTGTTTGGTGAGATTTTATATTCCTAGATAGATAGATAGATAGATAGATAGATAGATAGATAGATAGATAGATAGATAGTTTTCAAGCTATAAGGAAATTTACTAAAAACGTTTCTATTTTAATGACAAATTATTGTTGACTTTTTAAATTACAGAATGCACATATACTGTACATGCTGCTTAGATTGAATGTTATTTTTTAAATCATAGTTCATGTTCACAGTTCAAGTGCAGCTTAATAAAAAATATTTTGAGTATACGTACAGAATTTTATTATTTACCATTACGCATGTAATTTCTTTAAATCCTTTTGTCTGTTTTAAGGTTCATAACTTTACATGACTATATATGGTATGTCACCTTGTAAAAAATAACTGTCTGATCATATTAAAAAGCTGAAAAATGCCTTTTGTGTTCTGCATTTATAGTATCCCTGCTAAAACGGTGTAAAATTGAACAGGGTTGAAAGCTATTCATTCAATTTATACTCTCAGGGCAATGCTTTATATAATGTAGAATTTCATCATCAGTCCCTGAAGTGAAAAAGATTGATTTGCTTGTCATATTGAATATACTCCAAAAAGTAGTTTAAAAAACAATTGACCCTGAGCACTCTGCTGCAAAAGTCTTTTGGGCATCATACTAATGGTAGCTCAAGGTTTTTGATATAAAAAAAATTATCTCTGAGTGTACAGAAAAATTATGATGCAGGTTGATACAATTATAAAAAAATAAACTCAGAGGAATTTCATAACTGAGGAAAAAATGTGCAATGCTGAAAGCTTTAAACTATGTTGTCAAGTATACAAAAATCCAATTTTTCATTGTAGTATCGTATATCTTCAGAAATGTCTCAAGAATTGTATTATTTGTTTTGTTTCAGTTATGTGTCACCATAATCGCAGTAGAGGATATTTTCCTCACCATAACCCATTTTAAAACTGGTTTGGGTGCCCTATACCAACATAACTATGGAGCAAGTAACAAATCGTCATATAATTCTTCTTGCCCTGCTATACATTAAATCTGCCTATATCACATCTCTCAATCACAATAAATATTTTACTACAATAACAAAATAAACAAAAATGCATCAAAGACCAAATAACTTAATTAAACCTTTCACTTAGGCAAATGGAAAAGTCTTTAGACAAATATGATGCAATTTGCTTAAGCCTTACAGAACATTCCATACATGTCTTCAGAATTTTGATATTTGTTTCAGCTATGTGTAGATATTCAATGATATATTGTGTGTGATTATACTCACAGTGATTTTTTTTCTTCTCATCTTTTTACTCACTATAACTCATTTTTATGTCCTATACAAGTATTTCTCAACTCCACTGCTCAAGTACTATATACACATATTAACACATAAATATATATGTATATATTCATATGGATATATATTTACACTTTGCTGCCCATCGCTGCGTGACCCTCTTTGCTGTGCTAGTTCTCATGCCGTGTTTGACGGCATGAGAACGAGGCTCCCATTGGAGTCTATGGAAGCATGCTCTGGTGAGGTCGTGTTCACATTGCACCTCACTTGTAATACCAGTGCACATTTGTGTGAACATAATTTTATTGAACACGTAGACTTAAAGGGACACTAATCCCATATTTTTTCTTTCATGATTCAGATGGAGCATGCAATTTTAAGCAACTTTCTAATTTACTCCTATTGTCAATTTTTCTTCATTCTCTTGCTATCTTTATTTAAAAAGCAGGAATGTGATGCATAGGAGCAGGCCTATTTTTGGTTGAGAACCTGGGTTATGCTTGCTTAGTGGTGGGTAAATGTAAGCCTCCAATAAGCAAGCGCTATCCATGGTGCTGAACCTAAAATGGGCTGGCTGCTAAGATTTACATTTCTGCTGTTAAAATAAAGATAGCAAAAGAACAAAGAAAAATTGCTAATAGGAGTAAAATAGAAAGTTGCTCAAAAGTTCATGCTCTATCTGAATCATGAAAGAAAAAAATTGGGTTCAGTGTCCCTTTAATTCATACTTAGCCTATCTAGCTAGCTTTATTCAAAAATTATCAATGAACCTGCTTCCATAGAGTGCCAATTTCTAGAGTTTGAGTAATGCAACAGTTATGTGAGTTTCATTTGCTTTTAATTTTAATTCTATATACAATCTCCCTTCCTTAGTTATAACTACTCTTGTGATTAATGCATGTTGCATAAATGTTAAATTATATTTATATCAACAACATCTGCATATTAAACTAGATGATTTATAACATTTTTATAAGTGAAATTAAAGACAGCTTACCTTAGGGAATAGCTACGTTTCAATAAGAATGGAATCTGATAGGAGCTACTGAATTTTCTTATAGTCTACATAGCTAGTGATTTTCAGAATCGAGCTGCCGAAGGATCCATTATAGAGATCCTGAATCTGCAATATGATAGACTTTTAGCAAAAGCATAACATATTTCAGAATGAAAATTAATTTATGACATATCTAAAACTTTCAGTATAAGTCCAAAAGAAAACAGGGCAGAGCAATTTAAAAATCAATATGTTAAAGGGACAATGAAATCAAAATTAAACTTTCATGACTCAGAGCATGCAATTTTAAACAACTTTCCAATTTTCATCTATTAAATGGACAGTCTTGTCAAAATTAAACTCAGATAGGGTATGCAAATTTAAACAACTTTCCAACTTACTTTTAATATATTGCTTTGTTCTCTCAGTATTCTTAGTTGAAAGCTAAACCTAGGTAGGTTCATATGCTAATTTTTAAAGGACACCTCTAATCTCAGTGCATTTTGACAGTATTCAACGGCCAGACAGTGCTAGTTCCTGTGTACCATATAGATAACATAGGGCTCATTCCCGTGGAGTTACTTATTAGTCAGCACTGATTGACTAAAATGCAAGTCTGTCAAAAGAACTTAGATAAGGGGTCAGTCTGCAGCGGCTTAGATACAAGGTAATCACGGAGGTAAAAAGTATATTACTATAAACGTGTTGGTTATGCAAAACTGGGGAATGGGTAATATCTTTTTAAACAATAAACATTCTAGAGTAGACTGTTCCTTTAATTTATTTGCTTTATTCACTTGGTATCCTTTGTTGAAAAACATACGCCTAGATTTAGAGCTCTGCGTTAGCCATCAAAACCAGCGTTAGGGGGTCCTAACGCTGGTTTTGGCCGCCCACTGGTATTTAGAGTCAGTCAGGAAAGGGTCTAATGCTCACTTTCCAGCCGCGACTTTTCCATACCGCAGATCCCCCTACGCCTATTGCGTAGCCTATCTTTTCAATGGGATCTTTCTAACGCCGGTACTTAGAGTCTTGGCTGAAGTGAGCGTTAGAAATCTAACGACAAAACTCCAGCCGCAGAGAAAAGCCAAAAGTTAGGAGCTTTCTGGGCTAACGCCGGTTCATAAAGCTCTTAACTACTGTGCTCTAAAGTACACTAACACCCATAAACTACCTATGTACCCCTAAACCGAGGCCCCCCCACATCGCCGCCACTCTAATACATTTTTTTAACCCCTAATCTGCCGACCGCACACCGCCGCAACCTACATTATCCCTATGTACCCCTAATCTGCTGCCCCTAACACTGCCGACTCCTACATAATATTTATTAACCCCTAATCTGCCCCCCCCAATGTCGCCGCTACCTACCTACAATTATTAACCCCTAATCTGCTAACCGGACCTCGCCGCTACTCTAATAAATGTATTAACCCCTAAAGCTAAGTCTTACCCTAACCCTAACACCCCCCTAAGTTAAATATAATTTTTATCTAACAAAATAAAATAAATCATTAAATAAATTAATCATATTTAAAGCTAAATACTTACCTGTAAAATAAACCCTAATATAGCTACAATATAAATAATAATTATATTGTAGCTATTTTAGGATTAATATTTATTTTACAGGCAACTTTATATTTATTTTAACCAGGTACAATAGCTATTAAATAGTTAATAACTATTTAATAGCTACCTAGTTAAAATAATTACAAAAGTACCTGTAAAATAAATCCTAACCTAAGTTACAATTAAACCTAACACTACACTATCAATAAATTAATTAAATAAACTACATACAATTATCTACAATTAAACCTAACACTACACTATCAATAAATAAATTAAATACAAATACCTACAAATAAATACAAATAAATACACTAACTAAAGTACAAAAAATAAAAAAAGAACTGTTACAAAAAATAAAAAAAGAACTAACTTACAAAAAATAAAAAAATAATTTTCAAACATTATAAAAATATTACAACAATTTTAAGCTAATTACACCTACTCTAAGCCCCCTAATAAAATAACAAAGCCCCCCAAAATAAAAAAATACCCTACCCTGTTCTAAAATAAAAATTGAAAAGCTCTTTTACCTTACCAGCCCTTAAAAGGGCCTTTTGCGGGGCATGCCCCAAAGAATTCTGCTTGTTTGCCTGTAAAAAAAACATACAATACCCCCCCAAAATTACAACCCACCACTCACATACCCCTAATCTAACCCAAACCCCCCTTAAATAAACCTAACACTAAGCCCCTGAAGATCTTCCTACCTTGTCTTCACCACGCCGGGTATCACCGATCCATCCAGAAGAGGGTCCGAAGTCTTCCTCCTATCCGGGGCTGAAAAGGTCCATCATCCGGCTGAAGTCTTTATCCAAGCGGGGGCTGAAGAGGTCCATCATCTGGCTGAAGTCTTCTATCAAGCGGCATCTTCAATCTTCTTTCTTCTGGATCCATCTTCATCCCGCCGACGCGGAACATCCATCCTGGCCGACGACTTCCCGATGAATGACGGTTCCTTTAACCCCTTAATGACCACAGCACTTTTCCATTTTCTGTCCATTTGGGACCAAGGCTATTTTTAAATTTTTGAGATGTTTGTGTTTAGCTGTAATTTTCCTCTTACTCATTTACTGTACCCACACATATTATATACAGTTTTTCTCGCCATTAAATGGACTTTCTAAAGATACCATTATTTTCATCATATCTTATAATTTACTATAAAAAAAAATATAAAATATGAGGAAAAAATGGAAAAAAAACACACTTTTTCTAACTTTGACCCCCAAAATCTGTTACACATCTACAACCACCAAAAAACACCCATGCTAAATAGTTTCTAAATTTTGTCCTGATTTTAGAAATACCCAATGTTTACATGTTTTTTGCTTTTTTTGTAAACTATAGGGCCATAAATACAAGTAGCACTTTGCTATTTCCAAACCATTTCTTTTCAAAATTAGCGATAGTTACATTAGAACACTGATATCTTTCAGGAATCTCTGAATATCCATTGACATGTATATATTTTTTTTTAGTAGACAACCCAAAGTATTGATCTAGGCCCATTTTGGTATATGTCATGCCACCATTTCACCGCCAAATGCAATCAAATACAAAAAATCGTTCACTTTTCACAAATTTTTTCACAAACTTTTGGTTTCTCACTGAAATTATTTACAAACAGCTTGTGCAATTATGGCATAAATGGTTGTAAATTCTTCTCTGGGATCCCCTTTGTTCAGAAATAGCAGACATATATGACTTTGGCGTTGCTTTTTGGTAATTAGAAGGCAGCTAAATGCCACTGCGCACCACACGTGTATTATGCCCAGCAGTGAAGGGGTTAATTAGGGAGCATGTAGGGAGCTTTTTGGGGTAGTTTTAGCTTTAGTGTAGTGTAGTAGACAACCCCAAGTATTGATCTAGGTCAATTTTGGTATATTTCATGCCACCATTTCACCGCCAAATGCAATCAAATTAAAATAAACGTTACATTTTTCTCAATTTTAGGTTTCTCACTGAAATTATTTACAAACAGCTTGTGCAATTATGGCACAAATGGTTGTAAATGCTTCTCTGGGATCCCCTTTGTTCAGAAATAGCAGACATATATGGCTTTGGCATTGCTTTTTGGTAATTAGAAGGCCGCTAAATGCCGCTGCGCATCACACGTGTATTATGGCTAGCAGTGAAGGGGTTAATTAGGTAGCTTGTAGGGAGCTTGCAGGGTTAATTTTATCTTTAGTGCAGAGCTCAGCCTCCCACCTGAAACATCAGACCCCCTGATCCCTCCCAAACAGCTCTCTTCCCTCCCCCACCCCACAATTGTCCCCGCCATCTTAAGTACTGGCAGAAACTCTGCCAGTACTAAAATAAAAGGTATTTGGCCCTTTTTTTTAAAAAAAAAAAGAGAAGCATATTTACATATGCTGCTGTGTAGGATCCCCCCTTAGACCCCAACCTCACTGATCCCCCACCAAACAGCTCTCTAACCCTTCACCTCTGCTTTAATGGGCGCCATCTTGGGTACTGGCAGCTGTCTGTACCCAGTACCCAGTTTTGTAAAAAATTCCCTTTTCTGTATTGTAGCTCCCCCCCCCCACCAAGACAAACCCCCAACCCCTTCCAGATCCCTTAGATTACATTTATAATACTGAAAATGTATTTTTTTTTTTTACTTTGAACTTTTTTTTCTTCTCCCGCCTGTGCATGCGCTCGCCCACCCCCACCCCCCCCGTGCACGTGCGCGCTCCCGTGCGTGCCCCCGTAGGTCCCGCCCCCGATCCCGCCCCCCTCCACTCCACACACAGCATCGATGGCCGCCCACCCGCCTCCCACGTAAGCTCCCACCCGCCAACGATACCGGCCACCGATGTCCGGTGCAGAGAGGGCCACAGAGTGGCTCTCTCTGCATCAGATGGCCAAGGGGGGTTATTACAGGATGCCTCCATATCGAGGCATCACTGCAATAACCGGAAAGCAGCTGGAAGTGAGCAGGATCGCTTCCAGCTGCTTTCCAGACCAAGGACGTACGCCACACGTCCTCGTCATTAACTGTATTTTTTTTGAGGACGTGTGGCGTACGTCCTTGGTCGTTAAGGGGTTAAGGGACGTCATCCAAGATGGCGTCCCTTGAATTCCGATTGGCTGATAGGATTCTATCAGCCAATCGGAATTAAGGTAGGAAAATTCTGATTGGCTGATGGAATCAGCCAATCAGATTCAAGTTCAATCAGCCAATTCAAGATTCAAGTTCAAGCTCGGATCAGCCAATAGAATGCGAGCTCAATCTGATTGGCTGATTGGATCAGGCAATCGGATTGAACTTGAATCTGATTGGCTGATTCCATCAGCCAATCAGAATTTTCCTACCTTAATTCCGATTGGCTGATAGAATCCTATCAGCCAATCGGAATTCGAGGGAGACCATCTTGGATGACGTCCCTTAAAGGAACCATCATTCGTCGGGAAGTCGTCGGCCAGGATGGATGTTCCGCGTTGGCGGGATGAAGATGGAGCCGAAAGAAAGAAGATTGAAAATGCCGCTTGATAGAAGACTTCAGCCGGATGATGGACCTCTTCAGCCCCCGCTTGGATGAAGACTTCAGCAAGATTATGGACCTCTTCAGCCCCCGCTTGGATAAAGACTTCAGCCGGATGATGGACCTCTTCAGCCCCGGATAGGAGGAAGACTTCAGACCCTCTTCTGGACGGATCAGTGATACCCGGCGTGGTGAAGACAAGGTAGGAAGATCTTCAGGGGCTTAGTGTTAGGTTTATTTAAGGGGGGTTTGGGTTAGATTAGGGGTATGTGGGTGGTAGGTTGTAATGTCGGGGGGGTATTGTATGTTTTTTTCAGGCAAAAGAGCAGAATTCTTTGGGGCATGCCCACAAAAGGCCCTTTTAAGGGCTGGTAAGGTAAAAGAGCTTTTCAATTTTTATTTTAGAATAGGGTAGGGCATTTTTTTATTTTGGGGGGCTTTGTTATTTTATTAGGGGGCTTAGAGTAGGTGTAATTAGCTTAAAATTGTTGTAATATTTTTATAATGTTTGTAAATTTTTTATTTTTTTTTGTAACTTAGTTCTTTTTTATTTTTTGTACTTTAGTTAGTGTATTTATTTGTATTTATTTGTAGGTATTTGTATTTAATTTATTTATTGATAGTGTAGTGTTAGGTTTAATTGTAGATAATTGTAGGTAGTTTATTTAATTAATTTATTGATAGTGTAGTGTTAGGTTTAATTGTAACTTAGGTTAGGATTTATTTTACAGGTACTTTTGTAATTATTTTAACTAGGTAACTATTAAATAGTTATTAACTGTTTAATAGCTATTGTACCTGGTTAAAATAAATACAAAGTTGCCTGTAAAATAAATATTAATCCTAAAATAGCTACAATATAATTATTATTTATATTGTAGCTATATTAGGGTTTATTTTACAGGTAAGTATTTAGCTTTAAATAGGAATAATTTATTTAATAAGATTTATTTTATTTTGCTAGATTAAAATTATATTTAACTTAGGGGGTTGTTAGTGTTAGACAGCTTTAGGGGTTAATACATTTATTAGAGTAGCGGTGAGGTCCGGTTGGCAGATTAGGGGTTAATAATTGTAGGTAAGGTAGCGGTGACGTTGGGGAGGGGGCAGATTAGGGCTTAATAAATATTATGTAGGGGTCGGCGGTTTTAGGGGCAGCAGATTAGGGGTACATAGGGATAATGTAGGTTGCGGCGGTGTGCGGTCAGCAGATTAGGGGTTAAAAAAATTTATTAGAGTGGCGGCGATGTGGGGGGGCCTCGGTTTAGGGGTACATAGGTAGTTTATGGGTGTTAGTGTACTTTAGAGCACAGTAGTTAAGAGCTTTATGAACCGGCGTTAGCCCAGAAAGCTCTTAACTCCTGGCTTTTCTCTGCGGCTGGAGTCTTGTCGTTAGATTTCTAACGCTCACTTCAGCCAAGACTCTAAATACCAGCGTTAGAAAGATCCCATTGAAAAGATAGGCTACGCAATTGACGTAAGTGGATCTGCGGTATGGAAAAGTCACAGCTGGAAAGTTAGCGTTAGACCCTTTCCTGACTGACTCTAAATACCAGCGGGCGGCCAAAACCAGCGTTAGGACCCCCTAACGCTGGTTTTGACGGCTAACACAGAACTCTAAATCTAGGCGATAGTAATTTATTCACATAATAATATTATTAACTTCTGGAAAAGCTTGTATATACATGTTTATCACATTTCCTCACATTTAACAACCTCCTTGAGCCATTGCAATCTGGATTTCACCCCCAACACTCCACAATCATTAAGGTTACTAATGACCTAATTAAAGCAAAATCAAAAGGCCACTTTCTATGTTAATCCTTCTTGATCTGTCAGCAGTCTTTGACATTGTTGACCAAACTCTTTTGCTCCAAACCCTCTAATCCTTTGACATCTGTGACACAGCCCTCTTGTGGCACTACTCTTACCTGTCTAACCAGACTTTTAGTGTAACCTTCTCTGGCACATCCTCCCTCTGACCCTTTACCTTTACTGTTGTGGTACCACAAGGCTCTGTCCTTGGTCCCCTCATTTCATACATCATCCTTAGGTTCCTTAATAGTACAGTCCCATAGGTTTCAATGCCATTTGTATGCTGATGATACCCAAATCTACATCTCTGTACCAGACATATCCCCTTCCTTAATAACTTATGTCACTAACTGTCTTCTAATATTTCATCTTGGATGTCTTCTCACTACCTTAAGCTAAATCTTTAGAAAACTGAGCTCCTTATTTTCCCCCCTTCTTCCAAAACCTCTACCCCCTAACTTTCTCTAACTGTTGATAATAACATCATTACCTGAACCCCGCATGCATGATGTCTTGGGGTCACACTTGACTCAGATCTCTCTTTCACTACCCACATCCAGTCTTTGGCCAATTCCTGCTGCCTCCATCTTAAAAACATCTCCAAAATTTGCCACTTCCTCACACAAGACACAACTAAGACTTTAATCCATTCTCTCTTCATCTCCCGCCTTGACTATTGCAACTCTTCAGCCTCCCTAGCTGCCGTGTATCTCCCGTACAATCCATAATAAATGCCTCTGCCAAGTTGATCTTCCTTACACCTTGCTCCTCGTCTGCTGCATCTATCTGCCAGTCCCTCCACTGGCTTCCTCTAACCTCCAGAACAAAACACAAAATCCTGACTTTTAGTTTTAATGCTCTCAATAACACTGCTCAACCCTATATCTCCAACCTAGTCTCCAGATACTCTCCCTTCCGTCCCCTTTGCTCTGTTCATGACCTCCTTCTCTCCTCCTCTCTTGTTACTTCCTCTCATTCCCGTCTACAAGACTTCTCCAGACTGGAATTCTCTGCCTTGCTCCCCAAGACTCTTCTCATGTTTTCAAACACTTCTTAAGGACTTCAATTTTTAGGGATGCATATAATATACACTAATCATTTTCCTACCTTAGTTCCTCTCCTCATTTAGTTATCACCTTGACCCCCCTTAGCATGTAAGCCTAGGAACCTAGCTGCTTTGTGGATCATGTTCATGAGAGCTGATTTACAACAGTAAAACTCTTTGCAGGGCCCTCTATCCCTTTGTCCCCATAATTGCTACCTTGTATATTAGACCCATGTTTTAGTGTTGCAGAATCTGTTGGAGCTCTACAAATAACTGATAATAATAATATTATACTGACAGGAGCCTGAACTATTAAAGGGACAGTCAACACCTTAGTCATCTAAGCGGGACATTTTCTATTTCACAGGTTTATTTGAACATTTTAAAACATTTGAATATTTTTACTCAAATTCCACATTTATATGTAAACTAAAACAAAATTTAATTTAATGAGGAATATTAGCTAGTAAAAACATAATAATAGTATTTGTTTCATATATGACTAACACATAATATGCAATAAGTCAAATATAAATTAACGAAAATTTGATGTTCACTATTACTCAAAGTTCTCTAAATGATATACATCATACAAAGCAACCTTGAGACACTCAAGAATCTTATCAGATTGTAATGGAAAGGACACATAGACTAGGCCCCTACAAAGACAAGATGCCAGTAGTAAGAGAACTGTGATAATTAGATATCAGGTATTAGATATTAGATCAGTTCAATATACTCAAACAATATAGGAAAATGTCACCCCTGAAAATAGGGGAGCATAAAATCTTGCTGTTTCAGGATTTTTCTGCAGATACCTCCAATAGGAGGCGCGAGATGGCACCACTATGCTCTCAACTTATAAAAATGGGTTTGCAGGCTATGATTCTTTACCCTGCAAAACTCAGAATTTGTAACTCTGAAACAGTAATATTTGATGAATTTGCAGCTGCCAAACAGTATGTAGAGAGTATAAGCATAAATAATCAGTAATTAGGAGGGGGGATCTACTCCAATATGAAACTTTAGAACCCAGGTTATGGAAGGAATAGGGTACTTTTTTTATTTTTTTATGTTCCTCTTTATAAAGGGGTTTTAAGGGTTGGTGATACTTGTCTGGAGGTCTCGGGACCAAGATAACCACCCAGATTAAAAGAAAGCATATCATAAGACATCTACAATGGTTTCAACCGGATATAGCAGTTACCCAAGCAACCCATCTAAACTCACAGGAAAAAAATTAATTAAAATCCAAATGGATTGGGGAGATTATTGCCACCCCATGCAGGGGCAGGAAAAGGGGGTTAGCATGTCTTTTTAACAAAAATTTAGAATATAAGATTATTTCACAAGAAATTGATGAAGGGGATAGAACATGAATAGTCCATTTTGAAGTTGAAAATATAAAATATACCTTATGTACAATTTATGATCCAAATACTATATAGACAGGGGTCTGGAATGTATTATACAAAAAACTTCTGCCCTTTGTCAAATATAATTTAATTCTGGCAGGAGATTTGTATATGTCAATGCACCCCAAATTAGACAGATTAAGTTCCAGCTCCTCCAGACATTATAACAGAGAATCTAAAATCCTTAATAACTTTTTCAAGTCCTTAAACCTCAAAGATATATGGAAAATACATAATCCAGATCAGAAACTCAACATTTGTGAGTCAAAAGGATATAAAACATTTTCAAGAATCGATTTCTGATTAGTGAAAAGTTGTTAAAGTGAATGTAAAGTTTCATCAAGTAATGCACAGTTTTTAAAAATATTATTAAAAACAGGGGCACTTTAATTGATTAAACATTACATTGCACCATATTTGTAGAAATACTTACCACTGTGTCTTGAAAGCCACTCCAGTACTTCGCCAGCCCGTCGCAAGCCTCTTCCTACGTCACCAATGATGATTGGAGGAAGGCCGGAATTGTCATTTCTGACGTAGGAAGAGACTTGCGACAGGCGGGGGAAGCGACATCATCAGCGATCCGGCTTTCAGGGCAAAGAAGTAAGTATTTCTACAAATATGGTGCAATGTAAAGTTTCATCAATGAAAGTGCCCCTGATTTTAATAGAATTTTTAAAAACCAGGCACTACTTAATGAAACTTTACATTCACTTTAAGACAGGAGCTGGACACAGATATAAAGGATATTTACTTATCTGATCATGCAAGTATTTCTCTTAAAATCCAATATAGGTATAATAAGGAGAGAGACTGCAACAATTTATTTTACCCTAAACATCTATTGTACAATATTAAATTTCAAAATTGGATGAAGGGAAAATGGAAGGAGTTTAATTTCTATAATAGTTCATAAGCAGGGATGAGTAAAATATAATGGTAAACAGCCAAGGCCTATTTTAGAGGGGAAATAAAGGCGTTCTTAGTCAAATGGACTAAGATCTCTAAGAACAGGGAAATTCAATTAACTAATGCACTAAGAAATAGCTACATGAAATATATATATATATATATAAAAAAAAAAAAAGATGTGGGATAAATACCAGGAAGCAAAAATGGAAAGAGAGAGTTTTTTTAACAAAAAAATATCTCAAGAGGAGATCAAAAATAGAGCAGTTTTTGCAAACTTTAGGGGTAAAGCTGTAAAATGGCTCGCTCATCTAGTAAAGGCTTGAAACAGTGACAGAGGGAGATTCACAGAGGCAGAGGAGATCAAAAACACATTTCATAGATTTTTTTAAAAAATATACGCACAAGATAGTATTAATAAAAACATTAAAAAAAAGCTTTGGGGAAAAAAAATTCAGGTCCTTAGTCTCTCTAAGGAAAGCTTAGATACCTTAAATGCTCCTATTTCTTTAGTGGAGATTCTGAAAGGGATCAAGCAGGTGAAAACAGATAAGTCTCCGGGGGCCGGACCTACTCCCAATAGAGTTTTATAAAATTTTACAGGAACAAGTAGCACCAAGGCTTAAATGCCTCTATAATGGATAATATGTTGAAATTAAAATGGAATCTCCACATTTTACAGTTTCAAATATTACTCTTATCTTAAAGAAAGACAAAGATTTGGAAGCAGCAGTTTCTTAGAGATCCATCTCTCTGTTAAATAATGATTATAAATTGCTTACAGCTATTATTGCACAGAGACTCAAAAAAGTTCTGGACCCTCTAATCCATCACAATCAATCTGACTTTATGTTTGACAGAAACCCCCCAAAAAATATGTGCAGAGTTCTGTTGCTAATTGAACACATTCGGCTAATGCAAACTAAGGCCCAGAAAAATAATGCAGACACGACCTTGATTATGATAGATGCCCAAAAGGCATTTGATTCAATTGCATGGGACCATCTATTCACATCATTAAAGAAATTTGGCCTAGCTGGTAACTTCTATGATTTTATTAGACTAATATACAAGAATCCATCTTCTTTCCTGGCAGTTAATGGATCCCATTCCCCAAAGATCAATATTGCCAGAGGTACCAGACAGGGCTGCCCACTCTTCAATTTAGCAATTTAATCTTTGGTCATTCTACTCAGAAAAGAACTGGAGGGTCTATAACTTTAAGAGAAAAAAAAGTGTTGTCCCTTTATGCTGATGACCTGTAATCTTCATAGGTAATTCTAAAAAAAATAAATCCAGATGCTCACCCAAATTATTCAGGATTATAGTTCATTCACAGGCTACAAGACATCCCGTTTAAAGAGACTACAGAACAGATCAAATATTTAGGTATTGTGCTCAGCAGGGACCCCTTAGCATGGTACAATCTGAATTTTGGGAAAGTTTGGCCATCAATGGTGCGGACCTGAAGAAATGGAGCACCCTTTGTCTCTCTTTATCTGCAAAAGTTCAGTTAGTTAAGATGATCATCCTACCTAACATTATATTCCTCTGTCAGAATCTCCCATTCTTAATAAGAGAAAAAGATCTAAAAAAAATTCTATACAGAATGCAATTATCTTTTCTAAAAAGGGAAGAAAACACGGATCTCCATTAAAAAATTGATGCAGAAGAATGAATGTGAACAATTACAGCTAGATTTAGAGTTTGGCGTTAGCCGTCAAAACCAGCGTTAGAGGCTCCTAATGCTGGTTTTGGGCTACCGCTGGTATTTAGAGTCAGTCAGGAAAGGGTCTAACACTCACTTTGCAGCCGCGACTTTTCCATACCGCAGATCCCCTTACGTCAATTACGTATCCTATCTTTTCAATGGGATCTTTCTAACGCCGGTATTTAGAGTCGTGACTGAAGTGAGCGTTAGAAATCTAACGACAAAACTCCAGCCGCAGAAAAAAAACAGGAGTTAAGAGCTTTCTGGGCTAACGCCGGTTCATAAAGCTCTTAACTACTGTGCTCTAAAGTACACTAACACCCATAAACTACCTATGTACCCCTAAAACAAGGCCCCCCCACATCGCCGCCACTCTATTAAAAATTTTTAACCCCTAATCTGCCGACCGCACACTGCCGCCACCTACGTTATCCCTATGTACCCCTAATCTGCTGCCCCTAATACCGCCGACACCTACATAATATTTATTAACCCCTAATCTGCCGCCCCCGCTATCGCTGACACCTGCATATTTTTTTTAACCCCTAATCTGCCGCTCCGTACACCGCCGCCACCTACGTTATCCCTATGTACCCCTAATCTGCTGCCCCTAACACCGCCGACCCGTATATTATATTTATTAACCCCTAATCTGCCGCCCCCAATATCGCCTCCACCTACCTACAATTATTAACCCCTAATCTGCCTCACTCCCGCCTCAATAACCCTATAATAAATAGTATTAACCCCCAATCTGCCCTCCCTAACATCGCCGACACCTAATTTCAAGTATTAACCCCTAATATGCCAACCGGACCTCGCCGCTACTATAATAAATTTATTAACCCCTAAAGCTAAGTCTAACCTTAACACTAACACCCCCCTAAGTTAAATATAATTTAAATCTGACGAAATAAATTAACTCTTATTAAATAAATTATTCCTATTTAAAGCTAAATACTTACCTGTAAAATAAACCCTAATATAGCTACAATATAAATAATAACTACATTATAGCTATATTAGGATTTATTTTTATTTTACAGGCAACTTTCAATTTATTTTAACTAGGTACAATAGCTATTAAATAGTTATTAACTATTTAATAGCTACCTAGTTAAAATAAAGAGAAAATTACCTGTAAAATAAAAACTAACCTAAGTTACAATTACACCTAACACTACCCTATACTTAAATAAATTATTCCTATTTAAACTAAATACTTACCTATAAAATAAACCCTAAGATAGCTACAATGTAATTAATAATTACATTGTAGCTATTTTAGGATTTATATTTATTTTACAGGTAGCTTTGTATTTATTTTAGCTAGTTAGAATAGTTATTAAATAGTTATTAACTATTTAATAACTACCTAGATAAAAGAAATTCAAAATTACCTGTAAAATAAATCCTAACCTAAGTTACAATTAAACCTAACACTACACTATCATTAAATTAATAAAATAAATTAACTACAAATAACTACAATTAAATACAATTACATAAACTAACTACAGTACAAAAAATAAAAAAAAATAAGTTACAAACATTTAAATAATATTACAACAATTTTAAGCTAATTACACCTAATCTAAGCCCCTTAATAAAATAACAAAGCCCCCCAAAATAAAAAAATGCCCTACCCTATTCTACATTAAAAAAGTTCAAAGCTTGAATATAAATCCTAATATAGCTACAATGTAATTATAGATTATATTGTAGCTATCTTAGGCCTAGATTTGGAGTTTGGCGTTAGCCGTGAAAACCAGCGTTAGAGGCTCCTAACGCTGGTTTTAGGCTACCGCCGGTATTTGGAGTCACTCAAAATAGGGTCTAACGCTCACTTTTCAGCCGCAACTTTTCCATACCGCAGATCCCCTTACGTAAATTGCGTATCCTATCTTTTCAATGGGATCTTTCTAACGCCGGTATTTAGAGTCGTTTCTGAAGTGAGCGTTAGACATCTAACGACAAAACTCCAGCCGCAGGAAAAAAGTCAGTAGTTAAGAGCTTTCTGGGCTAACGCCGGTTTATAAAGCTCTTAACTACTGTACTCTAAAGTACACTAACACCCATAAACTACCTATGTACCCCTAAACCGAGGTCCCCCCACATCGCTGACACTCGAATAATTTTTTTTAACCCCTAATCTGCCGACCGCCACCTACGTTATCCTTATGTACCCCTAATCTGCTGCCCCTAACACCGCCGACCCCTCTATTATATTTATTAACCCCTAACCTGCACCCCACAACGTCGCCTCCACCTACCTACAATAATTAACCCCTAATCTGCCGACCGCAAAGCGCCGCCACCTACGTTATCCTTATGTACCCCTAATCTGCTGCCCCTAACACCGCTGACCCCTATATTATATTTATTAACCCCTAATCTGCCCCCCTCAACGTCGCCTCCACCTGCCTACACTTATTAACCCCTAATCTGCCGACTGGAGCTCACCGCTATTCTAATAAATGTATTAGCCCCTAAAGCTAAGTCTAACCCTAACACTAACACCCCCCTAAGTTAAATATAATTTACATCTAACGAAATTAATTATCTCTTATTAAATAAATTATTCCTATTTAAAGCTAAATACTTACCTGTAAAATAAATCCTAATATAGCTACAATATAAATTATAATTATATTATAGCTATTTTAGGATTAATATTTATTTTACAGGTAACTTTGTATTTATTTTAACCAGGTACAATAGCTATTAAATAGTTAAGAACTATTTAATAGCTACCTAGTTAAAATAATTACAAAATTACCTGTAAAATAAATCCTAACCTAAGTTACAATTAAACCTAACACTACACTATCAATAAATTAATTAAATAAACTACCTACAATTACCTACAATTAACCTAACACTATACTATCAATAAATTAATTAAATACAATTCCTACAAATAAATACAATTAAATAAACTAGCTAAAGTACAAAAAATAAAAAAGAACTAAGTTACAAAAAATAAAAAAATATTTACAAACATAATAAAAATATTACAACAATTTTAAACTAATTACACCTACTCTAAGCCCCCTAATAAAATAACAAAGCCCCCCAAAATAAAAAAATGCCCTACCCTATTCTAAATTACTAAAGTTCAAAGCTCTTTTACCTTACCAGCCCTGAACAGGGCCCTTTGCGGGGCATGCCCCAAAGAATTCAGCTCTTTTGCCTGTAAAAAAAAACATACAATTCCCCCCCCAACATTACAACCCACCACCCACATACCCCTAATCTAACCCAAACCCCCCTTAAATAAACCTAACACTAAGCCCCTGAAGATCTTCCTACCTTATCTTCACCCTGCCATGTTCACCGATCCGTCCTGAAGAGCTCCTCCGATGTCCTGATCCAAGCCCAAGCGGGGGGCTGAAGAGGTCCATGATCCGGCTGAAGTCTTCATCCAAGCGGGAGCTGAAGAGGTCCATGATCCGGATGAAGTCTTCATCCAAGCGGGAGCTGAAGAGGTCCATGATCAGGATGAAGTCTTCTATCAACGGCATCTTCAATCTTCTTTCTTCCAGATCCATCTTGCAGACCTCCGACGCGGAACATCCTCTTCTCCCGACGCCTACTAGCCGAATGACGGTTCCTTTAAGGGACGTCATCCAAGATGGCGTCCCTCGAATTCCGATTGGCTGATAGGATTCTATCAGCCAATCGGAATTAAGGTAGGAATATTCTGATTGGCTGATGGAATCAGCCAATCAGAATCAAGTTTAATCCGATTGGCTGATCCAATCAGCCAATCAGATTGAGCTCACATTCTATTGGCTGATCGGAACAGCCAATAGAATGCGAGTTCGATCTGATTGGCTGATTGGATCAGCCAATCGGATTGAACTTGATTCTGATTGGCTGATTCCATCAGCCAATCAGAATATTCCTACCTTAATTCCGATTGGCTGATAGAATCCTATCAGCCAATCGGAATTCGAGGGACGCCATCTTGGATGACGTCCCTTAAAGGAACCATCATTCGGCTAGTAGGCGTCGGGAGAAGAGGATGTTCCGCGTCGGAGGTCTGCAAGATGGATCCGGAAGAAAGAAGATTGAAGATGCCGTTGATAGAAGACTTCATCCGGATCATGGACCTCTTCAGCTACCGCTTGGATGAAGACTTCATCCGGATCATGGACCTCTTCAGCTCCCGCTTGGATGAAGACTTCAGCCGGATCATGGACCTCTTCAGCCCCCCGCTTGGGCTTGGATCAGGACATCGGAGGAGCTCTTCAGGACGGATCGGTGAACCTGGCAGGGTGAAGATAAGGTAGGAAGATCTTCAGGGGCTTAGTGTTAGGTTTATTTAAGGAGGGTTTGGGTTAGATTAGGGGTATGTGGGTGGTGGGTTGTAATGTTGGGGGGGGGGTATTTTATGTTTTTTTTTACAGGCAAAAGAGCTGAATTCTTTGGGGCATGCCCCGCAAAGGGCCCTGTTCAGGGCTGGTAAGGTAAAAGAGCTTTAAACTTTAGTAATATAGAATAGGGTAGGGCATTTTTTTATTTTGGGGGGCTTTGTTATTTTATTAGGGGGCTTAGAGTAGGTGTAATTAGTTTAAAATTGTTGTAATATTTTTATTATGTTTGTAAATATTTTTTTATTTTTTGTAACTTAGTTCTTTTTTATTTTTTGTACTTTAGCTAGTTTATTTAATTGTATTTATTTGTAGGAATTGTATTTAATTAATTTATTGATAGTGTAGTGTTAGGTTAATTGTAGGTAATTGTAGGTAGTTTATTTAATTTATTTATTGATAGTGTAGTGTTAGGTTTAATTGTAACTTAGGTTAAGATTTATTTTACAGGTAATTTTGTAATTATTTTAACTATGTTAGCTATTAAACAGTTCTTAACTATTTAATAGCTATTGTACCTGGTTAAAATAAATACAAAGTTACATGTAAAATAAATATAAATCCTAAAATAGCTATAATATAATTATAATTTATATTGTAGCTATATTAGGATTTATTTTACAGGTAAGTATTTATCTTTAAATAGGAATAATTTATTTAATAAGAGTTAATTAATTTCGTCAGATGTAAATTATATTTAATTTAGGGGGGTGTTAGTGTTAGGGTTAGATTTAGCTTTAGGGGTTAATACATTTATTAGAATAGCGGTGAGCTCCAGTCGGCAGATTAGGGGTTAATAATTTAAGTTAGGTGTTGGCGATGTTAGGGAGGGCAGATTAGGGGTTAATAATTGAAGTTAGGTGTTGGCGATGTTAGGGAGGGCAGATTAGGGGGTTAATACTATTTATTATAGGGTTAGTGAGGCGGATTACGGGTTAATAACTTTATTATAGTAGCTCTCAGGTCCGGTCGGCAGATTAGGGGTTAATAAGTGTAGGCAGGTGGAGGCGACATTGTGGGGGGCAGATTAGGGGTTAATAAATATAATATAGGGGTCGGCGATGTTAGGGCAGCAGATTAGGGGTACATAGGGATAATGTAAGTAGCGGCGGTTTACGGAGCGGCAGATTAGGGGTTAATAATAATATGCAGGGGTCAGCGATAGCGGGGGCGGCAGATTAGGGGTTAATAAGTGTAAGGTTAGGGGTATTTAGACTCGGGGTACATGTTAGGGTGTTAGGTGCAGACGTAGGAAGTGTTTCCGCATAGCAAACAATGGGGCTGCGTTAGGAGCTGAACGCGGCTTTTTTGCAGGTATTAGGTGTTTTTTCAGCTCAAACAGCCCCATTGTTTCCTATGGGAGAATCGTGCACGAGCACGTTTTTGAGGCTGGCCGCTTGCGTAAGCAACTCTGGTATCGAGAGTTGAAGCTGCGTTAAAAATGCTCTACGCTCCTTTTTTGGAGCCTAACACAGCCTTTATGTGGACTCTCAATACCAGAGTTATTTTTATGGTGCGGCCAGAAAAAAGCCGGCGTTAGTTTTTCGGGTCGTTACCGACAAAACTCCAAATCTAGCCGTTAGGGTTTATTTTACAGGTAAGTATTTAGTTTTAAATAGGATTAATTTATTAAAGTATTGTGTAGTGTTAGGTGTAATTGTAACTTAGGTTAGTTTTTATTTTACAGGTAAATTTCTTTTTATTTTAGCTAGGTAACTATTAAATAGTTAATAACTATTTAATAGCTATTGTACCTAGTTAAAATAAATTGAAATTTGCCTGTAAAATAAATATTAATCCTAAAATAGCTACAATATAATTATAATTTATATTGTAGCTATATTAGGGTTTATTTTACAGTATTTAGCTTTAAATAGGAATAATTTATTTAATCAGAGTTAATTTATTTTGTTAGATTTAAATTATATTTAATTTAGGGGGGTGTTAGGGTTAGGGTTAGACTTAGCTTTAGGAGTTAATACATTTATTAGAGTAGCGGTGAGGTCCGGTCAGCAGATTAGGGGTTAATACTTGAAGTTAGGTGTCGGCGATGTTAGGGAGGGCAGATTAGGGGTTAATACTATTTATTATAGGGTTATTGAGGTGGATTAGGGGTTAATAACTTTATTTTAGTAGCGGTGAGGTCTGGTCGGCAGATTAGGGTTTAATAAGTGTAGGTAGGTGACGGCGACGTTGGGGCGGCAGATTAGGGGTTAATAAATATAATATAGAGGTCGGCGGTGTTAGGGGCAGCAGATTATGGGTAGATAGGGATAATGTAGGTTGCGGCGGTGTACGGAGCGGCAGATTAGGGGTTAAAAAAAATATGCAGGTGTCAGCGATAGCGGGGGCTGCAGATTAGGGGTTAATAAGTGTAAGGTTAGGGGTGTTTAGACTCGAGGTACATGTTAGGGTGTTAGGTGCAGACTTAGGAACTGTTTCCCCATAGGAAACAATGGGGCTGCGTTAGGAGCTGAACGCTGCTTTTTTGCAGGTATTAGGTTTTTTTTCAGCTCAAAATGCCCCATTGTTTTCTATGGGGGAATCGTGCACGAGCACGTTTTTCAATCTGGCCGCGTCCGTAAGCACCGCTTGTATTGAGAGTTGCAGTGGCGGTAAATATGCTCTACGCTCCCTTTTTGGAGCCTAACGCAGCCCTTCTGTGAACTCTAAATACCAGCGGTATTTAAAAGGTGCGGGAGAAAAAAAGCACGCATAGCTAACGCACCCCTTTTGCCGCAGAACTCTAAATCTAGCCGACTGTTTCTGAGTATACAGACATAAAAGAATAATTTTGCCTAATGGATTGAGAGTCTTACATTTGTAGAGGAAATGAGAGAAATGAAGGGATAAAATGCTTAGAGAATACAATGTGACCTTTCAGACACACCCAAAGAATGACCCTGTTGAAATCACATTATGCATCAAATACAGTTTTAATGTGTACATTGGAATATTTTTTAAATAAGAATTTTACTGCATAATATAAATTTGCAATTTTTATCTTCTGCAAATTTGAATACATAATGTTAATGTGATTTTGAATTTGAGCTTTGATTGAGGTTTTACATATTACTTTCAATATGCTTTTTAATGTTTTTTTTTTTTAATTAATGACTATATTACAATAAATGTGTCTCTTCTTCATATACAGGAAAGTAAGTTTCACCCCTTATTGAGATTCACAGCTTGAGAATCCTGTAATGGGCATATAAGCACTGATGGATCTCTTTAGATAATTTTGTTTGAGCAGAGAGCTTTACAGAATTGAGCCCAAACACATTTGTTTATTTTTGTTTTAAAAAGCACCTGATTTTATGGTCAAATGCATGTTTGTCACACGTTTATTTTAGAGTAATATATCTTTATTTTTTTTCTTAACATTTTTATCTGCCACATTTCAATGTATTTGTTATGATCAAAAGCTATGTCTGAAATGAGTAAAAATAAATAAAGATTATTGTTGCTATAGTAACAAATATATATTACCTAGATAGAAATTCAATGGCAACAGAAAAAAAAGTCATGTTTAAACATAATTTACTGAATTTGAATCAGCTACATAATATTCTTTCCCTGAAGTCACAGTAAACATATGTCTGGAGATGGCATCTCTAAACCAAATCTACTTAATTAAAAAGAAACACAATGGACCCAACTGCAGTCCAGAAGAATTTGCAATGTAGAAACATTGTATGCAGCACAAATGTGTTTTTCTTTATTTTCCCAAGGCATTAAATAGCCACAAACTGAAAACATTGTTGCTTAAATTATGTATACAGTATTAACTCAAATTAAATACATTAAAAGCTATGAACAATAGCATTTAAAGGGTTATTAAAAACAGTATAATTGCCCAATTAACAAATGCATAACTAGACCGTTATACTTACTTTGAATTTCAAATAATCAGTGGATTTTTTTTTTCTGCCAAATTTCTTCTTTTTTTATTTCACTGTCCCTTGTGTCACATGACAGCCAAGAACTCTTACACATGATTAGCAGTAGCTTGTGCCTCAGAATTTTCACAATTTCATAATGGAAGTAAATTGGAAAGTTTTTTTTTTTTTTTCAATTGCAAGTTCTATGAAAACAAAAGTTAGATTTTGACTTTAATGTCTCTTTTACTGACTTTAGAACATGTAGTGACAGAGTCAATTGAATGAAAGTATTACTTGGTCTTAGGAGAAAGAGTCATCATCCACAAATGCCAAACTTACCACCAAGTCCTGAGAGATGCCAAATACATCAGTTGGTTCCCATGCAGTAAGTAGCAAAACAATTGATTCAGAATTACCTCCTAAACCTGCGGGTAGTTCAGAGTATTGGGCCGAATTATCAAGCTCCATATGGAGCTTGATTCCCCTTGTTTCCAGCGAGCCTGAATGCTCCATTCTAAAGACTGCTGCTCCATAACTCGTCCATCTGCTCTGAGGCGGCGGACAGAAATCAACCAGATCGAATACGATCGGGTTTATTGACACTGCCTGCTAGCGGCCGATTGGCTGCGAATCTGCAGGGGGTGGTATTGCACAAGCAGTTCTGGTGAACTGCTTGTGCAATGATAAATGCCGACAGTGTATGCTGTCGGCATTTATCGATGCGCAGCGGACTTGATAGGCTACATTGTATCATGTCTGCTCGTACTTTGATAAATATGCCCCTATTAGTTCACACTTAGATTAAAAAGCATTTACTTTATCAGAATTGAATTAAAATTTACAAAATCATAAGCAGAGCGGTGATCCAGTTAGAGTTGTGATGTCAACTGATGCATTTCACGCCTTACTGTTTGAAGGTAAGTAACAACTAAAACAAAATTATGACATTTGTTCAACTAAAGGGACATTAAACTTAAAGCTAAACTTTCAGACAGAGCATGTACATTAAAAATACATTTTACAATTTACTTTCATTTTCAAATTGTGCACAATCTTTTTACTTATCATTTGCATGATGTCACAATATATATATGTATATGATTCTGTGATTGGCTTATGACTGCCACATGATACAGGGAAGATGTTATCTCTTTTTTTTTAATACATAAGTTGATTATGCAGTTGTAATGTATTTAATATTCCTTAAACAGTTTTAATATTTTTATAATTAACATTTTTCAAAAACTGGACACCTGACCATCCCAGATTAGTTGTATATAGATTTCATAGATTAAAACTTTATTTGAGCTATAGAGACCTATCTATCAAGCTTCGAATGGAGCTTGAAGGGCCGTGTTTCTTGCGAGTCTTCAGACTCGCCAGAAACGCAAGTTATGGAGCAGCGGTCTAAAGACCGATGCTCCATCCATAACCCTGTCCGCCTGCTCTGAGGAGGCGATTGGGTTGATTGACACCTCCCTGCTGGCGATTGGCCGCAAATCTGCAGGGGGCAGCGTTGCACCAGCAGCTCTTGTGAGCTGCTGGTGCAATGCTGAATATGGAGAGCGTATTGCTCTCCGCATTCAGCGAGGTCTTGCGGACCTGATCCGCACTGTTGGATCAGGTCCGCAAGACCTTTGTTAATATATGTCACTTGAAAATGGGTTTTAAAGAAAAGCTGCTTAATTTGAAAATTCAAGAAATTCTGCAAAAATCAACCCTGAAATAGTTTTCTGATAGATGTAAAACAACAGATGAATTCTAGATATGCAAAGTTTGGTGAAGTTAAATGATCATTAAAGGGACAGTCTAGTCAAAATTAAACTTTCGGGATGCAGACAGGGCATGTCATTTTAAACAACTTTCCAATTTACTTTAAACATCATATTTGCTTTGTTCTCTTGATATTCTTATTTAAAAGCTAAACCTAGGTAGGCTCATATGCTAATGTCTAAGCTTTTGAAAATGTTACCAAGATCTGTGCAAGTTAATCCACCAAACTGTTCTTAATGGATTGTAATAGGCTCAGACATGTTTATTTTAAAACATTTAAAATATTTGGTAATCTTTTATATAATGAGCACAAATAAGTCAGTCATAATGAAAATACTAAGGGCTAGATTACAAGTGGAGGAGTAATATATCACGCGCCTGCAAACGTGCAAAATTGGCCGTTTGCAAGCGAGCGATAAATACCCAGCCATTACAACTGACTGGTTAATGCTACCGCAAGCTTACAGTAGAATATAGCGCTCAGAAAATTAACCAGAGATCAGATCTCTGGTTAATTTCCTAAAAGTGCCCCAATTGCCCCCCAAAATAAAGAGTCTTTTAGTTTCTTTTTAAAAAAATGTAGCAATGTAGCACTGTGTGTTCCCTGTAAATACTGTATATATGCATATGCTTATATACATATATATTTATGTGTTGATATGTGTATATACACATATTAACACATACATATATATGTATATATTCATAAACATATATATTTAAAACTACTGCCTATCGCTTTTGACTTCCCCCCTTCACTGCGCTAGTTCTCATTCCATGTCTTACAGCATGAGAACAAGGCTCCCATTGAAGCCTATGGAAACGTGAACATTAGCGTGATCTGGTATCACTCAGTTGAGCGCAAATATCGCTTTAGCGTAAGCAATGTTTAGCGATCAACTTGTAATATGGCCCTAAAATAAGTACATGGAATGGAATGGAAAGCAATCCAATATGAAGCTTTGATAATTAGAAAACAGTGCCATTTTTACAAATGACAATAGAAAGGACATGATAACAACAAATGTATTAGATTCCATAACAGAGAACATATGTTCAGATAATGCAGTGGTGTATGACAACTATCTAACATTACAAATCAAGTTAAGCGTTTTTTCGTAGGTTTGTGAATCTATATATAGCGAAATTTTATATATGAACAAAGTCAGTTCGCATTTATAACTTGTTATTAAACAATATGGTTTCACAAACAAACCGATTTATATATATGTCATAAATATTTCAGTTTCATTGTACTATTCATTTAGAAGTGGTTCAGAATATAGTAGGAATTCATACTAAGAAGTACTTTCTTTCTGCGCAGCAACTTCATTATTTGTTTAAATTGCAAAGAAATTAAAAGTTAATGTAAATATTGTAGTAACCAATGTAACACTTATGTTAGAAAATGGTGAGATTTGTTGAAGTTGAAGACATTTGATCCTTGTTCAGTAACAACATTTGTTGAAAAGATAAACTGAACATTTAAATTGTGAATTTTGTTCATTAAGGGTTAATCCGTTCAACTCCAATAAATAGTTTGGAAGGGAGACACCTGCCATCCCTGATGAAGTGCTCAGTTTGAGCAGGAAACGCGTCGGAAGGCAGTCTTTTTCCCCTATGTGTTTGGGTAACACTTGTATCTGTGCTTGTATCAATTTTAAATGATTGAATAAAATTTATTTTTACTTTTTACTAAACCAAGTTGTGCTGACTGCATTCACCTCCTACAACTCTTTTGGAATTCTTATTCAATTCACTATGCGTATTCAATCACTATGCAATTCATAAGATCCTACAATTCCCAATTTATCAGACCATTATAAATTAGTACATAATTGTGATCCAAAATGCCTCAAAGGAACTATCTTAGAACAGGTCCATACTGGTAAAAGAGTGAGGAATATAGAGATTTTATTACGACAGAAGGAAACATTTTGGATCCATGCCTTCAACACTAGGACCCCTTGGGGTCTAAATAAAGATTTTGACTATCTATTTGAAATATAAAATGATTATGAAGAACGTTCCTCCCTTTTTTTAAAGTAGCAATACTACCTATCATTCCCCGTTTTTAATTATGTATAAACAGTATTTTAAGAATGCCTTTTTATATGTATTTTAGTTTGACAATGAATTTAAAATGTCCTTTTTGTGCAATAAGTCCTGTAGATACATGTATCTTTTATTAATATGAGTCCTAATACTATATCTCCGGATAGCAGCAAATACGACGCATGTGCAGGACGGCTGAAAATCCCAAAGCGTCCTTAGTTATATACGCCTAGATTTAGAGTTCTGCGTTAGCCGTCAAAACCAGCGTTAGGGGCTCCTAATGCTGGTTTTGGCCGCCCGCTGGTATTTAGAGTCAGACAGGAAAGGGTCTAACGCTCACTTTCCAGCCGCGACTTTTCCATACCGCAGATCCCCTTACATCAATTGCATATCCTATCTTTTCAATGGGATCTTTCTAACGCTGGTATTTAGAGTCTTGGCTGAAGTGAGCGTTAGAACTCTAACGACAAGACTCCAGCCACAGAAAAAAGTCAGGAGTTAAGAGCTTTCTGGGCTAACGCCGGTTCATAAAGCTCTTAACTACTGTGCTCTAAAGTACACTAACACCCATAAACTACCTAGGCCCCCCCCCACATCGCCGCCACTCTATTAAATTTTTTTAACCCCTAATCTGCCGACCGCACACCGCCGCCACCTACATTATCCCTATGTACCCCTAATCTGCTGCCCATAACATCGGCGACCCCTACATAATATTTATTAACCCCTAATCTGCCCCCCCCAATGTCGCCGCTACCTACCTACACTTTTTAACCCCTAATTTGCCGACCGGACCTCGCCACTACTCTAATAAATGTATTAACCCCTAATCCGCCTCACTCCCGACTCAAAAACCCTATAATAAATAGTATTAACCCCTAATCTGCCCTCCCTAACATCCCCGACACCTAACTTCAAGTATTAACCCCTAATCTGCCGACCGGACCTCGCCGCTACTCTAATAAATGTATTAACCCCTAAAGCTAAGTCTAACCCTAACACTAACACCCCCTAAGTTAAATATAATTTAAATCTAAATACATCTTATTAACTAAATGAATCCTATTTAAAGCTAAATACTTACCTGTAAAATAAACCCTAATATAGCTACTACAATATAACTAATAATTACATTGTAGCTATTTTAGGATTAATATTTATTTTATCAGCAACTTTGTATTTATTTTAACTAGGTACAATAGCTATTAAATAGTTAATAACTACTTAATAGCTACCTAGTTAAAATAATTACAAAATTACCTGTAAAATAAATCCTAACCTAAGTTACAATTAAACCTAACACTACACTATCAATAAATTAATTAAATAAACTACCTATGTACAATTAAATCAACTAAACTAAATTACAAAAAAAAACCCACTAAATTACAAAAAAACAAACACTAAATTACAAAAAATAAAAAAGATTACATGAATTTTAAACTAATTACACCTACTCTAAGCCCCCTAAAAAAATAACAAAGCCCCCCAAAATAAAAAAATGCCCTACCCTATTCTAAAATAAAAATTTAACAGCTCTTTTACCTTACCAGCCCTTAAAAGGGCCTTTTGCGGGGCATGCCCCAAAGAAAACAGCTCTTTTGCATTTAAATAAACATACAATACCCCCCAACATTACAACCCACCACCCACATACCCCTAATCTAACCCAAACCCCCCTTAAAAAACCTAACACTAAGCCCCTGAAGATCTTCCTACCTTATCTTCACCACGCCGGGTATCACCGATCCGTCCAGAAGAGGGTCCGAAGTCTTCATCCTATCCGGCAAGAAGAGGGCATCCGGACCGGTAGACATCTTCATCCAGGCAGCATCTTCTATCTTCTTCCATCCGGCACGGAGCGGGACCATCTTGAAGCAGCCGACACGTATCCATCCTCTTCTTCCGGCGACTCCCGACTAATGAAGGTTCCTTTAAGTGACATCATCCAAGATGGCGTCCCTCGAATTCCGATTGGCTGATAGGATTCTATAAGCCAATCAGAATTAAGGTAGGAAAAATCTGATTGGCTGATTGAATCAGCCAATCAGATTCAAGTTCAATCGGATTGGCTGATCCAATCAGCCAATCAGATTGAGCTTGCATTCTATTGGCTGTTCCGATCTATTGGCTGTTCCGATTTTTATTTTGGGGGGCTTTGTTATTTTTTTAGGGGGCTTAGAGTAGGTGTAATTAGTTTAAAATTCATGTAATCTTTTTTTATTTTTTGTAATTTAGTGTTTGTTTTTTTGTAATTTAGTTTAGTTGATTTAATTGTAGATAATTGTAAGTAGTTTATTTAATTAATTTATTGATAGTGTAGTGTTAGGTTTAATTGTAACTTAGGTTAGGATTTACTTTACAGGTAATTTTGTAATTATTTTAACTAGGTAGCTATTAAATAGTTATTAACTATTTAATAGTTATTGTACCTGGTTAAAATAAATACAAAGTTGCCTGTAAAATAAATATAAATCCGAAAATAGCTACAATGTAATTATTATTTATATTGTAGCTATATTAGGGTTTATTTTACAGGTAAGTATTTAGCTTTAAATAGGAATAATTTAGTTAATAAGATTTATTTTATTTCGTTAGATTTAAATTATATTTAACTTAGGGGGGGTGTTAGTGTTAGGGTTAGACTTACCTTTAGGGGTTAATACATTTATTAGAGTAGCGGCGAGGTCCGGTCGGCAGATTAGGGGTTAATACTTGAAGTTAGGTGTTGGCGATGTTAGGGAGGGCAGATTAGGGGTTAATAATATTTATTATATCATTTTTGAGTCGGGAGTGAGGTGGATTAGGGGTTAATACATTTATTATAGTAGCGGTGAGGTCCGGTCAGCAGATTAGGGGTTAATAAGTGTAGGTAGGTAGCGGCGACATTGGGGGGGGCAGATTAGGGGGTAAAAAATATAATATAGGGGTCAGCGGTGTTAGGGGCAGCAGATTAGGGGTATATAGGGATAACGTAGGTTGCGGCGGTGTACGGAGCGGCACATTAGGGGTTAATAATAATATGCAGGAGTCAGTGATAGCAGGGGCGGCAGATTAGGGGTTAATAATTGCAAGGTTAGGGGTGTTTAGACTCAGGGTTCATGTTAGGGTGTTAGGTGTAGACTTAGGAAGTGTTTCCAGATAGGAGACAAAGGGGCTGCATTAGTAGCTGAACGCTGCTTTTTTGCAGGTGTTAGGTTTTTTTCCAGCTCAAACTGCCCCATTGTTTCCTATGGGGGAATCGTGCACGAGCACGTTTTTGAAGCTGGCCGCGTCCGTAAGCAACGCTGGTATTGAGAGTTGCAGTGGCGGTAAATATGCCTGTATGCTCCCTTTTTGAAGCCTAATGCAGCCCTTCTGAGGACTCTAAATACCAGCGTTGTTTAAAAGGTAATGCACCCCTTATAACGCAAAACTCTAAATCTAGGCGATAGCGTTGTGGGGTTGAATCACACATATTAACGTTGGTGACGTTGTCTTCACTGCTACCCGGAAGTAAGGGACTAACACATAACGGCCTCATTAGCGGTATATAGCAGGGAGAAGTTGTAACCGCGAATTTACCTCTGACGAAGAAGGGAACTAAGTAAAAGCCCTTTGAAACGTGTAAGGTTCATATTCTTTTGAGAAGCATATATTTTTGAGGCTGATGGCCTCTCTATGAGAAGGAGAGTTTTTTTAACGTGGCAAGGATACCATTATCAATTTCCAGTGTGTCACTTTATGTATATTTGAAGACGCAGAGAAATTGTTATTTGTAAACGTTCTAAGGATACCTCATTGTATTAAGCTTAAAAAGTGTGAGTTTAAATAACTACGGCCTATGTTGTATGTATATTATAATAAAAGGGTATAACACTATTAGCCTTCCTGGTTTTGTGTTTTTTCCCTCATCTATGGCCCTGTCGTTATACCTTTGAACGGAAGGAGAGGAAGTTTGTGCCTGCCGTGTGATCTAAATTTTGAAACCACCATAATCTCCTATCCATACTCTGAGAGTGCCTGTTACTTACCTCATATGTGATTGAGGTTGAATCAAGTAAGTGTACATCCAATACGGGGAGACAGAATTTGCACTATATATATTTATATATAGAATCAATTTTATATATATATATTTGGTATATATATTTACTATTATTTATTTTTTATGATATTTATGCATTTATACATATGATGTTTTTAAAGAGTATATTTATTATGTATGCTTAACGTAACTGTTTTTAATATTCATGCACTTCATATTTATGAACTTACAGGTTGATTATAACATATTAATTGGGAATTGTAGGATCTTATGAATTACATAGTAATTTAATAAGCAATTCTGTATCAGATTATGATATAATTTTATATTTACATCAGGTTGTGTAGTGTGACCTCTTTAAGTGCCATCTCCATTTCTTGTATATATATATATATAAAGCATCTTTCAGTTATGGTGGTTACTGTGTAAAACCTTTATGGAGTTAAAATAGGGCAATTCCTTTTCCCTTTTTTACAGTTTTATACCAGCTATGAGATGATCATTATGGATACTACTCATCAATACCTTAAAATTAATAATGACTAAATTGGGGTAGTTTTAGAAATTTTGATCATTAAACAAGAGAAGGCAACAAGAGCGTTAAACAAGAAATTTTGAGCGTTAAACAAGAGAAGGCAAAAAGCTGTGATGTTCGAATTATACCACAATGCATTCAATAATGTGATATACATTTGTCTATCCATAGAATTAACTATACACACATTCTGTACTATAAACAGAACACAAGGCTCTACTGGATGTGAGTGTGCAAGTGACTGTCTAATGGAACCAGATGGGGAAGAAGAGTAGAGGGTTTATCCAGGCAGACTGACCCTGGACAGCTGGACAGATAGCTCAGCATGCTTAATTTATGATGGAACATTAGCATATATTTGTTCTAACAGATCCTGTTAAATGTTATAACACTGGGGATTACAAGAGATACCCTAATTGCAATACATGTAATGGACTTATTGCCACTAAAATGTTTAACTATCCACATAACAACAAATAATTTCAAATTCAAAAATCTATAATTTGTACAACAAAGTTGTATGTCCATGGGGCAAACATTATGTAGGAAGGAAGCAAGGGACACTTAAAGAACGCATGGACTACCATAGAATGTCTATGCGACAGGCCAATTAAAAATGGCCATTCTGACTAACCAGTAGCACGTCACGGGATGGAGGCGGGTCATCCTGTCTTATCAGTTAAGATTATCCTGAGCAAACACATCCCTAAACCTGTGAGAGGAGGAGATAGAAATAGAATGCT
This sequence comes from Bombina bombina, assembly GCF_027579735.1. Classification (NCBI taxonomy): domain Eukaryota; kingdom Metazoa; phylum Chordata; class Amphibia; order Anura; family Bombinatoridae; genus Bombina; species Bombina bombina. Next base: position 600,164,174 of record NC_069502.1, read on the forward strand.
TCTAAGAAGAAAATCAGAATGGATCTTTAAGTTGGACACTATTTCCACTAAGGGATTTAATTCTATGCCTGATCTAGGATGTTTAATGTTATACTTTGCTGTTTATTCAGTAAGAATATAGAATAAGGGTAAGGGTGTAATAAGGGGTATGGATAGAACTTCGAGGCCAGGAGGTGTTGAGGTCTTTTCTGTTCCCCTTGGATGATTTATTAGTAGAGGGATTTGAAATGTCATTTTATGTGAAAATCTGTCCTAATATAACCAATATATCCCTTATAGGAACTATATCAACAAGAACAGACTATAATGACAACTGTGTAATAGATTTAGGAATAGGTTGATAGTGGTCTGTTGCATGAAAAAATATTAGATCAGGATACAAAATAAAGATATAGACAAAGATAAAAAATTAGTTATAGCAGAAAACAGAATCTTGTTAAATATAAGGGTGTTACACTTAAACTAAATTTTAAGCTTATCCACATGAAGTAATTAAACACTATGGCACAGTGATAATAAGTATTGAGATATTTATATGTGTGAGATTGTTTATTACTAATTGTTGATATGATGCACTATACCAGCTTAAGATATTGAGGGTGAAAGGATCGACATGTAATGACAAGAACCAGAAGTGGTGATAAGTATAAACATTCAATTTTGTAATAGGAATACATTAACATAAACTGGAAGTGATGTTGGTTGTATACATCCAGTTTCGTAATACATGCCGCATGCAAAACATTCTTGACTATGAATAAGGTATTATTGAGATCACAATGAATGTTGTTTATATAGGTACTAGCACTCTGTAATTCTGTGTAATCACGGTTTATAAGTATTTGTCATGAAACAGTATGTTTATAACACAATTGCGTTCTGGATAGGATACTGTTTTGGCACCATTTTTGAAAAGGAGGTAACATATTAATCAGTTATGTTTGTATTATTTAAGCACGTGTGATAACTGGGAGTGTGTGTTCCCCGAAACGCTAATACATTTTGGCACAAGGTTGGTGGAAATCCTGTGATGCTGCTCTGATTTTTGTTGTGTGTGTGTATATATATATATATATATATATATATATATATATATACACATTTCTAACCCTTTCTAGTCTTCCAATTCTCATTAGGCATTACATTAATTTTAGACAAATTGTTAAAATAAATGCCTAAACTAATGTAAAAAAAAAAACACCAAAACTATTTAACCCTTAAGTTGCCACATCCCCCATTTCCAATAAACCCCTACTACACTATACCGCTACAGCCCCATTGCAAAAATCTGCTATACAACACATAAGGACAAAACCTACAATAATAAAACCGTTTAAACCTCCACAAACCCCATCTCAAATAACCCTACACTGCTTAACCCCTAAACCACCACAACCCCATCACTCAAAACCTACACTACTAACCCTTATACTGACACAACCCGTATCGCAATAACCCCCTACACTACTTAACCCCTAAACCACTACAACCCCATCACAAAAACTACACTACTAACCCTTTTACCACCACAACCCCATTGCAATAACCCTCTACATTACTTAACCCCTAAACCACCACAACCCTCATCGCAAAACAAATCCTACACTAATAACACCTAAACTACCACAAACCCTTTGCAATGATATACTACACTACGTAACCCCTAAACTGCCACAGCCCCATCACAATAAAAAACCTACACTATTAATCCCTTAAATACCACAACCCCACAATCACGTTCTAGGGGTTAATAGTATAGGTGTTTTTGTTGTTATGTGGGTTGTGATGGTGAAAGAGTTAAGCAGTGTATGGGGATTTATTGATATAGGGGTTATGGCAGTTAAGGGGTTAATAGTGTAGAGGTTTTTTATTGGGATGGCAGTTGTGGCAGTTTAGGGGTTAAGTATTTTAGGGAGTTTATTGCGATGGGGTTGTGGTGATGATCTCCTTCTATATAGTACCAGAGATTGTGATGGGATTGTGGTGGTTTTGGGGTTAATAGGGTAGGGTTTTTATTGCTCTGGAGTTGTGGTGCTTTAGGGGTTAGGATTTGGGGTTAATAGTGTCAGTGGTTTTTGCAATGGGGGTTGTGGCAGTTTTACCTGCTCTCATCCAAGGATATCCAGAAAACCTAGACTGTTGAGGAGGCCTAAGAGGAGGTTTGAAAACCAGTGTACTATATGCTTCCAATTCACAATAACACCTCTTGCAGATGACTAGGGCAATTCTAGTTGGGCAGAAATGTCAAAAACTCAATTGTGGCAAAGGTGAAATCCAATGACAATGCAATGTTTAAAGTCACTGAGCTTTTAAGTACAACCCATTGTACTTCCAATGTCTGTCTTTGGGGATTTCATGATAATATGCTGGATTTTATGCACCTGTTAGCGGTGGGTGTTGCAGAAACATCTGAACTTAATAACTAGTAGGAGTGTCCGCACAATTTTGGACTTTATTAAACCAGTAAGGATTTTATATTTACATTTGCCAACACTACACTCTGGCAGATATGCTTATCGCTTGGTAAGAGTACTGAGAACCATAACCTGTGTATGATCTCATTCTATATAGTACCCATAACATTTTAACAATATATCACAAGAATTCTTTTAGTGACTAAAATACAGGACCCCAAAAAAAGAAGTAAATTGAAAGTTGTTTAAATTGCATTGCGTTGTTTAAAAACAGGTTATTGTTGTGTTTAGATGATTCAGGTGATACAGCCATGTTCTTAAAAAAGAGACTGTGGACTAGCACTGTTGGGTTAGATATCTTTTATATTATGCTTTGTGGTAATTATTTGTATGGTGTTTATCATATTTATATGTTTTATATTTAATAAACACACTGCAACCAGTTTTATTACCAAAAAAAAAAAAAATACAGGACCCCTAAGAGGCAGTTTCTAATCAATCCTGATTTTGCTTTTCAATTTTTGTTGCTTACTCCCAAAGAGACAGCACATATACTATACAAGGACCTTTGCTTTCACAAATGAAGATGCAAATAAAAAATGCTTTGGCTCAGATCCAACAGTGTGAGTCTGTTATATCCTTAATTTACACCTGGTTAAAGCTCAGAAACATGAAGTTGACCTTGATCTACATCTACATCAAACTACCCATTTTTTTTTTATTTATACCTAGAAGTTTCAGGATTAACAATACGCTTTGGATCCTATGCTCTTAGTTATAGGTGAGGTATCTAGATTATTGATTATTGTTAAATAAAAAAGCCATTGGCGTTTTGGCGTTTACAGGGGGGGCATCTGCCCCCCCCCCCCCCGGACTTCTGGACTTTCCTTTCCACCTGTAGTACAAACTACAGGGAAAAAACAGGGGAAGATTTTATTTTAATTCCCTTGTGTGTAGCTCTGTTTTAGAGGATGAAACACAGTATTCTTGGAGTTACATAGCATTCTGCAATTTCCAGTTCACTATTTCCCTCTCAGTATTGTGCCACAGCATACAAATGGATATGGTGTGATGAAACAACACACTTGAAGTAGCGCTAATCTCTTATATTCAGCTTGAAAGCTAAAGATGTATATATATGTACTAGATTAGCAGTACATATTACTGTCTAATATAGAGAGATAGAGATAGACTGAATAATTAAATAGCAATACAAGTTTATAAACAATGTCAGTTCATATATAAACAAAAAGGTATTCAAGTCCAAAGGTTATGCAGGTGAAACACAAAAGAATCCGGCTGCTCCTCTATAACAGGTGAATCCACAGACCTTGATTGAATGCAAATAATCTAAAAAGACAGAGGAGAGGAGCGCAGACTCAAATGTAGAGTATAAAACAATTTAATAAAGATCACAAAGACAAATGGCAACTCACAAAGTGCAAAAATTAAAACTGCATATAGTGTGTAACAAACACTGTATAACTTATCCCCTCTTCAAGTATGTCCAGGGAAGTTCCAGGGATGAGCAGAGGTATATCCAAGATCGCTCTGGAAGAAGATAGTAGTTAGATGAGTTCCCACGGAAGCCAGAAACCAGGCTGGCAGCAAATAAAAAGTCAGTTTTTCCTCACAATTTCCTCAGCTCAGCAGAGTAAGTTCTGGTCTCTAATTTCCAGCATGCATTGTACAGTGGTGGGAAGTGAGCTTCCTGGAAGGCAGAAAGTTTTGCATGAGATCCCCTCCTGTGTGTGTGCTATGAGCCATGTAGGTGAATTTCCACCCCACCACCTTTTTAACATCAGTAAAGATCAAGGTATCTCATTAATTCATTAATAGCAATGTGCTCTGAATTAACACGTTCTGTGCAGAGTCCTCCTACTCACATACTAGAACAGTTTGTAAAAAATATTGTGACAATAGCACAAATAGAGGAATGTTTATTTGATATTTTAGGTAATATACGGTTAGCAGTTTTAGGCTTTACATGTCTAGATTAACTGTTATTGGTTCTTTTGTGTTTAATTTTGATTAGTTTTTTTCTTCTTTATAATGCAACAGATCAGATAGACAAAGCACTAAATAATAAAACGACATGCTCCTTCTATTTTCATTAATAAGTTAGGAGTCTGGATAAAGAGGCCTATGTATCAAAGGTCTTGCGGACCTGATTCGACAGTATGGATCAGGTCCGCAAGACCTCGCTGAATGCGGAGAGCAATACACTCTCCGTATTCAGCATTGCACCAGCAGCTCACAAGATCTGCTGGTGCAACATTGTCCCCTGCAGACTCGCGACCAATAGACCGCCAGCAGGGAGGTGTCAATCAACTCGATCGTACTTGATCAGGTTGAATTGTGGCGATTCCTGTCCGCCTGCTTAGAGCAGGCGGACAGGGTTATGAAGCAGCAGTCTTTAGACCACTGCTTCGTAACTGCTGTTTCTGGCGAGTCTGAAGACTCGCCAGAAACACGGGCCCACAAGCTCCATATGGAGCTTGATAAATGGGCCTCAAAGACTTTAATTGTATTACACCGCCAAAAAGCTAATTTGTAAAAATGTAATAAAGTTTAGCATATATATTGAATCTGACATTTATAGTGTACGAAGTAAACTAGGACTAGTAGCATTTTGTGATAATTCTCAACCCCCAATTTATTTATATAAATATATATATATATATCATCTATCAATCTATGTATATAAAATATACTTTTCAAAGGATGCCCATATTAACAGGTTAAGACTTTCAAACATAATCTTATTAACTTTAAGAAAGGGAAGTTTTAGCCCTTCACTGATTAGAAACAAAAGCAGTTATATAAATGGTTATTAGGACCGGAAGAGAGACATATACTAATATCTAGATGACCACGTACATGTACTTTTTGTATAACTAAAAGTTATAATTCATTTTCAGTCAAGAATCAAATGTATATTTTTTGCTATTACATGTTTGTGATTTTAAACTTTATTACATTTGAATAAATATAACTAAATTTACATAAAAAAGGGCTTAATCAAAATTATATTTTTCAGGTAAACTGATTTGTTTATTTCTTGCTTGTCATGTTGCAACATATCTGTGTTTATAATAAATTTCTTAAACATACAATGTATAGTCTCACATTTCAAGTCTCATTTTAAAACATATCTTACTTGTTCTATTGCTGTTTGGCATACACATGTTCTAAACAAGTCGGGTCATTAAACCCTTTACCTTTTCTTCATCTCTTTGGAACAATTTTCCACAAGTTATATTACTTTTATTATATTAGTCTAATAATTAACCAAAAGTGCTTAACTCATTAAACTCTTAATAGATTAACTGAACCCTTACTCAAGGCCTGATGATCTAAAGCTCTCCGCTCAGACAAGATGTTATAAAATGATCCTCTAGCACTGAAAGATCTCTCACAAGATTCTAAAAAGGCAGATTTTGCTATACTTATCCAAGTTCCCTGTATTTCTGTATTTGAAGGAGAGAAAAACCAAGTGCAATACAGCTCTGCATGACACAAGAGTTCTGCTGCATTTATACTTTGTGCTTTGTATTTTATATTACTTTATACTTCAGATTATGTCCTTTAAGTTTCAAAAAATTTCAGCTTTACATGTTATAGTTTGTATTTAAATGCATATAGAATATGTTTGTAGCAGTGTATTTAGGATTGTGATTTTACAAAATCTGATTATACTTTGACAGTTTCTGTGTAAATTTACAAATTAGTACTTTTATATATATGTGTATCTTTTACAAATTAAATTAGATTTTTTTCTTTTTAAAATAACACTGACAACTTCCGTTTCCCAGACAGCTTCATTACTTTCTATGAGCCTGAGGATCGGTTATTCTCTAGTTTGGAGAGAAATTGTAGTGCAGACTTTACAGAGGCTGAACTCACTATTTTATTAAGAAAAATGTTAGAAACCGGAAGTCCCAGAGAGATGAGAGATGCATTGCATAGAAATAAATGTGGCTTTTTAACGTATTAACGGAAGAGTGAAGTTAACATCTGAGCATCTGGAACTGATGTAAAGTCTCAGTTTACAGCAAATATAAATTAAACTAAAATGTTTTCACTACAATTGAACTTGCTTTTGCTATCTTAGTATATAATGCACTTCAAACTATATAATTTAGGTAGCTCAACTGAATGCAGGTCTGGCATGTCTTTCTTATAATTGGCATGTCTTTCTTATAATTTTATATGTAAAAATGCTTACACACAAATTCTATTCTGAAATATGTATTTATTAATATACACATTCAATTAAATAAATAAAATAAATAAAAAATACGACACCAGTGTCCAACTACAAGTGTATATATACACTATAATGTTAAAATCACACAGTAATAACCATTCATGCTATACACTCACTCTCTGTAAGCAACTTTATAAGCTCTGATGTTATTGACCATAACTTAACGGTTCAAATTCTTAATGCATAAAAGTCTATTTACTGTCCGTTAGATGAATTGCATTCTGCACAAATAGAAATATAGAAGACTTCTTGCTGCAAATGTTTGACAGCCACTCATGTGATACTGAGCACTCAGAAGTAGAAAACAGTGTACAGTTTTTCTTATTCAAGATTGATACCTTGTAATGTTTCCACCACTGATCTACCTCTGAACTTTGGTGTCTGTTTGAAAATCACTCCATGTCACTCTTCACATGAACTAGGTTCAACCAGTCTGTGAGTGATCTGCAATCCATTTAACAGTGCACTGTTTTAACAAATATTGCATTATATTATGGCAAATGTTAACCAACTCGTGTGTGCTCTATGAGCACAAGTATTCCTTTTTTTCCACAATATGTAGTGGTCTTGGTGGGGTACCGTGGTTCCCAAGTCTCTTACATGACTTTCTCCACTTCTGCCCCCTGTAGTCACCAACAGCTTCTGTCAGTTAAATAGGTGTATTGTGAATTTTGAGCAAACTTCACCTGCATACAGCTGGCAAGAAAAAACTGTGAGACCAGCTTATGTAAAATGTTTATAGCATTTCATAAGAATTGTAAAAAAAACTGCAGACGTACCCTGGGAACTCCCCCTGTTTAGCCCAAGAAACTCCCCTGTCCCTTCCACTTTCTGAAACAGTCAATTTTAGTTTACAAAGGAGCAAATACAAAGTGTAATGTAATTTGTAAAGATACACAGAAATATACAAAGGATGATCCTAATTTGTTAAAATAACACTGAAACTTTCAAAACATAATCAGAATTTGTGAAATCACTGCTGTATACAGAATCTAAATGAATTAAAATACAAAAGAGAAAGTGCAAATCTTAGATGGAATGAAGCATTACCCAATCTAAAGTGTAAAAGAATATAAAATACATAGCACAAAATGTAAGTGTTACAAAAATCTTGTGTAATGCAGTGCTATACTGCACTGTTCCTGTTTCTTCTTTACATACAGAAATGCAGGGAATGCCCCTTAGAGAAGTTTAGCAAAATGTGTCTGTCTAGAATCTTGTGAGAGATCTCACAGTCCTGGAGGATCATTTTAGATCATCTCATCTGAGTGGAGATGTTTATGGGAGGCATCTATCATCTTTCTGGGACTTCCAGGTTTCACCCTTTTTCTTATAGCATTCAGTGATTTCAGCCCCTGTGAAGTCTGCACTTTAATTTATTTTCAAGCAGGAAAATATGTTATCATCATCAAGCCTCCAGTGTTTACATTTTATAAAGTACATTATTTAATTCATGGAAATATATAAAGAGATAATCTTAGAATTTTTTTAAATTGTTGTTTAGCTTAAAGTTCCTTGTAATCTCCCCAAAATGTATTAAATACACAAAATAAAAAATATATTACATTTATAAAACACACAATAAAAAATGTTTAAGATTAAATGTGCATTTCATTATTCTTTTCCTAGTGCTAGATGCATTTCCCTCTACATTTTGTACCTGAGAAGGTAAGATAATGTTAAGCATTTTTTTAAATTAAACGGTGAAGAAAACAAAGCAGTACACTATGAAAATTGAATAAGCATGAAGCAAATCTAATGTTCAGTAAGTAACCCGGGGTCAAATTAGCTACATTTTAAATAGTGTTCCATTAACAAGTGTTCCACTGAATTCTGTATTCTTTTCAAATTTATTTTGCCCATAAAATATGTTTTCATTATATGCATCATTACTTTTATGACCACTGCAATCAATCTCAACTTTTTTAAACATAGAAAACAAATCAGACATAGAGACAAACATTTCTGTTTATGAGACTATACTCCATAATGGTGTATAGCTTTAGGGGAAATAAATAATGTTTTACTTTATCCTGTCATAAACTCTTTGCTTTCACCTAACATTAATATAATGGGAATAATATCTTAATAAAATATTACCTGAAGGTAAGGCATTTGAACAGTTAATAACTATATTACATTAATGGGAGTGTTTAAGTTAAAACAAATGTACTATAATATTTTGCATTCACCACTTTGATTAGGTGACACTCAAGTCTACATAGATAGATGCAGGTTAAGTGCTTAAACATAGTTAAAGGGACACTAAAGTCAAAATGAAGCTTTCATGATTCAGAAAGAGCATGTCATTTTATGAAACTCTTTATTTTATTTCCATTATCAAATTTTGCAGTTTTTTTATATGCACAATTTTTGTTCACAGGGTAAACAAATACTAATCTGTGATTGGCTGATGGCTGTCACATGATACAGGGGGATGGCAAATTGAGGGGGAAGGATTGTCAGAAAAAAATCTACTACTTATTTGATATTCAGAGTAAGTACTATTGCATTTTCTTTTATTATGCACTTGTTAATTATGCAATTCTACTCTATTTAATGGTCCTTTAATAATATGTACTTAAATAATTAAAAGTACTGTGAGCTGGACACTTCACTGACTTCTCCATACTTCTAGAATGTTGAAATAAATCCAGAGTGCCATACATAATATAAAATATAAGTTTATATTTTTAGACTCTAACAGTTCTAAAATTGCAACATAAACAATGATTTAATAATTGTATATAAAAAAACCTGCAGGATATATATTGTGCAGTGTATTGATGCTTAGACCAGCTGGCCTAGCCATATGCCAACAAATTTGCAATTGCAGGAAACAATCTCCTAACAAAAAGTAAGGGATAGATTACATGTGGAGCACTAAATATTGCTTTTATGATATTTGCGCCCCACTATGTAATACCAGCGCACGCTTATGTGTGCTGGTATTACAAGTTGTCAGCAATGCGAACGCAAACTCACGTTCGCATTGCTGGGAAGCATTGCGCTCACAGGAGCGCACTTCCATAGGCTCCTATGGGAGCCTTGTTCTGATGGATAAAGAACTCACAATTAAAGATAAAATATTTGTGATTTAACAAAAACTAAATTGCCTCAAGAGTGTAAGAAATGAGTTTTGAGTCATAATCTGAATATTTTTCTAACATATTTTTAACTGCTTTTTCACTTCAAGAAAACGCAAAGGGAAGCTGTTTTAGAGGAAACAAAATAATTGGATACCCAATTGGAGGTGTATAAAAATGAAGTGAATTATAACTCATACCAGAAACAACTGGAAAAGACATTGGATCAAATAAGCATGGAACTGTCAGATAATAAATACAAAAAATATGAAAAAGACAACAAAGATTATGAATTGTATGAGGTATATTCTTGGACTGCCAGTAAAAAAATAAAAAAAAAATAAACAAGGCAATAAAAATAAGTCAAGACAAAAATAAAGGCCAGAAAAAAAAAATGAAAAAAAAATAAGAAGGTCACTTTTCAAGCTTTGAATGTATTGGATCTGTCTCTGTATCTGCCAACTCTTTGGATATGGATTTAAGACATGCCACAGGTATTACACCTACCAATACATCTACCCCTATTATATTAATCGCTCAATATTGGAGTTGGGAGAAAGACCAAAAAACGGGGTGTTACCCAAAGATGGAGACAAGGAAGTAGGAGGAGTCAAGACACCTGTAATAACCAAAGTTGTCAGAAATGGCAAAGATAAAGAACTGAAAGATCAACAACAAAAATCATCAACCATTCATCTGTTTAATTAACGGACTTTGAGACCAGAGTCTTATCAAAAGGCTTAGGTTTCTCACCTACTCAAGACTTTGGGGCCCCTTGTTCAAGCTCCGTATGGAGCTTGTGGGCCCGTGTTTCTGGCGAGTCTGAAGACCGCTGCTCCATACTGGACAGGAATCGCAGGAATTCAACCAGATCGAGTACGATCGGGTTGATTGACAACCCCTGCTGGCGGCCAATTGGCCGCGGGTCTGCAGGGGGGCGGCGTTGCACCAGCAGCTCTTGTGAGCTGCTGGTGCAATGCTAAATACGGAGAGCATTTTGCTCTCCACATACAGCGAGGTCTTGCGGTCCTGATCCGCACTGTCGGATCAGGTCCGCAAGACCTTTAGTAAATAGGCCTCTTTAACTTGTTCAATACTATATTAGATCTAAATAAATTTATTAGGAAGATCACGTTTAAAAAGTACTTCAAAGATCTACAGAATGATAACACGATTAGTGAACCACACAGTGGAACACAGAGCAATGAAATTAGATTAAATGAAGACTGCAATTTTGACAAACTTTGTGATATAGTTTCCATGTGTGATTTACAACATGAAGATGCAACATATAATCATGGTGGTGGGAAACAGAGGTCGGTTAAGATTGAGGTTTTTCACTCAATTATTGAGCAAGATCTATTGAGTTTGTCAGAGGAAGTAACAAATAGTAATAAAACAAAACATTTCAGTTACCTCGATAAGAATGTACGTAGGGCTCTAGACAAAATATGAAATAATACTGATTTGGTTGTACTGGATTCTGATAAGGGAGGTTCTATTGTTTTACTTAGTAGACAACAATATTTAGAAGAAGCATATAGACAGTTAAGTGATACAGAAACATACAAAAAGTTAACATTTAATCCCACTAGGAAATTTTTGAATGAGCTGAGACATCTTTTGTATAAGGGTTTAGAAGAGAATATTCTAACTTCCAAATTGCCAGAATCTATATTTGTTGATACCCTTATTTAAAAATGTACCCGAAGTACACAAGTCTATACCTAATCCCCAAGGGTGGCCAATTATATCAGCTATAGGCTCCTTGGGGGAAAGGCTGGGACAGTGGGTGGATGCCCAATTGCAACCCATTGTCCAATCTTTACCTGGATTTTTGAGAGACACAAAACATTTATTACGCCTATTGAGGGATTTTAAATGGGCTGAAAGTTACACATATGTCACTATAGATGTATTGTCATTATATTCTTGCATCCCACATCTCCTAGGGATTAGAGCAGTTAAAAATATGTTAGAAAAATATTCAGATTATGACTCTCAAAACTAATTTCTTACATTCTTGAGGCAATTTCTTTTTTGTTCTTTATCAAATTAAGGGGCACAGCAATGGGGGTGAAATTTGCCCCCTCTTATGTGAACTTGTACTTAGCTGAATTTGAGGAGTGGGCCCTTTTTGGATTGAGGAAGCTATTTAAAGATAAGATAACATTTTATACAAGTTATATAGATATGTTGCTAATATGGGATGGAGTGAAGCTAGAACCATAGATTCTAGGGAGGTGCACTGGTGTATGTAGTGTAGATTAACAGAATCTGGCAGGATTCTTGAAAGTTTGGTATGATGAAATAGATCCTATTAGAGCAGGAAAGAAGGTAATAGTGTTTGGAGACTACAATCAAAAGCAGATGCCCCCCCCCCCTTGTAGATGGCTACTCACATACAAGGTGGCACAACCAGAGTGCCCGACTAAGCTGTACGGGACCAAAAGAGTCAGCCAAAAGACTCAGGGCAGACTGCCCAGGCACCAACGTCAGATCACGTGAACAGGAGCACCAACCACCACTAAGGGATTCACTCAGGGGAAAGCAGTCATCCGGATGTCGATGGGCCCAGGTGTATGGAAGGGCAACACACAGGAACCAACAAAGTGGAGAGGATAGTACCAAACACTTGTGAAGCAGCAATTAATACATTTGAACAGAGCAAGTAATATTAAAAAGTATGAACTTTATTGGACACTCTATGCGTACAGCAACGCGTTTCTCAGCAGAGATAAATGCCTTTTCATCAGGCTAATATGGGATGGAGACTTACAGTCAGTGAATGTCTTTGTGACATATCTAAATAATAACGACAATAATTTGAAATTTACTTTTGCGCTTGATGAAATCAAAATGCCATATTTGGATGTTTTACTGAGCCATGATATGTCTAGTATCACCACTGAAGTCTACAGAAAAATGATCTCAGGCAATACAATCTTAAGAGTGGACTCTTCACATCCCTATCACCTCAAGAAGGGGGCACCTAAGGGACAATTCATTAGGCTAAGACGTAACTGTAGCAATCTAGAGAGTTACTGGAAACATGCCAACAATCTGATAGAACGTCTTACAGAGAGAGGTAATGATAAAACATCATTAGATACTTTATCTACACAGATATCTAGTTTTAATAGAGAAATTTTATTGTTGGATAAGGGAAAATCAAGGAGGAGTAATGTGGGTATTAACTTCATTACCACATATTTAGTAAGCAATTCTCAGATATTTGTAAGATTATAAGAAAGAGATGACCACTTCTAGAAAATGACAAAGATCTACATACTATATCTAGACAATGTAGCTTTATTTCTAGAAAAAGTAAAACCATTAATGATAAAGTGAGAAGAGATTTTGCTACGGGTAGATCAAATAGAAGGGTTACTAGAAACCAAATGTAGGCTTCTATGGTTGTAGAGGTAAGCAATGCAAGAGTTGCAACTACACTAAAGAAGGAGACACATTTACATTGACAGTTATGCAAAGAGTTTTTTCTATTAAACAACATATCAACTGTAACTCTACATATGTAGTCTATTTAGTAACGTGTAAAGTTTGCAATTTTCAATATGTGGGACTCACCTCAAGGATGCTCAAAGATCGAGTTAGGGAACATTTATTGTCACTTGAGGCTGAGATACCCAAAACACCAGTGGCAAAACACTTTTTCAGGCATACCAATCGCCAAGAAGCATTTACATTTCAAGGTACACATATTGAACTGGTTAATATAGGCTGTAGAGGGGGAAATACGTTTCAGATGCTTTGTAAAAAAGAAGTGTTTTGGATTTACACTTTGCGTACAGGGTCTCCTCTAGGTATCAATAAGATTAGCAATGTAAAACTTTTCATTGATAAAACCCAACATTAGTCTCCTGTCCTTGAATTATAACTTTATATTATGTACATAGATGTTCCCCTTATTATAACAATTGGATTAGTTTTGCTATGACTTTTAAATAATGCCATTTTTATGCACTCTATTATATAGACAGGTTATATTAAGTGTATATGCCCGTGAAGCATGGTTTCCTGCTTAACACAATCTTTTGCTATGGTTTGGATTGTTGCTCTCACCTTTGAAGCCCTTTGGTTTATAATATATATAGCGTTTGACTTGTATACATGTTTTACTATCGGACTTCCGGTTTCAAGTGTTTTACCCATGTTATCCATAGCTAGCAAATAATTCTCGCATTTGGGAAATTGTGTTCTTAGGCAACTACTTTGTGTCACGGATGATAACATAGGCTTTGTTTTGTTCTGTGCAACATCTTATTAGAAGTCTCCTATGTATGTTTACAGTTATATAGGGTGGTTTTTATTTGTATCATGTTTCTCTCATCCGCTTGTGAAAAATTGTATGTACTATTTCTTTTAGTATCTATTTTATTATGGATACAGACATGTGTTGTAGCGAATAGCATATGCTTTATGTATCTATTGAGATGATAATATTTCTCAGCTTTGCATCTTTGTTTTTATTTAAATTTTTTGTATATGTGTTTAATTAGATTGCATGTGATAGGTTTACGGAGGGGGAGTGTGGCCCATATGAATTTTGATTGGTAATGGTTGGGCTAGATTTCCTACCTGTGTACTTAATTAGGTATGTCACATCTGTACAACAGCTCTGAGGAAGTGCCCTGAGGGGCAGGAAATGCGTCAGTTGTGTAGGTCAGGTAGCTGTGCTCTGTATATTTTTAACTTTATGTTACAATAAACAGACTTTTAAACTTGCCTTGCCTTCTCCCTCCTCGTACTACACAAGTGTTTACCGTTGTTGCTTAACAATGTTTGTTTGGATGAATTCTGATGTGATTCACAAAATTGTAGACTATCTGCTAGCTTGCACAAGTCTAGCCATCCTCCTCTGACCTCTCTTATCAATGAGCGTTTTTGTTCCACAGTACTGCTGCTGACTGGATGTTTTAGTTCATTGTACCATTCTCGATACACCCCTGAAACTGTGGTACGTGAAAAGTTCAGGAGTACTGCCGTTTCAGATATGCTTTATCCAGCACATCTTGCAACTTTTATTATGGCTCATGCAAAGACCATTAGATCACTGCTTTTCCCCATTCTCGTTGCAGTTTGTACGCTTAACTGATAATAGGAAGGTTGTTCTGCTGTATTTATACCAAAACTGTGGCCATATGACGTGCAACGTAGTGGAACAAATCATTTGTGTGCAAAGCAGGGCTGTATCTAATAAAGTGGCAGCACAATGAAGCTTACAATGATCTGACAAGGCTCCCTGTTCAAAAGTATCAATAAAATGGATTGTAATCGCAAAGAACTTTTTAGTTCCATGTTAAATATAAAACTTTTTCAGCAAGCCAAAACCCCCCAAAACTGCCCCTTTTTGTCCAAAAAGCCACCAAAAAAATTTGTCTGATAGATTAGAATACACCCATATATGAGATATAAGAAATAATATATAAGAAATCACTTAATTAGAATAATAACGATTCAAAAGAGGATACAATTTCCAATAGCATTAAACCAATTTCAGTCTCTTCTTCTTAGTCCACAGCTTCACCTCAAAGGGATAGAAAAAGAAAGAGATACAAAATACTGCAATCCAGTATGTTTACTTTGTTATTTAAAAACTTTTCAAGGTGTTACTCATGTGATTTAGAGCTTTCAAAAAGCTCAAACAAATACAGCAGTGTTATGTTTCGCACATAACCAGCCACATACTCGGCATCTTAGCCTTTATTGCTAAAACAAATATATAAGACAGAGGCATATCGGTGGACACAAAAAGGGTACACTAGTGTCTAATAAACCTCAGTTTAAAGGTCTAGATCTCCTCTTCAATACCCAATGTTCCTGCACAGTGCTTGTTAAAGAGTTCCAAGGAATATATACAACACGTGTTTTGCTTACGCTTTGTCAAGAATATTCAAGGATGTTATTTTATAACTTAAAACTTTAAGGTATTAAATACCAAAAATTATTTTTATCTTTATTATCTTATTTAGATGTATATTTTATTATTCATTCCTGTTTGTTTTGTGTCAGAATATCTGAATTTTGGAAATGACCAAAACCAATAATCCATTCTGATTTGTTTACATTTTAGTATTTTAATGAATTCTGTTCGTTTATTTGTTTTCCATTTGGACCAATTTTTAGCGGTAATATATGGCTAAACTACGTAAAGGGACATGAAACTCAGTTTACTTTTATGATTCAGATAGAGCATGCAATTTTAAACAACTTTCTAATGTACTTCTTTTATTAGATGGAAGCACTATATCTTACTATGTAGTGCTTCAGGTGCCTACTTAGATATCCCTTCAACAAAGAATACCATGCCAAAAAAAGCAAATTTGGTTAATAGAAGTAAAATGGACACCTTTTTAAAATCATATGCTTTGTCTGAATCACCAAAGAAAACTTTTGTATTTCTTATCCCTTTAATTTTAAATGCGATTCATAGATATTTACTGCAAATGGAGCCCAATATACTTTTTCTAATGTTTTTATTAACTACTGTTTCTTAGATCTTTTGACTTTATTTGTTTATATTTTGATATCATCCTTCATAAACGATAGGGATGTTTTATTATCTACCAACACTTTATATAATAATGCTATCTTGTAGCTCCCCTTTTCAATATAATTATTTCATAAATAATTGTTCCCATTACTATTTTTCCCATGTTCTTAAAATCATTTTTCCAAATAGTGTATAATTTTAACATATGAGTAAGATTGGGTTTTATTTCATTTATAACATTTACATAAATCTGCATATGTTTTTACATCTTGTTTTTCATCAGTTTTCAAAATAAATCATTAATTTGCTGTTCCAATATCAAAGTGCATCTGTCATGAAAGCAGGCAAAAACAAACCATAGGTACGAATTCCAAACCTCTTTTTATACAGACATTTACATAATGTATCCCCTGCTATAAATGGTTCAATCTCAAAATATATTTCACATAATCTGAAACATTTTTATTACCATATGCAGAAACATTTCAATTAAATATATTTTATTCAGTTTTCTTCTAATTAGTATAAGGTACAGTAATTCTCCACTATAATTCTATCACTAATCTAAATAATCACTATTCAATTACGAAGTGCAAATATGTATCATTGTATCTCAAATATATTAAGATGAAATGATAACTTTTTGCATGCTAATTCTTGCTTTATTTGTCTTGCTGTAGAAAATACTAATATTAGTATTTATTTAGGCCTAGATTACGAGTGGAGCATAAAATATTACAAGTGAGGGCAAGTCATACAGCGTTGGGAAGCAAAAAAAATTATATGTATATAAATATATACAAATATATGAATGTGTTAAAATGTGTATATTACATCCCAGAGGGTAAAAATATCATGTAGATATCAGACCCATAATTGCACATGTTTTTTAATCATGGGGCCAAAGTTTTCAAAACTGTCAAAAAGCTCCCAGGCTCCAAGGTGGAGGCAAGCATAGGTGGAGGCACAAACTGTTTTCTCTGTGCCTCTCACCTGTCAATAGAGTTTCCCATTAAAGAAGAAGGGATTCTTTTCTAAAATGAATTAAAGTGAACACAATTACTGCCCTCACTCCTTCATTGTATAGGAGGGATGAGTAAAGGCTCTCAACAACAAAAGAAGTTAGGATAATAGTTTCATTCACAGAGATCCCATCCAACTTCCTCAATAGATCTGCAGTGTCTTTTATATAAGATGGAAGTGTCAGGAGAAAGGGACATAAAACATTGTCCACATACTGGCCAATCTTTTCAGTAATCCCTGACACAATAGGCCTTTCTGTGGGGCACTTCATATTTTAATGCAAGTTGGGAAGCACATAAAAAACAGGCAGCAACAGATATTCTGGGTGCAACAACACTTGTTTATGTGTGATTAACCCTTCACATTTTGCATCATTCAAAAGTCTAAACAAAGATGACTGGATTTGTCCCAATGGATTAGAACCCATTTTTTCATCTTTATCATTCAATATTTGTTTGACCTCATTAATATAAAAACTCTTATCCATCAGGACTAGATACCCACCCTTGTCTGCTGGTTTATTTAACAGATTTTTGCAGTAGTCAAATCTCTAAGTGCCTTCCTTTCTGCTAAATTCAAATTGCCCTTCATTAATAAACCTTTAAATAGAGAATTAATTAATGTTTCTACTAATTTCACAAAGTAATTAATGTCTGGCACTAGAGAAAGAACTGGCATATATAAGGATTTTGGTCTAAACACAGAATGTAGCTTATTTTCCCCATGTAGCAAAATATCAGAGTCACTTTCTGACAATAATAGGCTAGATTACTAGTGGAGTGGTAATTACTGCTCCCGCACGCACATTAATTTTACTCGACTTCTGCTTTTTGCGCTCGTCGGGTAGCATGCGTATTAAAAGTTGAAAGTCATTTTTCACTCGCTTGCTATCCCAACGTGTGCAAAGAGCAAAAGTAAAAATATTGTGACCATGTTAACGTACTCCCCCAGAGACTTCAATGGAGAGAGAAAAGTTGAGAAAACCTATCACCCATACTTGTGCGCTAACCCTAATTGCCATAAGCCCTCTACGCTAATAACCACTAAACTGCCACATAGCCAACCGCAATGTACCCACTGCACTATTAACCCTAAACTGGCTTTTTTAGATAGTCTTTTTTTTGGAAGGGTGGAGGGTTATGTTAGCATTTATTTTAGTGAAAATGAGCATAATTGCTTAAGGTAAATGCCCTAGATAAAGCCATTTTAAGGGCTATTTCTATTGTTTAGCTTTGTGTTAGTAGAGTTTTTTTTATTTTGGGGGCGTATTTTTTAAAGTAGGGCTTTAGTTTTAGAATAGGTATAACAGTTTTTTAGGTAAGGTAAGGTTTGTTTGTTTTTCAGGTAAGGTTAGTTAGGTTTTTTTCAGGTAAGGGTTAGTTTTTTTCAGGTAAGGTTAGTTTTTTTAGGTAATTTGGCGGTGTTAGGTTAGAGGAGTAAGTTGGTTAGGGCGTTAAGATGCTAGTGGGTATTTTGTGGTGGAGGTTGTGGCAATTTAGGATTTTATAGTGTAGTGGGGTATTTTGTGATGAGGTTGTGGCAGTTTAAGTGGTTAATAGTGTAGAAAGGTATTTTGTGATGGGGTTATGGCAGTTTATGGGTTAATAGTGTAGAGGGGTATTTTGCTATGAGGTTTGTGGCAGTTTAGAGGTTAATAGTTTAGTGGTAATTTTGCAATGGGGTTGTGGTGGCTTAGGGGTTAATAGTGTAGTGGGGAATTTTGTGATGGGGTTGCAGCAGTTTAGGGGTTAATAGTGCAGACGGGTAGTTTGCAATGGGTGTTGTGGCAGTCTAGGGGTTAATAGTGTAGAGGGATAGTTTGCGATGTGGCTGTGTGGCAGTTTAGGGTTTAATAGAGTAGTTTAGTTCAACTGTTTCCTCCGGCTAAGCTCTTTATGCAACCATTGAGCGTTAAATGCAATTGCATTTGAGCAATTACATACACTTTCAACTTGTAATATGATTGGACATTGCTGCTCAACGCCACCCATAGAAAATATGGAGAGTGTAAATTACCGTGAGTTTGTGGTAATTTAAACAGCACTCCACTTTTTTTCCTACAATTTACACAAACCTTGCTAACAATAGGGCTCCACTTGTAATCTAGCCCTATGACTCCAGAACACCCAATGCAGACCTATCATATGCATCCAAAGCTGCAAACTCACAGTTTTTTTTTCTTTGTTATTTGTAACAGGACTACTATTTTTAGCAAAAAGAAGTAGATATTTAATGACCTCAAACTTATTCAGTCTGGCAAAACGATAAGCCCTTTTTCAAAAAGCTAATTTATACCAAATCTAATGTTTATGAGTAGAGATTTACAATCTGCAATTCCTCATCCTTGAGGCTTTCTAAATCTCCCTTGCAAGATCCCCTTTGGGATCTCCTCCTGTCTTGATTGTAATACCCTCTTTTTCCCCTTGCCTGTATTACAGGATATCTCCTTTCTCTCATGGGTGAATATTTTCCTTTTTCTTCTCCCTCTCCTCCTCCTTTTAATGCTAGACCATGGGTGTTTTTGGGGTTGTAATTTAAAAACATAAACCATTTTTTTCTTGTAAACGCCCTGGTCCATAAGCAGTATCTGACATTTTCTAGATTTAATATCTGTTTGAAGTCTAGCGATGCTATTTTTAGTTTCTCCATTTAGTTTCCTCTGGGCCTTCTCAAATTTGTAGGTGGTTACTTGGGGCAGTTGGGTATAGTGGCAAGGTCTTGAGAAAGAAGGTGTAATGTTATTACCATGTCATGTGATGTGTTTGTCAATTTGCATACAGAATGTTGATTGGCTGTTGGTGTTTCTACCATATATGGTAACAAGTTCAGTTAGGATAATAAACAGTTAGAGACTAGATGCAGATCTGTGTTCTCTGAGTTATTCCTTGGTAAGACGCTAATTTGAGTGACTACACAAGAACAATACATGGTGTCAGAAGCTGGTTTCTTTCTGCAAAATTGATTTATCAGGTGTGCCTATGCCACAGATGGATTGGGACTCAAAAAATTTACCAGATGCATGGAGGAGTTTTTGCCAGCATGTACAGCTTATATTCTCTGGCCCTCTCTGTGGCAAGCCTGAGGAAACAACGCTATGCCCAAAGCTAATACAATCTTTGCAAAATACAAGTTTCATGAAAAAATGCAGGGGGAACGAGACATTTGAACATTTTGTAACAGAACTTAAATTGCTTGTAAAAGACTGTGGATATGTTAACAGTAATGAGATGGTACGAGACCGCATTGTTTTTGCCACTAATTCTCCAACAGTCAGAGAGAAATTGCTTAATCAGGGTGCTGATCTGACACTTGAAAAAGCCATTGATATAGCGCAGTCGCACGAAATTGCACAAGAGCAGCTTAAGACTATAAACTCACATGCAATGGCAACCCAGAGCCAGTCAGCTCATGCAGTGTTTAGTAAAAAACAGCATAAGCCCAGCAAAAGCATTGGACAACTGTGAAAGGAAGTGACAGGAGCATCACTAAAGACAGGTAATGCAGTCGTTGTGCTCTTCAACACAGCCAGGAAGACACGTGCCCTGCAAAAGGACATCAGTGCAAAATATGCAATACATTTAACCACTTTGCAAAGGCATGTAAGTCAAGGCCACTAGATACACGTAAAACTGTACATACTGTAAATATTGAAGAGCTGGATGAACTGTTTATTGATGCAGTTAATAAAGAGCACAAAGACAAAGAATGTGAACAGGCTTTCGCAGAAATTGAGTTAGGTGCACAAGAAGATAAAGTCAAAATGTAAATACAAAGTTAAAATGTAAATACAAAGACACTAAAACTGTGCTTGAATTCTACATTGTCAACACACACGCCCCACCTATACTTGGTTTGAAAGCATTTCTAGACATGGGGTTAATTAAGCTTGTCTTCTCAGTGTGCGCAGATGTAGATAAACCCTGTGCTATAATACAGGAATGTTTTGATGTTTTTCAAGGCATTGGACAGTTTCCAGGTGAATGCACTATACACCTACACCCCACAGCCATCCCTGTTGTATACCTACCCAGGAGAATTCCATTCATGCTGCGTAGCCGCCTCAAGGAGGAGCTAGACAATATGGAAAAATCAGGGATTATTGTTAAAGTGCTTGAACCCACTGACTGGGTCAATGCCCTGGTAGTTGTGGAAAAACCCCGCACTGGAAAACTCAGGGATTGTTTAGATCCCAGAGACTTGAATAAAGCAATCAAGAGGCCACATTACCCTCTTCCAACTCTGGATGACATCACCCCAAAACTTACTGGAGCACAATTCTTCAGTGTACGGGATGCAAAATCTGGATACTCTGTGATCAAACTCTCAAAAGAATCATCCAAGCTAACAACATTTAATACAGTGGCTGGAAGATACAGATTTCTCTGTTTATCCTTTGGACTGATTTCAGCTCAAGACGAATTTCAGAGAAAGATTGATGAGACTTATGAAGGGCTTGAGGGGGTGACAGCCATTGTTGACAACATACTCGTGTTTGGAAAAACAAAAGAGGAACATGATGCAAACTTGCACGCCGTACTGAAGAGAACCCATGAAAAAGGAGCACGCCTTAACCCAGAGAAAAGTGTGATATGTGTCTCAGAGGTCAGTTATTTTGGGCACAAGCTAGCACGTGAAGGCATCAAACCTGATCCTGAGAAGATCAATGCCATAAAAGATATGTGTCCTCCCAAGAACAAGTCAAAGCTGGAGACCATCCTAGGTATGGTTAATTATCTGTCCAAGTTCGCACCAAACGTATCTGAGATTAATGCGCCATTGACACAGCTTCTGAAACAGACAAATTAGTTTGTATGGGATGAAACTTAAGAAAAAGCATTTAATAAAATGAAAGAGCTGATTACAAAGGAACCTGGTCCCATTCTATGTCACTACGATCCTAGCAAAGAGCTCTGTCTGCAGGTTGATGCGTCAAAGAGTGGCCTAGGTGCTGTATTGCTCCAAGAAGGTAAGCCAATTGCCTATGTTTCTAAATCTCTCACACCAACAGACGAAAACTATGCTCAAATTGAGAAGGAGTTATATGCTGTGGTGTTTGGATGCAAATGTTTTCACACGTATGTCTATGGCAGAAAGATTGTTGTTAAATCTGACCACAAACCTTTAATACCCATAATTAAGAAACCCCTTGTAGCTGCACCGCCACGCCTTCAGAGAATGATCTTTCAGCTACAGAGGTATGATACTGAAATAGTACATCGTTCAGGAAAAGATATTCCAATAGCCTGTCCACAGATTCACACAGTCATAACCAATCTCCCTATTAGTGACAGGAAACTGACTGACATTCGGACAGCTACAGAACAGGAATCAAATCTGTTTGGCCTAACGTAAGGAAAAGATGTCCTTCCAGCTTTTTTAAATACTGGAATCACAGAGATGAAATTTCAGAGATTGAAGGGATCCTATTCAAAGGCGAGAAAATCATTGTCCCAGGTGTGCTGAGGCCAAACATGTTAGAGCGTATACACACTGGGCATATGGGAATTGAGAGGAGTAAGCAAAGGGCCAGAGACATATTATTTTGGCCAGGAATGAACAAACAAATTGAGGATATGGTCGAAAAATGCCCTACCTGCCTAGAACGCTGAAAGTCTAACCCTAAAGAGCCCATGATCTCTCATCAGATTCCAGAGCGTCCATGGCAAATCATTGCAACAGATCTTTTAATGTGGAATGGTCAGGACTACTTAATTGCTGTTGATTACTACAGCAGATTGTTTGAATTGGAAAGACTCCACTCAACCACATCAGCGACCATAATCCGCAAGCTGAAGGCTATATTTGCAAGACATGGTATACCTGAAAAGGTCATTTTAAATAATGGTCCACAATATAAATCAGGTGACTTTGAAAACTTTGCAGTTCATTGGGACTTTGCACATGTAACATCCAGTCCCCACCATCCACAAAGCAATGGTCTTGCAGAAAAGACAGTGCAAACAGCAAAGACGATACTAAACAAAGCAAAAGCTGAAGGATAGGACCCGTACCTCAGCCTGCTGGGCACAATTGCTCATGAGTAGACGTCTACGTTCTATGCTGCCTACAACTGGGAAACAACTGCAGCCTCGGGTAGTTGATCAAAAATGTGTGCGTGCCAAAAGAGAACATAAACAAGCTTAACAAAGACATTACTATAATCACACTGCACAGCCTTTGTCCACATTGACACAAGAAAATACTATTTGTTTTCAGCAAGCCAGTGGTCAATGGGTGCCTGCCACTATTCTGCAGCCTGCAGATACACAAAGATCTTACCTCATCCGCACCAGCGATGATTAAGATGATTAAGTTCTCCGTCGCAACCAACGACACCTGATGGAAACTAAAGAATCACAACTAGAAGCACATGAGCCAACCCTTGAGAACCCCAGCACAACCACAAATACACCTGCAATCCCAGAACAACTGAAAGAAGACTGACAACTGACAACGCTGAAACATGCACAGCAGGTTTTCAATTTACCCGTTCTGGTCGTATGGTAAAACCTAGAAACATTTTGGACCTATAATATAAAATATAAATGTGATATTCTAAAATTTCATAAAAAGGGAGATGTAATGTTATTAACATGTCATGTGATGTGTTTGTCAATTTGCATACAGAATGTTGATTGGCTGTTGGTGTTTCTAACATATATGGTAACAAGTTCAGTTAGAATAATAAACAGTTAGTGACTAGATGCAGATCTGTGTTCTCTAAATTATTATTTGGTAAGACACTAATTTCAGTGACTACACAAGAACAATACAGAAGGATGCTTGTTGATGAGGACACGTGGGGCTTTTAGAGTTTATGAGGGGTCATGTCAGTGCAGAATTTTGTGGTGGGGTGTCAGCATTTTGCAATGTACAGTCAGGATAGCACAGCCATGTGGAGGCTGCAGTTAGGTAAATCTGTGTGTGTATTGGTATGTGTGGTGTGTGAGTGTGTGTGTGAGGGGGTGCCTGTGTGTGTGTGATTTCTTTTAGGACAACATACAGGTTAACTTTCCAATCCAATGCAATGATTTGGCACAACTATTCAATGTAATGTTATTTACTTTTTTATTTTAAATCAGTTTTAACAGATTTATTTCCCTAAAAACATGTTATTTCAATGTTTACCCTAAATATTTTTATGAAGTACTGTTGTTTTATTATGAATTTAGAATTGGCCACAGAAAAGGAATTTTACCCAGGAATCCTTCAATGTCCCACATAATTCAATTTTTATTCAAAACTAATATTTGGGACTTTTTCAGCAGAACTTGTATAAACTATACCACAGCAAAATTATCATATCTACTTTAAAACAGTAAGGGCCAGATTACAAGTGGAGCACTAGTTTATCGCACGCCTGAAAATGGGCAAAATTGCCCGTTTACGGGTGTGCAAAAAAACCCCAGCCATTACAAGTGACTGGTTATTGCTACTGCAAGCTCGCTGTAGCAGTTAGTGCTCAGATAATTAACCCAGACCTCTAGTTAATTTTTAAAATAACCCTTAATTGCACCCAAAATAAAGAATATTACCCCCTTCGCTACACTAGTTCTCAATCCTTCAATGTCCCACATAGTTCCATTTTTATTCAAAACTAATATTTGGGACTTTTTCAGCAGAACTTGTATAAACTATACCACAGCAAAATTATCATATCTACTTTAAAACAGTAAGGGCCAGATTACAAGTGGAGCACTAGTTTATCGCACGCTGGTGAGCTGCTGGTGCAATGCTAAATACGGCAAGCGTATTGCTCGCCGTATTCAGCGAGGTCTGTCAGACCTGATCTGCACTGTCGGATCAGGTCCGACAGACCTTGATAAATTGGGGCCAATGTGTTTGTTTTGTAGGTTATAGTTTTGAATGGATAACTTATTACTACAGACTTTTATATTATGTCTTATGTAAAATAATATTTTATAAAAAAAATATGATTATAACAGATTTTTAAACAATATCTAAAACTAAAGTATATAAAACTGTAAGAAAGATAATTACATTGACCTAAAATGACATTTTTGTTAAGTATTACTTTTAGCCAAATATGCTTTATAGTTAAATTTTATAACAAGGAATTATTTTTCACAGTCATGTAACTAGTGAACAGCATGTCCATCTGTCAGATTTCATAAGTTCACAGAACAAACCAAATATCCAGTAGGACAACTTACTGTCAACATTTTCATGTTTATTTTTATATTGCAGTTGGTTTGCTGTAGGGCACAGATACATATTACATGCTTGACACCTCCAGAGAGGTCTGTATATTCTGTTTTTATACAGTGTATCTATTTTATATAGTGTTACAGATCCTGTAGCATAAAATAGCTTTAGAACGGGAAGAATTACATGCATTGCATTTTACATTTAAACATGAGAAATAGTTGATTGTGTCTACTTAGGACATAAATCAATATCCAATTTCATATATAAAAGTAAAAAGATAAAAAAAAAGAATAATATGGAGCTAAATAGTATGCATATTGCCTTAAAAATAAAAAGTTTAATGTTTCACATAATCAATAGATTTATATCAGCAGTAATGAATTCAGAATAAGTAGCAAATATAAATTACTTTTTTTAAATAGACACCAAACAATATTATGGGTTCATATGTGATTTCTTCTGTATATTTATGTATAATACATCATATATATATATATATACAGTATATATATATATATATATATATATATATATATATATATATAGACAACGGTAACAAACTTGATCCCAGGCGAGGTATTTAAAAGCACAAAAAGTCTTTATTAGATTCCACTTGTGGTAAAAGCATAAGGAGGTACCAAAACACATAAAAAGAATATTCACACGAAAGCATAGGCTAACATGTTTCGGCCTGATGCCGTAGTCGTAGCTGGAGTAATGCAAGCGTGTGAAACATTTAAAGGAACATCTGTTCAATGATAGGTCAAATAGAGACCAATCATGAACCTTCATTTTAAGTGTGTGAATACAGACATTTAACCCGTTAGTTACCAAAAAGATACATAGAAAACTTTGCACATCATTTTTCCATAAATACAAAAATGCATACTTAAATTATAGACATTTTAGTCTGAAGGACAATTACATGAGTAATGTACATAAACTTTTAAACTTAAGATCTATATAATACTTAGTAATTATGTATCAAGTTAATAAATAAATGAATCAAGTCAAAGGGAGCAATTCAAAAGAAGCAATACTATTGCTGATACATATATATATGGTCAAACTGGCACAATTGCGAGGAGAAGCTCGCAGATTTAGCACCACCTGTTGACACGCTGGATTCACCTATGCTGTTGCTTGGTTACGACAGCAATCAAGTCGATTGGCCGTGACAAGGTCACGGGAGAGGACACTCCTCCCGGCATCACGGCGGAACGCCGTACTCGAACAAACAGAGAGCCGAAGGATTTCGGAGATCACGGTGGTTGTTCCAGACGCTGGAGGCACTAGGAGAGCGGTGAGTGGGTACAGCATATCGCTGTAATTGGGCACAGATTGCTCTAGGAGGTCCCACTAAGCACCGCCAGTGTCAGTAACACCGGGGATAGAGTCCGCCTCTGTTTGTCTGTTTGCATCATTGCCGATATACTGCTTTACCAAGTGAACTATCACATATCACAGGAAGGAGATATATATCATGCTGAATCTTGCTTACAGTTTCACACCTCTCTGTGCAGTTTATTGAACTTTTTTTCCTTTGATTATATATATATATATATATATATATACTGTATATATATATATATATATATATATATATATATATATATATAGGTATATATATATATATATACATATATATTTGTAAAGAATGCACTCTCCATTTCAAATCTAATTACTTATTTACTAACGGCTAGATTTAGAGTTCTGCGTTAGGGTTAAAAAGCAGCGTTAAGGGGTCCTAACACTGCTTTTTAACGTCCGCTGGTATTTAGAGTCAGGCAGGAAAGGGTCTACCGCTCACTTTCTTTCCACGACTCGAGGCTACCGCAAATCCCCTTACGTCAATTGTGTATCCTATCTTTTCTATGGGATTTGCCTAACGCTGGTATTTAGAGTCTTGGAAGAAGTAAGAGGTAGAGCCTCTACCGACAAGACTCCTACCGCCAAAAAAAGTCAGTAGTTAAGAGTTTTATGGGCTAACGCAGAAACATAAAGCTCTTAACTACATTTGCTATAAAGTACACTAACACCCATAAACTACCAATGAACCCCTAAACCGAGGGCCCCCACATCGCAAACCCTATAATGTCACCGCCCCCTACCTACACTTATTAACCCCTACTCTGCCGACCGGACATCACCGCCACTATAATAAATGTATTAACCCCTAAACCGCCACACTCCCGCCTTGCAAACACTATTATAAATTTTCTTAACCCCTAATCTGCCCTCCCTAACATCCCCGCCACCTACCTACTATTCTTAACCCCTAATCTCCCGCCCCCAACTTCGCCGCTACTATAATAAAGTTATTAACCCCTAAACCTAAGTCTAACCCTAACCCTAACACCCCCCTAACTTAAATATAATTTAAATTAAACAAGCTAAATTTACTATCATTAAATAAATTATTCCTATTTAAAACTAAATACTTACCTATAAAATAAACCCTAATTATTTTTTAACAGGCAACTTTGTATTTATTTTAACTAGGTACAATAGCTATGAAATAGTTATTAACTATTTAATAGCTACCTAGTTAAAATAATTACAAAATTACCTGTAAAATAAAATCCTAACCTAAGTTACAAATACACCTAACACTACACTATCATTAAACTAATTAAATAAATTACCTACAATTATCTAAACTAAAATACAATTAAATAAACTAAACTATAATACAAAAAAACAAACACTAAATTACAGAAAATAAAAAAAAATTACAAGAAGTTTAAACTAATTACACCTAATCTAAGCCCCCTAATAAAATAAACAAGCCCCCCCAAATAATAAAATGCCCTACCCTATCCTAAATTACAAAGTAATCAGCTCTTTTACCAGCCCTTAAAAGGGCTTTTTGCGGGTCATTGCCCCAAAGTAATCAGCTCTTTCACCTGTAAATAAAAATGCAATACCCCCCCAACATAACGTTGAAGTCTTGAAGACCTCTGACGCGGAACATCCATCCTGGCCAACGACTTTAGATTAGGTGTAATTAGTTTAAACTTCTTTTTATTTTTTTTTATTTTCTGTAATTTAGTGGGGGTTTTTTGTATTATAGTTCAGTTTATTTAATTGTATTTTAGTTTAGATAATTGTAGGTAATTTATTTAATTAGTTTAATGATAGTGTAGTGTTAGGTGTATTTGTAACATAGGTTAGGATTTATTTTACAGGTAATTTTGTAATTATTTTAACTAGGTAGCTATTAAATAGTTAATAACTATTTCATAGCTATTGTACCTAGTTAAAATAAATACAAAGTTGCCTGTAAAATAAATATAAATCCTAAAATAGCTACAATGTAACTATTAGTTATATTGTAGCTATATTAGGGTTTATTTTATAGGTAAGTATTTAGTTTTAAATAGGAATAATTTATTTAATGATAGTAAATTTAGTTTGTTTAATTTAAATTATATTTAAGTTAGGGGGGTGTTAGGGTAAGGGTTAGACTTAGGTTTAGGGGTTAATAACTTTATTATAGCAGCAGCGACGTTGGGGACGTAAGATTAGGGGTTAATAATTGTAGGTAGGTGGCGGCGATGTTAGGGAGGGCAGATTAGGGGTTAATAAAATTTATTACAGTGAGGCGGGAGTGCGGCGGTTTAGGGGTTAATACATTTATTATAGTGGCGGCGATCTCCATTCGGCAGATTAGGGGTTAATAAGTGTAGGTAGGTGGCGGTGACATTGGGGGGGCATATTAGGGGTTAATAAATATAATATAGGTGTCGGCGATGTTAGGGACAGCAGATTAGGGGTTCATAGCGATAATGTAGGTGGCGGCGGTGTCCGGAGCGGCAGATTAGGGGTTAATAATATAATGTAGGTGTCAGCGATAGCGGGACGGCAGATTAGGGGTTAATAAGTGTAAGGTTAGGGGTGTTTAGACTCGGGGTTCATGTTAGGGTGTTAGGTGTAGACTTAGAGAGTGTTTCCCCATAGGAAACAATGGGGCTGCGTTAGGAGCTGAACGCTGCTTTTTTGCAGGTGTTAGGTTTTTTCAGCCAGCTGAGCCCCATTGTATCCTATGGTATCGTGCACCAGCACGTTTTTCCAGCTTACCGCTACCGTAAGCAACGCTGGTATTGAGGATTGAAGTGGAGCTAAATTATGCTCAATGCTCACTTTTCTGAGGCTAACGCAGCCATTCAGACAACTCGTAATACCAGCGTTGTCTTAAGGGTGCACTGGAAAAAAAGGCTTGTTAGCAGCGCAGGTCTTTACCGACAAAACTCTAAATCTAGGCGTAAGTAAACGTTTTTGTGGTCACCCCCGACCTCATGTAAGTAATTAGAGTTGATAGATAGATAGATTAATCAATGAGTACCACAACCTTTTTTATTTAAAAAAAAACCTTTATATATATATATATATAAAAATATATATATATATACATATATATATAAATATATATATATATATATATATATACACATATAGAACATTATGCAAATAAAGGAACACTTTTGTCCAATTTAAACCCAGTGAGTGCCATACATTTCTATTTGGATGTATGCTGATTTGGCACCCTGGTACACTCATCTCTGCAGTAGGTGAGATTGCACATTTGGGGACTATATATATAAATACAAGGGGATAGACACAGCTGTTTGTCTTGTTTGACTATCACCATTAAGAAAGGTGTCATTATCGACACCGAAACATTTGGAATGATGGCTTTAAACTCTGAAATAAAAGCAAGTTTTATTCTGAAATATCCGGTAAGTGCTGTGTCTATGCCCTTGTTTTTATACATGTTAACACTTGCCATTCGGTGGACGCTAATCGTTTAAGTGAGTGCACTTATCACAGTGTCGCTATATATATATATATATATATATATATATATATATATATATATATAAAACAGTCAAAACGTGAATCCGCCCTCCTGGGGTGTTCCAAAGATAAGCAGGGTCTCCAGCACTTTTCAAACAGACTTTATTGGTACACAAATAGCGACGTTTCGGTGTCACAGCACCTTATTCATGCTTGCATTTGAAAAATCCTGGTTAGTCTCTGTTTCTGTTGGAGCTATATATATATATATATATATATATATATATATATATATATATATATATATAGTATATATATATATATGTGTGTGTGTGTGTGTGTATATATATATATATATATATATATATATACACATATATATATATATATTTTTTTTTTGGCAAGTTCAAGATGCTTAGCTTCATACCCGTGCTCAAAAATTCCTGACTGTTACTGCCAACAAATGCCATCTGTTTATAGGATTCCCCTCACAATGAGGACGCTTGCTTGGCGGGCCTCAAGAGAGAATTCTATCATTTGGGAGGCATACCTAATGTGTTGGGGGCAATAGACTGCACCCATATTGCTCTGTGTGCTTCAAGGGGCCCAGGAAATGTTATATCACAATAACAATCACTTTCATTCTATCAAAGTGCAGTTTGTGTGTGATGTGAACATGCACATTATGAATGTGTTTGCAGCCTTTCCTGAGTCGACTCACGATTCTTACATCCTCAGACAGTTGTCTAATAGGGAGACAGTTTTCTAATAGATAACTTATTGGCCAGCCGTGCAAGAATTAGTAATATATAGGAGCTTATTGTATTTCTCTTTAAAAAGGGGAGGTGCATATGTCATTTTATTTTTAGCATTTGTTATTCTGTTATCAAGGGTTTTTTTTTCTCATTTTAATTAAATGTTTGAATTTTGCTCTCTGTCTCTCTCACACTGTTTGTCTCTTTTTCACCCTCTGTGTCAAGCTATCCTGATTATTACTGCATGTGCTAGACTTGTGGAAATATCACAATACATTTAAAGGGAAAGTGTATGCATTTTTGTTAGAAAATCAGAAACCATTGTTTTAATATTTGGTTATACTTTTTCATATTTTTTTTTTCATAAAATCATAAAATGTAATTAATATTGTTCAATGAAAATATGTATTCATTTGCAATCACAATGACCTTTGATGTGTTTAACAATGTAAAAATGTATATTGACTATGCAGATGTTAACAGAATGTCATAGCCATGTGGTGTTGTCTGCACAATCTAGCCCACAGTGAATTCTGAAAACAAATACATGGATGCTTATTGCATCTACTTTATAAAGTGAATCAAATGCCAATGTCATGTGCTTATGGTTTAAATTTCTGACATTTCAAATCTATTCAATCATTTAATCCATTTAGACAAGGAGGCAATGATTTTACAAATGTAGCTCTTAATTAAAATATGATACTTAGACTTAAACGAACATTTCAGCCAAAATTAGAATCCACATGGATTCATTTCAGGTTTAATTAGAAGTATTTTTGTAATATACATGTACTGTATTAGCATAAATGCTTCTAATAAAAGTTATAGCTGTTTCAAACGTGTATTTAAGTATGCACCGTGCACCAGCATTTTAGGCACAGCACTTGCTCAGAGAACTTAAGGTGCTTGTACCATCTGGTAATGACTCAGTTTGTTAAATGCTGACATGATAAAAGCCCCACTGGCACTCTGAGCAGCTGCAGTATTTAAAATGCTGGTGCTCTGAGAATATCTAGCTATGCTTCACATTAACGTGCAGAGAAAAAAGTTACCACTAAAACAGTAATAACCTTTACTAGAAGCATTTTTTCCAATAAATATGTATTGCAAATATGTTTCTATTCAAAGATGTAATTCATCTATGGGCTTTTCCATTTTGACTGGAACATCCCCTTAAATAGGGCATATTAAACATTTTTTATTATTATTTTAAATAATATGTATTTCTAGACAATGTTCTAAATTATTTAATTATTACACTTCAGTAGGTGATTTGGACACATTTTGAAAAACTGGTTACTCAAAGCAGTACGTAACGTAATCCCACCAGTGAGCCTGAAGATGCCTACAATGAAGCTCTTCACTGGACCAGAGCTGTTTTAGAAAGAGTGTTTGGGCTCCTCAAGATGCGTTTGCGGTGTCTTGATTGGTCTGGTGGGACACCACAATAGCCCTGAGAAGGTCGTGAAGATTGTGATTGCCTGCAACATCCTTCATAACATAGTCCAGAAAGTAGGATTCCTGAGTATCTAATAGAAAGGGATGATGAAGAGGAAGAGCCAGGCCTTGGAGGAAGGGGCCAATGTAATAGCCGCATTAATTCACAGTTACTTTATAAGTTAAAGAAAGTTGCAAAATATTCAAATGTTTCTCTTATTTAAATATATAAATCTTAATTAATGCTTCACTTAAAAGCTAGTCACAAGAACAAAAAATGGATATGCCAATGATTAGATCTTATATGTTTTGTCCCCCTTCCTTAAAGGGACACTGAACCCAATTTTTTTCTTTTGTGATTCAGATAGAGCATGCACTTTTAAGCAACTTTCTAATTTACTCCTATCATTATTTTTTCTTTGTTCTCTTGCTATCTTTATTTGAAAAAGAAGACATCTAAGCTTTTTTTTGGTTCAGACTCTGGACAGCACTTTTTTATTGGTGGATGAATTTATCCACCAATCAACAAGGACAACTCAGGTTGTTCACCAAAAATAGGCCGGCATCTAAACTTACATTCTTGCATTTCAAATAAAGATACCAAGAGAATGTAGAAAATTTGATAATAAGAGTAAATTAGAAAGTTGCTTAAAATTTCACGCTCTATCTGAATCACAAAAGAAGAAATGTGGCTTCAGTGTCCCTTTAATGATTGATCCTGTCTAAACATAATTTTTGTCAACCATTTAAAAGGGTTATACCATTATCTAATTGGCTACACATTGGTTTAACCAGTACACCTATTTAACCCTATACATACTACTACCAATAAATTAATATAATCAAACTTCAACTTAATATCTAGATATTATTCATATTGGATTTAGCATTGCACATAATCACATCAAATAATTATACCAATATATAGAAATTGATCTGAATAAATAAGTCAATAAAAATGTTATGTATGGTGATAATAAAATTCCTTTATAATAGTTTATTATATCAAACTCAGAATTAAAATCCATGGGGAACCTGTGTATCTAATCTTAACATCCAATAAACATCTTGCTGTTTTAAAAAATTTATTTGTCATATTATGTGATTTAATAACATAATGTTAATGAATAATGAAACATTTTCTTAAATCAAAATGTTGGTTGGATGAAACAATCAAACATTGCATGAAGAGCGTTATGCTTGTCTTTTCATGGTTGCAACAGTTTGTACGTTATTTTTGGAGTATAAATACAGAAAATATTTACAATGTTTATCCAATTTTGAAATAAAAATTTTAACTCAACAATATTAGAACAAGATCATCTATATTTATATACAGTATTTATAAATATATCATTTTTCAAAACATATCTGTTAGTTTGGCTTAATTTTTATTATAAAAAACAGGCATACAGGTGGATGTATTCTGTTATGTAACATTATTGACACACACATGAATTCACAACCTTGAAGAGTTTCTCACAAAAACTTGTTATGCAAGAATTGTTTGTTGAATTTTCAGTTCTCAGAACGAGTGATAAAGCTGGAAGAAGAGCTCAAGGATCACAACCACCAGAACTCAAACTGTATGAGGTGACATTAAACAGGTTAATGGGACAATCCCTTCTTCACCTGCAACATGGTCACCTCCTGCAGAGCAGGCTTCCTCCCTTGAGTCTCCAGAGAGGGGGCTCCCTCTGGCTCTGGTTAAAAAGCCAGTGCTTCACATGGTGGTGACCTGGGTTCCCAACAGCAACAAGAGACTGGCCATAGTAATTTATATTCAAAAATAGAAAAAATTAGATTTTTTAAACATTTTTAAAATAAACATTGTTTTAAAAAAAGTCGCCATATTTTATAATAAAATTTAAAAAAAATTGAAAGAATTCAATATTAATATCTAACATTATATATGTTGTGTGTTTTTTAAAAAAGAAAGGGATAGAGTTTAATCACAAATGCATTTAAATGCTAGTTATTGAATGTTTAAACATTTTACACTCATTCTTTTGATTGTTCACTACTGTAACATCCACAAAATGGCTTCCACATAAGTTTAATTTTTACAATGCCTTAAGCGAATGATAGAAGCTGTCGTAAATGCGCACTACTGTAAATGTCAACAAAATAGCTTCCACATAAGTGATTAACTTTTACAATGCCTTAAAGTGACCTCTAACAATAATCATCAAGGAAGTAAAAATAATTTTGCCATAATATACAGTACCTCCTTTCATATTGAGCAAAACCACATAGAACATTTTACATTAAAATAATGTGTACCGTAATATTTTTTAATCAAAAGGCGATCTTTCCCCTTTGTATGGCGATCCCATCCACACAGTGGCAAGGGGGCTGGGCACATTCACGGATCTCACGTCATCCCTTCGTGAGCTAGTACGCAATTGTATGTATAACATCCTCCCCCACCAGCACTGAACTATTTACTCACTTTGCTGTGAAACCAGTGATCGGTTGCAGCTTTCCACTTTTCATCACTGACTCCAATAAAGGGACAAGTGAAAAAAATAAAAAGCATCTATTTTTTGTAAAAAAAAAGCATTTACTGAAATAATTAACCAAAAATAGTAAAGTAAATTAGTTAATGTCTTATCATAATAATAATTCTAAAGGATTTCATGATCAGTAAAACTATCCTGGCATTTAGTTATATTAGATTATATATAGCGCTGATCCCTTTCTGTACTGTACACTAGATGTGCTGTAAGTGCTATTCGCTCCTCTATCTAAGCTGTACCATATGTGTGCTGCTTAGAGAGACGGAGAGAGAACAAATCTGTAATGTGGACAAACGTCATAAAAAATAACTTCTAAGGCAGGGCTCTTCTGACAACATGGATGATCGCATCATGTGACCGCTTGTAATCTTGTAACGCACGTTACAACATGGTGGCTCCCTGTCTAACACATATACTGCGGTTTGGCAGAAAACTACAAAAGAGTATAATTCGGCAATGACAGGTCAGATGCATATAATATTGTTAACATGGAGGTTGCTGCTGCATAAACATTATATTTATTGCAAACATGAATGTTGAGGTGTTTAGTGTCCTTTTAAGAAAATAATAGTTGCTATTGAAAATATTTTTAAATTACAAAAATATATTTTTATATAAATTATATTTATTATCAAATTGTAAGACATTGAATAAAGTATTTTAAAATTGTGACTCTTGTTAGATATGCACGTTATTATTATTGTCATTTATAGGTTGAACTCGATGGACTTCTGTCTTTTTTTAATCTCATCTACTATTTTACTTTGTTATTTTACATTCATATGACCGTTAATTTGAATCTCATTTCTCTAATAGCTCAGAAAGAGGTTGTTGAGATGTCCTCCTTGACCGCGGTGTTAGAGGCAGGTATGTATGCATAGTTAAATGATGTTATAAGTTCTTTCAATATCTCCCTATTTTTTTTTTTATTTTTTTTTTTGTATATTGCACACAAATTTTTTATCTTTCTAATTTAAATCTGTCTCTCATACTCTCTCTGGAAAGGTGATAACTAAGCGCCAACTATATAATGCAACAGACCTCCAGCTATAATAAAATGGCATCTAGTTGCCAAGGGTGGATTCAATTTTAAGATTGGATATCAGAGCGCCAAACAACGTAGGCAGGGTCTATGGGCAGATAGTCAAATACCAAAGGTAACAATAGGTTGAAATAATATGATTTAATACATAAGATAAAGAAGTTGGTACATTTAAAATGATACAAGAATTAGTCATGGATCCATGTTACACTTTAAAATATATATTGAAACACTAGGAACAATTTAAAAATGCTTGTAGAACAATTAATAGCAACAACAAAAAATCTAACAAATAATGTCTATCGCATAAAACTTAAATTCTAATATGTGAATGCTAGGAGCGCTTATGCACATTCTATTTATAAAAACAATGGGTTACAATGCACAGGTGGATACATTCCAGGTTGCTTGAAACCGGTGGGTGTGAAATGTAAGTGGCTCCGAATTGGGGTTTTGCCTATGTGTTTATCCAAAATTGTGTAAATCCTAACAAGTGGACAAAATATGTTACAGGAATGTCTAGAACCTGAATTCAAAATATAAGACCTGATGTTGTGCCTATGTGTTTATCCAAAAATGGTGTAGATCCTAACAAGTGAAAAAATGTGAGAAAAATATTGCAGGGGTGTGTGAACCTTATTTTCAAAATAAACAATGAATTCAAAATAAAACCATATACAAGTGAATTTTTGACAAATCAACTAATGCAAACATAAAGCATAAATAGAACCAAAAAAAACAAAAAAACAGCACAACTTTAACGTGTGTTCAAATGTGTTTCTGCTTGCAAACTGTGATGTGATGTGAACAAATATCTATTATAAACACTGATAGTGGCAAAACTTTGTGATTGGATTGAAATTGAACACAGGCTCTAAATTGATACCCTAAAATACAAATCTAAAGGGCTCAGAGTTGCTGAGCTAGATATAAGGGACTTGCTCAAAGAGCCTCAAGATGTTAATTAAAAGAGACCATATAACAACATTGGGTTAAAAAACGGATGATATAACATAAAATGATTAAAAGTCCAAATAAATATTCAATTTGGATAATAAGAATCTTGCTATAGTCTATCTCAATATGGATCCCAACTGCTGATTATGTAGAAATCTTCTTGGGCGGTAGTTAACAAATAATTCCAACTTGCAATGTTGTCCCTTACCTGCCAAAAAAGGAAAGGCAAACAATAGTGCAGATGGCTTCTTAATGTGATCACAATTAAAATACTCCTTACCAGTCAACCGGTTTTCGGTCTCCACTGACCTTTCTCAAGACTCAAGAGTTTTGGATAAACACATAGGCACAACCTCAGGTCTTATATTTTGAATTCAGGTTCTAGACATTCCTGTAACATTTTTTGTCCACTTGTTAGGATTTACACAATTTTGGATAAACACATAGGCAAAACCCCAATTCGGAGCCACTTACATTTCACACCCACCGGTTTCAAGCAACCTGGAATCTATCCACCTGTGCATTGTAACCCATTGTTTTTATAAATAGAGTGTGCATAAGCGCTCCTAGCATTCACATATTAGAATTTAAGTTTTATGCGATAGACATTATTTGTTAGATTTTTTTTGTTGTTATTTATTGTTCTACAAGCATTTTTAAATTGTTCCTAGTGTTTCAATATATATTTTAAAGTGTAATATGGATCCATGACTAATTCTTGTATAATTTTAAATGTACCAACTTTTTTATCTTATGTATTAAATCATATTATTTCAACCTATTGTTACCTTTGGTATTTGACTATCTGCCCATAGACCCTGCCTACGTTGTTTGGCGCTCTGATATCCAATCTTAAAATCTCATACTCTCTCTCACAGTCTCTTAATAATAGTTTCTCTCCTTGCCATTCTCTTTTTTCAATTGTTCACTTTCTTAAATTTGATTGCAATCTTTCTCTATTAACATTTTTATACGCTTCTCTCTGTGATTTTGTCTTTATCTTTGTCTATCAGTTTATCTCTCTCTTAATCTGCTTAACTCACTTTCTCTCTCTCAGTTTCTCTCACTCTAGCTATATCTCATAGACTCTCTCTTTTAATTGATTCACCTATAATTTTAATAATTAAATTGCAAGCTCATAATAATAAAATTAACATATCCATATAAGTTTTTAATAGACATTTGTTCATTTTATAGACAAAAATGATTCCACAAAGGACCCCCATGTGGTTCAACCAAAAGCCTTGATAGTAAATATCAATGGGCTGGATTTCAAGTTGCACGCTCAGACCATACGCCGCACACTGCATCAAATTGATCTGCATGGCTGTAGTCCCAGAAGGAAGCCTCTTCTAAAGATGATGCACATGTTTGCTGAAGATAAGCAGACTAAGGACATGGATTACTGGAACCATGTCCTGTGGTCCGATGACACCAAGATAAACTTATTTGGTTCAGATGGTGTCAAGTGTATGTGGCGGCAATCAGGTGAGGAGTACAAAGACAAGTGTGTCTTGACTATAGTCAAGCATGGTGGTGGGAGTGTCATGGTCTGGGCCTGCATGAATGCGGCCGGCACTGGGGAGCTGCAGTTCATTGAGGGAACCATGAATGCCAACATGTACTGTGACATACTGAAGCAGAGCATGATCCCCTCCCTTCGGAGACTGGGCCACAGGGCAGTATTCCAACATGATAACGAAAACCCCAAACACACCTCCAAGACAACCACTGCCTTGCTAAAGAAGCTGAGGGTAAAGGTAATGGACTTGCCAAGCATGTCTCCAGACCTAAACCCTACTGAGCATCTGTGGGGCATCCTCAAAAAGAATGTGGGGGAGCGCAAGGTCTCTAACATCCACCAGCTGAAAAAAAATGTGATGTTGTCATGGAGGAGTGGAAGAGGACTCCAGTGGCAACCTGTGAAGCTCTGGTGAACTCCATGCCCAAGAGGGTTAAGGCAGTGCTGGAAAATAATGGTGGCCACACAAAATATTAACACCTTGGGCTCAATTTGGACATTTCCACTTAGGGGTATACTCACTTTTGTTGCCAACGGTTTAGACATTAATAGCTGTGTGTAAAAAAATTATAAAAATATGATAAAAAAATTGAAAAAAACACACTTTTTCTAACTTTGACCCCAAAAATCTGTTACACATCTACAACCACCAAAAAACACCCATGCTAAATAGTTTCTAAATTTTCTACTGACTTTAGAAATACCCTATGTTTACATGATCTTTGCTTTTTTTGCAAGGTATAGGGCAATAAGTACAAGTAGCACATAGCTATTTCCAAACAATTTATTTTTTCAAAATTAGCGATAGTTAAATTGTAGCACTGATATCTGTCAGGAATCCCTGAATAAACCTTCACATGTATATATTTTTTTTTTAGTCAACGACCCAAAGTATTGATCTAGTTTCATTTTGGTATATTTCATGCCACCATTTTACAGCCAAATGCGATCAAATAAAAAAAAACTTTAACTTTTTCACAAACCTTAGGGGTTTCTCACTGAAATTATTTACAAACAGCTTGTGCAATTATGGCACAGATGGTGGGAAATCCTTTTCTAGGATCCCCTTTGTTCATAAATAGCAGACATATATGGCTTTGGCATTGCTTTTTGATAATTAGAAGGCGACCAAATACCCCCAGAGCCAGGATGAAGGTATAAGGGCTAATAGTTAGCAACTTGCGGTGGGTATGTGGCAGCATAGGGGGTAAAAGATAGATACTTGTGGTGTGTATGCAGCAACATAGGGGTTAATAGATAGATACTTATGGTGGGTATGTGGCGGCATAGTGGTTAATAGATAGACACTTGTGGTGGGTATATGGTGGCATTGGGGTTAATAGGTACATGAGGTGGGTATTTGGTGGTATAAGGGTTAATAGTTATCGACTTGCAGTGGGAATTTGGTGGCATAGGGGTTAATAGATAGTTACTTTCAGTGGGTATGTGGTGGCATAGGGGTTAATAGTTAGTAATTTGCGGTTGGTATGTGGCGGTATAAGGGTTAATAGTGACTTGCAGTGGGTATGTGGCAATTTAGATCTTTATAAGTGTACTATTAGTTGTGATCGTGGTTTATTTTGGTTTAGGGGTATTAGGATTAGCCATTAGGCACAGAAGTTATATTCAAGGGATCCCTTTATCATGCATTGCCAATATGGTCGGCAATGTTGGGTTTGTCTATAGCCAGCATCGCTGACCTATTGCATGTATAGTCAGCGCTGCGGAATCTGTTGGCGCTCTATAAATACCTGATAATAATAATAATAGTAAACGCCTCTTGATGATGCCACTATGTTGGGAGCTTGGAATATTTTGACAGGCTCGCTCAACATAGGGGTGGATTCCTTTTAATATTTTGCCGTCTCATACCACTTTCGATAATCGGTGCCTCAGGATGAAGTCCAAATTGATAAGTAGCTTAATTGTAAATATCTTTCTGGGATCCTGAGGTAGATAAAAATATCAAACCTCTGGCTTTGAAGGTGTTAAACAATATTGAATAAGTTATATAAGTTTTAAACATAATTAAGAAATAATTTATATATCTATAGCCAAAGTTTAAGCAATTAAAATTTTATAAAAAGTATTTTTAATATTGCATGAACTTTACATTTGACACCATTTATTACATAAATGATAAAATTATTTATGACATTCCAAATAAGAACAGATTAAAAATAAATTCTAGCAGTTTATTTTTGAATGTATCATGATTAGATTTCTTTAATATTAAAAACTCAACTTACAATACAAAAGGTCATAGAAAGATTAATGTAAGATCACACATAATGACAGTCATATAACAAAGTTAAAAAGTTTTGTGAAAAAAGTTAAATACAAAAGATATACTTAGTTAAATATGTATGGCTGTTTAGGCTTGATTCTAATCAGCCCAACCAACCCACAAAATTACAAATCTGTAATTTTAAAGAGCCTCCTTTAACGAATTATACAAATTCCCACACTTAAAGGTATAGTAAAGAAAAAATTGTTCATGATTCAAAATGAGCATGCATCTTTCCAATTAACTTCTGTTATCTAATTTGCTTTGTTCTCTATTGTTTGTTAAAAATCTGGCCTACTGGGAGCTAGCTGCTGAATGGTGGTTGCAAATATATTCCTCTTGTCAATGATTTACCAGATTTATTCAGATCGCTACCAGTGGTGCATAGTTGCTCCTTCATCGAAGATGCTAAGAGAATGAAGCAAATTTGATAAAGTTGTTTGAAAGCATATGCTCTATTTGAATAAAAAAAATGGGTTTTATGTC
Source organism: Bombina bombina (assembly GCF_027579735.1). Lineage (NCBI taxonomy): Eukaryota > Metazoa > Chordata > Amphibia > Anura > Bombinatoridae > Bombina > Bombina bombina. Next base: position 600,205,455 of record NC_069502.1, read on the forward strand.
CCTTTAAAAACAGCCAACAAATAATAACATCTTTTAAAATAAAACAGATGCCACTTTTGAGTTAATATCTTAATTACCAATGTTAGCAAACACAATTTTAAAATATTGAAACAACACTGAATACCTTTCTCCGCTCTGCTTTTCAGAAATTCCGATTATCCTAGCTTTAGTGTAGCTATAATCTAGATTTTATTAAAGACACAGAGACAAATATTTTGAATTACTTTCAATTTACTGCTCTGACAGCTTTTAAAGTATACAGTGAAAATATTAGTAAACATAAAACATGTGAAACAATAGAGAAAACAAAAGAACCAATAAGGACAAAGCCATGGATGTAGAAGAAGATATCAGCCAATCAGCATACTCATAATGTCCATAAACAGTCCAGAGTGCACCAATACCTCCTCTTTCTTGTTTGATGCGAATAGGTAAAAAGGACATTAAAGAAGGAAGGAACATATTACAGCACCATAACAACTGGAACATGAACAACCAATAACAGAAAATCAAAATAATTCTGAAGACAGGATGGAGAAACTTGAGGTTGAGGCAGGAGAGTATTCTTCTGGGAATCTGTCTAGGCTGAAGAAGAATTTTGAACAGATGACGTAGATTTCGAGGAGTGATAGGAGAATCCAAATCAGTTGAAGGAGACGTTTTGAGAGGTGGATGCTGGAAATAAAAATATATATTAATAAACAAATCAAATATCATTTTAATACTGGGAGGGAACAGAAAGATTGCCAGGGTAGGAAAATATTTGTCTCTGTGTCTTTAATAAAATCTAGATTATAGCTACACTAAACCTAGGATAATCGGAATTTTATTACAAGACCAGATTTAAAGCAAAAAAGGATCATGAAATTAAAGAAAAAGCAGCGTTATTAATAGGTTTAAAATAAAATTGTCTAAAGGTGGAGTTTGAAGACCAGTCAGCTGCATTTAAAATATCTTGGAGGGAAGAGGATTTTAAAAAGACTTTAGAGGCAGAAGTTCCACGAACGGAGTGAGCTGAGAAATATTCTTCCACACCAGAAAGAAGCATAATCCATTTTACCCACCTGGCAATAGAAGTAGAGGAGACAGGTTTGAAAGGGGAAACAAAAAGAGATGAGAAGTTGAGAAGAAAAAAGACGTAAAGGTTGAGTACGAGACAAATACTCCTTCAACAAAGGACAACACACATCTTAGTATGATCAGAGAAATAAGGATACCATATAGATAGAGAAAGACATTTAGTTCTTTTAGAAACGATAAAGGTGACACCAAAAGGAGAAAACATTTTAGAATTAATATCAATGGCACGAACATCAGAAACTCTGCGAAAAGAGAGAAGACAGAGAAGAGTGACAAGATTAGCTGACAGCTGTTTGAGAGAAAGAAGACCATTAGAAGGCCAATTTCTAAGAAAGGACAAAACCAAATCTACATCCCAAAAGAAAGAGTATTTAGAAGTAGGAGGTTTTTGGATACAAATTGCTTTGAGAAGTCTGCAGACCTGATGGATTTTCCCAACAGGGGTATTATTAATAAGGACGTGACCAGCAGAGATAGCCGAACAAGCTATATTGATAGATCTATAGACAAGACCTGAGTCAAAAAGAAAAGAGAAATGATTTAAAATGAAATTCAAAGGAGCTGAAAAGGGATCCAAGTCCCTCTGGACACACCAGCCAGACCACTTGGACCAAGCTGAGAGATGACATCTTTTGGTTCCAGGAGCCCAAGAGTATTATAATAAAGGTCCGAAAGTCCATTGAGAGACCAAGATCCCCTAAAAGCATCCAAGCAACAAGAGTTAGAGATTTGGAAAGCAACAGGGGATGAAGGAATCCCAGGGGATCTAGGAGGAGATGAGGGATGGAAGGAATAAGTAGGGGAGGAAGGAAAGAGAGTTCCAGAAGAGAAGGGTACCAAGACTGGGATGGTCACAGGGGGGTGATCAGGAGAAGAGATATTGGGTTCCTGCGAATATAAGCCAGAGTCCGAGCAATCATAGAAAAGGGGGGGAAAGCGTAAGCTCCTGAAGGGGGCCACACTTGAAGGAAAGCGTCCATGGCAGAGGCGTCTGGGTCCGGGGTCCAGCTGAAAAAGGGTCTGACTTGAAAATTGAAACAAGAGGCAAAAAGGTTAAGAAGGAAAGGGCCCCTGAGAGAAGAAATCTTTAGGAAAATACTCCTGTCCAATTTCCTATTGTTGGAGTCCTTCAAATAGCGAGAACCCCAATCTGCAGCCTGATTGGATAGACCCGGAATAAATTCCGCAGAAATAGAAATATTCTTGTAGAGGCAAAAATGAATGAATTTTTTTGTAAGATCTGAAAGAGGTTTTGATTTTGTGCCTCCTAAACGATTTAGATATCGAACTGCTGAAAGGTTGTCCAAGCGAAGAAGAACCGAAGTAGGAAGGTTGGACTTGACAAAACTCTGAATTGCAAAGGATCCTGCCAGAAGTTCTTTGCAGTTGATATGAAGATTGGATTCTAGAAGGGTCCATTTGCCACCTGTGATTGTGGAACCGCAACGTGCTCTCCAGACGGAGTTGCTTGCATCTGATTCTATGACAAATCTGGAACAGAACCGAAGATTGCTTTGCCGTTCCATGCCTCTATGTTTTGAATCCACCAGATGAGCTCTTCTTTGGCTTCTGGGGATAAGGAAACAAAAGTTATTCTTACCTGATAAACCCATTTATTTAATGGTGGTGAAAGTGCACAAGACTGTGGAAACTCAACTCCTGACCATCAGGAGGAGGCAAAAATAACCAACATACATAGAACTTTGAATCCCCCCCTACTTCTCTGTACATCTCAGTCTAAGGTATAGCCAAGAGGAGGAGAAAAGCAGGAAAGGACAAAAGCAGGGTAAATTAGGTGCAGGCCAGAACTGTTGCCAACAAGAAAAAAATAAAAAGAGTGAGTCTCATGGACTCTCACCACCATGAAAGAAATTAGTTTATAAGGTAAGCATAACCTTTGTTTTCTTTCATAAAGGTGGTGACAGTCCATGAGTCATTACCTGTGGGATCTAATACCAAGGTAGCAGAGTCCACGATACCACAAAAAAAGTGGTACAAAAGTAAAAGCAGGCACATCATTGACCAGACACTGCGGTGTGGAGAACTTTCCAACCAAAACTATCCTTAGAGAAAGCAAAAACATAAAAATAAAACTTTTAAAAACTTGTTAAGAGAAGACCAATTTGTTGCCTTGCAAATTTGTTCCACAAAAGCCTCATTCCTGAAAGCCGAGGAAGTGGAAACAGAGTGAGTGAGTGGTAATATGAGGTAATATGAGGTGGAGGAGGTTTCCTCACCTCCAAATAAGGCTTATGAATAAATTGTCTGGTAACTAAGCAAGTTTTCTATGGTACAAAACCGAAAAAAAATTACATTTTACCTTTTAAGAAACTAGCAGATACACCATTGTCTTACCTATCCTGAAGAATCTGTAGAATCCTGAAAGAATCCTAAAAATAACCCTTATTGGTACACCATTAAAGAAAAACTTTAATAATGGAGTCACAAAAACCTCTTTAGCAAAGAACTAAGTGTTCAATCTCCAAGTCATCAAATTAAGAGCTTTAAAATCTGAATGGTCAAAAGGGCCCTGAGAAAGAAAATCTTGTTGTAACTGAAGCTGGACACCTGAACCCAAATATGCATACCAAGTTCTGCAGGTACAAGCTGGAGCTATCAGAATGACTGATGCCCTGTCAGGTCTTGTTACACTGTGCCTTTAAATTGGTTATTGCTATCATCCAGCTTGCTATTTAAGCCACCACCTACCTGCACTCATTTCTGGTTTATTTTGATTTCAAGCCCGCTGTTAGAAGTTTTCCTGTGTACCGCAGTTACTTCCTATCCAGACCTACCCTGAATCCTGTGATTGAGCACTCGATCGCCACTGCTGTGATCGGAACTTCAGCATGCATCCTGCGACCTCCTCCTTTCCACCTTCGTCTCTCTGGCTTTGAGACATCATCAGTAAAAGCCGCAAATGTCTCAGCTCGTAGCACAGATCTTTGTGAGTTGCCGCACAAACTGTTCTCCTCAGACCGCAACACAGTCCCAAAGAGAACAGCACCTGCTTCTGGCTTACATTTTGTGACTTCCTCCAGATCACAGGTCGTATACTTACCAGTTAAGAGTTGTTGTCATTGAAGTTAACTCTCTAGCTGTGTTCCAGTTTGTTCTGCATTTCTTATGTTGCCTTGTATAATGCATCTGAGGTTGAATAGAGAAGCGTGACTAATCATTACAAGCAAAGCAGTGATACTATGCCAGACTCCCAGTTACAGTCTTATTTACTTAATTAAAGGCTAAGGTACGTCTGGCTATATAAAGGTAGAAGGATAACAATTGCTATAAGTTATAGCTGTTACCCTTACTGCCACAATAAATCCTAACCAGTGTATTAATTAATAGAACCTAATAGCCATATTGCAAGCAGGGTCAAATTGTTACTTATAGAACCAATTCTTACATATCCTTGACATAATAAACCAGCCTTCCTTTATACAAGAGGAACATGGATCCTGTAGATGTGGCTAACCAGGTTGTAACCCTCACACAACATGTAGATGCATTAACACAAACCATTAGAGACTTACAAACTGATAGCCAGACTCTCAGGGGTTGCATTACAGAACTATACGCAGCTAAAGCCAATGCCACAGAATTTTCACCAGAACCCCAGGTTTTACTCCCTGATAAATTTAGTGTTAATAGATCTTTATTTAAATAATTTAGAAATGCCTGCCTTTTACTATTTGAGCTCAAGCCGAAAACGTACTCCCCTGACAGAATAAAGGTTTTGCCCATCATATCTTACCTCAGGGGTGAGCCACGAGCCTGGGCAGATTCTTATTATGAAACACAGAGTTCAACACTTAATTATTTGGATAATTTCCTAAAAGCACTCTCTTCCATATATGACGATCCATTTAAACAAAATTCAGCTGAGATTTCCCTCAGAGCACTCAAACAGGGAAAACATCCAGTTGAAGATTATATTGCACAATTTAAAATATACGCAATAGACTCCCAGTGGAATGAGGTATTGTTGAGAAACCAGTTCAGACATGGTTTATCAGATGATATAAAGGATGAACTATCAAGAAGTGGCATCCCAGACAAATTAGAAGACCTATATACTATATGTACTACCATTGACAGACGACTCCGCGAACGCAAGCTGGAGAAAGCTAATGCATCTGCACCTTATAGATGAAACTCCCCTACTACTGCTCAACCAAGGGAGTCATAAATTCATATGGAGATCAGTTTCCTTAAAGGCCCCCTCACTGAAGAGGAAAAAAACAGAAGACAAGTATTGAATTTATGCATGTATTGTGCCTGGAGTGAACATGAAGTAAGGAACTGCCCTATATTGAAGAAAATGAAGACCGGTAAGGAATCACATTTATCTTTAGGCCTTACTGTTAACAAATCTGCAAACCCATATTTCACCCAATCTTTCTGCCTACAGTGGGATCGGTTCAGCCTAAACACTGAAGCAATAATAGATACTGGAGCCTGTGGAAATTACGTGAACCTCCAGTTTGTTACCATAAATAAAATTCCTACCCTTGCAAAGAAACATCCTGTGTCTGTTACTTTGATTGATGGTACTCCTATTTCCTCAGGTCCTATCACACATCAGACCATACCAATTCTTTTTAGTACTAGCTCTGGGCATAGGGAGGTAATTACCTTTGATGTTATTTCTAGTTCTATTTATCCTATCATACTAGGGTTGTCTTGATTAAATCTACATCAACCCACATTTTTATGGAAGGATACGACTCTATCACTCACATCACAGTATTGCAGATATACCTGTTACCCCTTAAATAACATATTACTATTGACACCTACAACACTTCCTTCAGTCTATAAAGATTTCTTTGATGTGTTCAACAAAAAAGAAGCTGAACACCTCCCCCCTCATAGGCCATACGACTGCCCTACTGATTTATTACCAGGTTCCTCAATACCCTATGGCCACATTTATCCTCTTTCAAAACCTGAATTAGACCACCTAAAATCTTATCGACAGGAGAATTTAACCAAAGGCTTCATCAGACCTTCCACCTCTCCAGCTGGAGAAGGTATATTTTTCATTAAAAATAAGGATAACTCACTTAGGCCCATAATAGACTATAGAGAATTAAATTAACGAACTAGGAAAAACCAATATCCATTACCCCTCATACCAGAACTAATAGAGAGGTTACGCAGAGCCATGGTCTACACAAAATTAGACCTTAGAAGTGCTTACAACCTCATCAGAATCAGAGCCGGTGACGAATGTCTGACAGCTTTTCGAACCAGATATGGCCTCTATGAATATACTGTCATGCCATTCGGGCTATGTAACGCCCCGGCTACATTTCAATGTTTTATTAATGACATTTTCAAAGATATTCTGGATCTATTTCTTGTAGTGTATCGAGATGATATTCTCATTTTCTCCCAATCTCTAGAACAACACATTACACATGTTAGGACCATTCTAGCACATTTACGCAAACATAGACCTAGATTTAGAGAGATTTAGCCAATCAGATTGAGCTTGAATTCTATTGGCTGATCGGAACAGCCAATAGAATGCGAGCTCAATCTGATTGGCTGATTGGATCAGCCAATCGGATTGAACTTGAATCTGATTGGCTGATTCTGATCGCCTGGATGAGCATGTCTACCGGTCCGGATTTCCTCTTCTTGCCGGATTGGATGAAGACTTTGGACCCTCTTCTGGACCTCTTCTTGCCGGATAGGATGAAGACTTCGGACCCTCTTCTGGACGGATCAGTGATACCCGGCGTGATGAAGATAAGGTATGGAGATCTTCAGGGGCTTAGTGTTAGGTTTTTTAAGGGGTGTTTGGGTTAGATTAGGGGTATGTGGGTGGTGGGTTGTAATGTTGGGGGGGCGGTATTGTATGTTTATTTAAATGCAAAAGAGCTGTTTTCTTTAGGGCATGCCCCGCAAAAGGCCCTTTTAAGGGCTGGTAAGGTAAAAGAGCTGTTTTTATTTAAGAACTTTTTATTTTAGAATAGGGTAGGGCATTATTTTATTTTGGGGGGCTTTGTTATTTTTTTAGGGGGCTTAGAGTAGGTGTAATTAGTTTAAAATTCTTGTAATCTTTTTTTATTTTTTGTAATTTAGTGGGGGGTTTTTTGTAATTTAGTTTAGTTGATTTAATTGTAGATAATTGTAGATAGTTTAGTTAATTAATTTATTGATAGTGTAGTGTTAGGTTTAATTGTAACTTAGGTTAGGATTTATTTTACAGGTAATTTTGTAATTATTTTAACTAGGTAGCTATTAAATAGTTATTAACTATTTAATAGCTATTGTACCTAGTTAAAATAAATACAAAGTTGCCTGTAAAATAAATATAAATCCTAAAATAGCTACAATATAATTATTCATTATATTGTAGCTATATTAGGGTTTATTTTACAGGTAAGTATTTAGCTTTAAATAGGATTCATTTATTTAATAAGAGTTAATTTATTTAGTTAGATAAAAAATATATTTAACTTAGGGGGTGTTAGGGTTAGGGTTAGACTTAGCTTTAGGGGTTAATACATTTATTAGAGTAGCGGCGAGGTCCGGTCGGCAGATTAGGGGTTAATACTTGAAGTTAGGTGTTGGTGATGTTAGGGAGGGCAGAATAGGGGTTAATACTATTTTTTTATAGGGTTTTTTAGGCGGGAGTGAGGCGGTTTAGGGGTCAATACATTTATTATAGTAGTCGGCAGATTAGGGGTTAATAAGTGTAGGTAGGTAGTGGTGACGTTGGGGGGGGCAGATTAGGGGGTAATAAATATAATATAGGGGTCGGCGATGTTAGGGGCAGCAGATTAGGGGTACATAGGGATAATGTAGGTGGCGGCGCTGTCCGGTCGGCAGATTAGGGGTTAAAAAAATTTATTAGAGTGGCGGCGATGTGGGGGGACCTTGGTTTAGGGGTACATAGGTAGTTTATGGGTCTTAGTGTACTTTAGAGCACAGTAATTAAGAGCTTTATGAACCGGCATTAGCCCATAAAGCTCTTAACTCCTGACTTTTTTCTGCGTCTGGAGTCTTGTCGTTAGAGTTCTAACGCTCACTTCAGCCAAGACTCTAAATACCAGCGTTAGAAAGATCCCATTGAAAAGATAGGATATGCAATTGACGTAAGGGGATCTGCGGTATGGAAAAGTCGCGGCTGGAAAGTGAGCGTTAGATCCTTTCCTGACTGACTCTAAATACCAGCGGGTGGCCAAAACCAGCGTTAGGACCCCCTAACGCTGGTTTGGACGGCTAACGCAGAACTCTAAATCTAGGCGATAGCTTGTATGCAAAATTGGAAAAATGCACTTTCCACACATCAGAAGTTACATTTCTAGGTTACCACATATCCAATTCAGGAATTAAAATGGAAGACACAAAGGTAAATGCCATTACTAATTGGCCAACCCCAAAATTTAAGAAAGATGTATAGCGATTCCTAGGTTTCGCCAACTTCTATCGTAAATTCATGCATAATTTCGCATTAATTGCTAAACCACTTACCGATCTTACTAAGATTAACTCTAAATTCATCTGGAGTGAACTTACACAATCAGTTTTTGAACATCTTAAAACCCATTTTACCACAGCACCAATACTAAAATTCCCAGATAGCAATTTACAGGGTAATAACTCTGGCGGAAAGAAATTACCCAGTGGGTGAAAAAGAACTGTTGGCCATTAAATGTTCTTTTGAACATTGGTAACACCTTCTTGAGGGTACAACATTATCCATAGTTGTTATCACTGACAAATATTTACAGACAAATAGAACTTTATCCAGCCGACAATTACGTTGGAGCCTTTTTTCTCAAGATTTGACTTCTTGGTCACTTACCGACCAGGCAGGAGGAATGGCAAGGCAGATGCCTTATCCAGACGAGACTCCAGACCAGTCATAGACAACCCTCCTTCCACAGTCATTCCAAGTACTAACTTCTTAGGAGTCTTACATACCCCTGCTTTTGGATCCGCACAAAGGTTGGAAACCACTAAACCATTAGATCTACTACAACTACAACAGGATAGTTTATACTATTATAAAAATCGTCTATATGTACCTCCAACACACAGAGAACAAATCTTACAATCTTTCCATGACTCACCACTTTCTGGACATTTGGGCATCCGTAAGACTTTGGATCTATTGCATAGGCAATGTTGCTGGCCCTCTATAAAAAAGTCTGTTAAGGATTACATAACACATTGTACAGTATATTCTACTTCAAAGTCGTCACATCAACTATCTGTTGGACTTCAACAACCTTATCCACCACCCAAGACTCCATGGAGTGATTTATCTATGGACTTCATCATCGACCTTCCCAAATCTTCTGGTTTCACTACCATACTGGTAGTGGTCGATATCTTATCTAAGATTGCACACTTCATACCTACATCAGCACTCCCCACATCTCAGCAGACATCAGACTTATTCATAAAAGAGATTGTTTGACTTCATGGTTTACCTACAACAGTCTTAAGTGATAGGGGAACACAGTTCACATAAAAATTTTGGAGACAACTTTGTAAATACTTACATATTTCACAAAAGCACAGTAAATCCTACCATCCACAGACCAAGGGTCAGACAGAGAGGACTAATCAGTGGATAGAACAATACCTGCGCTGTTACTGTTCAAAGCAACTAAATAACTGGGCAACTTACTTGCCTCTAGCAGAGTTTGCCTACAATGATAAAACTAATGACACCACCGCTCATAGTCCATTTTTGATTAATTATGGACTACACCCACGTTCAAACTACTACCCACGAGTTATCAGTTCATGTCCTCAGGTCAACGACACAATAAATAGTATTTCGGATGCATTCTCAACAATTCAGAATAACATCAAACAAGCACAAGCTTCATACAAAAAATATTATGACCTCCGACATAGACTACAAAAATCTTACCAGGTTGGCCAGAAAGTATGGCTCTCAACATAGAACCTACGTTTACAAACACCTTCCAGGAAACTTAGCAAGCAATCCATTGTACCTTTTCCTATAGTGGCTATCACCAACCCTGTAACGGTTACCCTACAGCTACCAGACTCCTACAAATTGCATTCAACTTTCCATGTGTCTTTGGTTAAGCTGTGTCCATCCACCGTTCCGACTTCGTCTGTCACCTTTCTACACAATCCACCTGCAGAAGAAACTAAGTATGATGTACACAGCATCTTGGATTATAGACTACATAAAGGCAATCTTGATTATCTACTGGCTTTGATTATGCAGAGGATTCTTGGGAGCCTGCGTCTAACATCTCCGCTCCCAGGTTGGTTTCTCTCTTCCACAGACGTAATCCGGATTGGCCTTGTCCTTAAACCATGCAGTGGTTTTCCTTTTGAGGGCCCTATGTCAGGTGTTGTTACACTGTGCCTTTAAATTGGTTATTGCTATCATCCTGCTTGCTATTTAAGCCACCACCTACCTGCACTCATTGCTGGTTTATTTTGATTTCAAGCCAGCTGTTAGAAGTTTTCCTGTGTACCGCAGTTACTTCCTATCCAGACCTACCCTGAATCCTGTGATTTAGCACTTGATCACCACTGCTGTGATCGGAACTTCAGCACGCATCCTGTGACCTCCTCCTTTTCACCTTCGTCTCTCTGGCTTTAAAACGTCAACAGTAACAGCCGCAAACATCTCAGCTCGTAGCACAGATCTTCGTGAATTGCTGCACAAACTGTTCTCCTCAGACCGCAACACAGTCACAAAGAGAACAGCACCTGCTTCTGGCTTACATGTTGTGACTTTTTCCAGATCACAGGTCGTATACTTACCAGTTTAGAGTTGTTGTCATTGAAGTTAACTCTCTAGCTGTGTGCCAGTTTTTTCTGCATTTCATATGTTGCCTTGTATAATACATCTGAGGTTGAATAGAGAAGCGTGACTAACCATTACAAGCAAAGCAGTGATACTATGCCAGACTCCCAGTTACAGTCTTATTTACTTAATTAAAGGCTAAGGTACGTCTGGCTATATAAAGGTAGAAGGATAACAAATGCTATAAGTTATAGCTGTTACCCTTACTGCCACAATAACTAAATCCTAACCAGTGTATTGATTAATAGAACCTAATAGCCATATTGCAAGCAGGGTCAAATTGTTACTTATAAAACCAATTCTTACATATCATTGACATGCCCACACATGATTTATTATTGCTATGACCCTTGGTAGCAGAACAGATGAAAATTTTAAATTAAAAGAAATGGCTAAGGAACCACTAGTGTGTCAGCTTGTTCCAAACGAGGATACCACAATCAAGCACATTATCTGTAAAGTTTGTTATTCAAAAAGGAAGGCATTAGATCTATGTATGGAAGGCCCCACCATCTCACAATCCGATTGAAGACTTCTTGGTGTAAAGCCCCTTCCCCGAATGAAAAAGTTGTTGACTGAGGAAGTTAGTTTCCCACTTGTTGACACCAGGGATGTGAATGGCTAAAAGAGTACAATGGTTTTGCTCTGCCTAAGTTAGGATATAAGAAACCTCTCTCATTGCCAAAGAACTGTGAGTTTCCTTTGATGATTTATGAAAGCCACAGCTGTCACATTGTCTGACTGAAATTGGAGAAATTACTTTTGCTTGAGAGGGGAGCAGCTTTGAAGAGCCCTGAAAATCAGCCAGAGTTGATTGGTCACCTTTCTGTCTGAGGAGACCAAACTCCTTGCTCTTTCTGAGACTCCAAAATATCACCCCATCCAGATGAATTGGTGTCTGTGTAATGACTGTCCAAGGCAGTCATATAAAAGAAATGTTTTGGTATACAGACTGGTGAGTTACCCACCAAGACAGAGATTGTCTGGTTTTATAATCCAAACATTATCTCAGCAACAATTTAGTGTAGTCTCCTTTCCACTGTTTGAGCATTCTGAGTTGGAGAGGATGTAAGTGGAATCTTGCAAATGGAATGGCATCCAAAGATGCCACCATCAACCTCACTACTTCCATGCACTGTGCTATGGAAGGATTAGATAAGGTCTGTAACATTGCACAGTTGCTCTCTGCAACTTAAATTTATGAGAGTCTATGAGAGAAAGAGTCAGGGAAACTGAGTCTATCACTGCTCCCAGAAAAGTAGCCCTTGTTTGAGAAATCAAGGCGCTCTTTGGCAAATTTATGTTCTATCCATGACTGTGAAGAAATTGGAGTAGTATGTCTGTGTAAATTCTCCCAAAATCAAACCTTTTGAATAACTTGGGAGCCGTGGCTAAACCAAATAGACGATTCACAAACTGGAAATGTCTGCCCAGAAAGTCAAACCTGAGAAATTGATAAAGATCCCTGTGAATGGGAACATGAAGACACGCGTCCTTCAGGTCGATTTTGGTCATAAACTATCCTTGTTGAACTAGGGGAAAAATAGTTCGAATTGTCTCTATTTTCAAAATGGGACCTCTTAAGAATTTATTGAGAGTTTTCAAATCTAAGATGGGTCTGAATGTCTAGAACATACTGAAAAAAGGACTTGTCTTTACAAGATCATTGGGAATGTGAGACAGAAGAAAACTTCCCCAAGAAGGCCTGGAATAAAAACATCCTGTAACCCTGAGAAACAATGTTTAGAACCCAGTGATCTGGAAAAGATCTAAACCAGGCCTTTTGAAACAGTTTCAATCTGCCCCCTACCAGACAGACATCTGGATTAGGGGCTGCACCTTCATGCTGATTTGGAAATGGAGACAGATTTCTTGGTTTGCATGGCCTTATTCCAAGAATTGCCGGGTCTCCAAGAGGACTTTGAAAAGCATGTTTTCTTATCTTAAGAGGAAGAAGATTTTTGAATACTGAAAACAGCCCACTAGCCTTAAATTTGACTTAGATCACTTATTTTGTCAAACAAAAGCTCCCTATCCACCTGTCACTGTAGCAATGATTGCATCCATCCCAGAGCCAAAAATAATCTTTCCTTGAAAGGGAAGAGACAAAAGCCTACTTTTTTAAACCAGATCTGCTGACCAGGATTTTAGCTTACAGCTCTATGAGTATGCATTGCTAAGGCTGATTTTTTTTTGCAATAATATGGATTATTTCCACAATTGCATTGCAAATAAAATAATTAGTCACCTTTATCATCTTAAGGTGATCCTGAGTCTCCTCAAAAGAGATTTATTCTGAAACCTTTTCAGAAAAGGAATCACATTGAAAGGGAATAGTACCAGTCACACATGTCACACTGATTTTTGGTCTGAAAAAAGCCCTTCTATGAAAAGCTGTAATTTTGAAACAGTTTTCCAAAGTTTAAGTTTAAAAGAAGAAACTGGGAAACATCTTCTTGAATTTTGGAGAGGGAATAAAAGGAATGCCTGGTATGATCCATTCCTTAGAGATGTCCTCTGATATAGCTTCAGGAACCAGAAAAAAACCCTGCATGTTTAGCTGCAATTTTAAGTAATAAGTTCAGCTGTTTTACTGACTGATTGTTTGTAGAGGTTGGTTCTTGGACACCGAGGACTCTATTTATCAAGCTGTAATAGCTACTACTTAGCCTACTTATGCTGCTTCTTAATCTCTCCACCACTTTGTTTGATGGATTTCAATCTTCCCAAACTGATCCGATCAGGATGATTGAAAGTCCCCGCTTATGTGCAATTGGATGAGCATAAGCAGGGGGTGGCATTGCATAACCAGCAGCTTGCACAATGTTAAATTCATGCAGCATGGGGGGCGGAGCTAGCCATGGAACAGAGAGGCAGCACATTTTGTCAGCTCCGCACAATTTTTACTAAAATTGCTCTCCAACAGGCTGAAATATAAAGAGAACTGTTCTAAAATATACCCTGCACCTCTTGTCTGTTATCATAAGCTCCTGCGGTGGGAAGATTTTGGATCGGATCGTCCATACATATACAGCAACCTAACTGTGATTATGGCCTACTATCGAGCCCTGAGCGGATCCATAGACTTCAGCCTACAATCAAGCAACATTTACAAAGCATCCTATCATGGAGTCTAAATGTATTACGGTATCCTAAAAGATTGAGGGAGTGCATTGGAGCTCACTTTTTATAGTGAGTCGGACGTGCGATCACCCACAGAACACCACAAATCAGATTCTCTGGTCGCAGCTACACGAAACTCTCGGACTGCACACAATTAGCTCCTAAAGACCATAGGGAACTCCCGGTAAGCATCAAAGCCCTTCACACATATACCGGCAAAAATCCTTACCTAGGCTATAGCCACTCGATGTCATGGCACCCATCCACGAGGCACTAGCTTAGCCTTGCATCTCAGGCCATCTGGTTGACACAGCGATTACTATGGAGAGGCAGGTCGTCGAGCTGCTGAACGGCCTTATGTCTACACTCGACTCCCACTATCACGACCTCACTCAAGAGTTAAAGGATGCTTGTGTTAAGATCCAGAGTGTGAGGGAGAACGATATAGCAGGAGACGATGGGCATTTCAGACCCCATGTTATTTTGAAACAGGCCAGAACCGATAACCAACTAATGGGAGTCAATATTAATGAGGGCCATTGTGTAACAAGCACTTATCTCTTTGGGCGGATGGCAGCCTTTTGAGGCATCTCCTTTGGAAAGCCCACATTCCTTACCCGAAATCTTAGATTCACCCGGGAAAACACCCTTGACCCTATCCATTATGAGTTCTTCGGATGTGTGCCATGGGGAAGAGGTAGATTATACACCGAATTATGTGAGACTGCAGCACCTCACAATTGGAGTTTCCATGAGAGGCGATTGCATGTCTCACCTTGTAACACCAGTAAACTTACATAGCTCTTTCCAGGGGGCTCCTACACAGCTCCATCAATTCCAAACGGAGCCTCCTCTCCTCTTCACGAACAACCCCACAACCATGAGCCACAAAGTTGATCTACTTGCGCATCAGCCTTAACTCCTATTTCTAGGGAGATTAGTGAACTTTCTACAAGACTTTAAGGAGGTTAAAGTGGGTGTAGGCTGATCTGAGCATAGGGATAAAGCAGGATACTGAGCTCATACACCCACGACCGACTCTACTTCTCTTATGCAGTAATTTGGAACTGAGAAGACTTATCGCTGCTAACTTGTTTCTAATCTCCACCATTAGACATCATGCCCCTGATGATAACTGTCATGTCTCCAGGTGATATTAATAAGTAAAAATTAGATTCGTAGCTTTTTCCAATATTTAACAAATATAGCTTTGAATGAGTTAAACACATGGAATAAAGCAGACTTAATATTAGTTATTGAGATGATTTGTATAATGAAAAATAATACAGAGTGGTAAATCTAAGGAGAAAGAATCTTTAGGATTAACTCACACAGAATAAGAATTGTCTTAATAGAGACAGGCTGTATAATAGGCAAAAAATAAGACACTCTGTGCGCACTAGAGTTAACAGGAGACAAAAGGTAAACGAATGATTGAAAAAATATATATCCGTTATATATGAGATGTTATATGGAATGAGCAAAAATAACAATGTAAGTTACAAGCTGATCTTACTTGAGGCAAAGACAGTTTTTGAGCTGAGGAAGATTGTACCTGAGCGGAGACTGGTATGAAACAAAGTCACAGCAGGGAAGCAGCGGTATTGATTATGCAGCGTACGCTGAACAGGTCAGACAGGAGGAAGGCTGCAGGAAGCGAGTGCTGTACGGCTCCAGAGAAACAGCGTGTGAGAGGTGTAGAGACACAGCTGGTAGTCGGAGTGAGATGACGTCAGAGATTCTGGCTATGGGTTTCGGCAAAGGATAAATACCTTAGGTGAAGTATGTTTGAAAGAGATAAACACTCGAGACACACTTTGAAAGTGAAGGCTTGATCCAATGTAGGTGATTCACAAAAAGTAGTTAAAGGCTTGAATGAGTAGAAGCGGAGGAACAGGAAGTTCATCAGAAACACAACTTCAATAATAAAGCATTAAACAGGTGCATCTGATAGCTTTTTATAGGTGAATAGTAAAGGTGGACAGAGGGATTTAAGGTGGAATCATGACAATAACATATAGGTTTGAGAACTAGGGAGCTCTGCTTATAATTTTCTGAGGACAAGAATCGCAGACTGTTACATAAATTGTGACATCTATGACTATCACCCATTCATACTACACTGTTAAACATGTTGCCTCCTGATAAGTGATAGTTGTTGAATAGTGATGTCGCGAACCTAAAATTTTGCGTTCGCGAATGGCGAACGTGAACTTCCGCAACTCTTCGCGAACAGGCAAACCGGGCGAACCGCCATAGACTTCAATAGGCAGGCGAATTTTAAAACCCACAGGGACTCTTTCTGGCCACAATAGTGATGGAAAAGTTTTTTCAAGGGTACTAACACCTGGACTGTGCCAGAGGGGGATCCATGGCAAAACTCCCATGGAAAATTACATAGTTGATGCAGAGTCTGGTTTTAATCCATAAAGGGCATACATCACCTAACATTCGATCAGGTAGTGTAAGGGTTACGCCCGCTTCACAGTGACAGACCAAACTCCCCATTTAAAGGGACAGTCTACACCAGAATTTTTATTGTTTTAAAAGATAGATAATCCCTTTATTATTATTAGTGTGAAGGAAACTGACTGCTATTATTTAACACAGTCAAAAAAGTGTTTTTTTTTTTTTTTAAATCTACGCTACTGTTACACCAGATATAAGTTGCACTGGGGTGACACTGTGCCCTGGCAGGCAGGCACTGAAACGCACACGTGTGAAGGAAACTGACTGCTATTATTTAACACAGTCAAAAAAGTGTTGTTGTTTTTTTAATCTACATTACTGTTACACCAGATATGAGTTGCACTGGGGTGACACTGTGCCCTGGCAGGCAGGCACTGAAACGCACACGTGTGAAGGAAACTGACTGCTATTATTTAACACAGTCAAAAAAGTGTTGTTTTTTTTAAATCTACACTACTGTTACACCAGATATGAGTGGTGGCACTGGGCAAGTGGGCACAGTATACGCTGTGAGCCTAACACACCCCCACTGGCAGGCAGGCAACTGCAATTAGATTACACAGTAAAAAAAAAAAAAAAGCAGACTGATGTTCTAGCCCTAAAAAGGCCTTTTTGGGGTGCTGTCCTTACTGCAGAGATCAGATGAGTCCTTCAGGACTGTAGTGGACACTGAATACACTAGCCTAGCTATCGATTTCCCTATTAGGTCAGCAGCAGCTACACTGTCCCTCCTCTCACTAAGAATGCAGCTTCCAAATTAATCTAAAATGGATGCTGTCCAGGAGGTAGGAGGGTCTGGGAGGGAGGGTCTGTTGCTGATTGGCTGGAATGTGTCTTCTGACTGTGAGGTACAGGGTCAAAGTATTACTCAATGATGACGAATAGGGGGCGGATCGAACATCGCATATGAGCTATGTTCTCCGGGAACTATTCGCCGGCGAACTATTCGCGACATCACTATTGTTAAACTTTGTAATCATATGTCTCTGTTTATTTCTTTGATGGTCAGTTTTTTGTTGGATCACTCTCTATATATACTCAGGCTAATGCCTAACTGTGGTTTACGTACATTAAGCTATATTACTACTCTAGCACTAGATATAACCTGCACTCAACATTGAGATTGACTAGCATTAAATAGGTTACATTCTCACATTGTTAAATATATTATAGTTATAGCATTGCCTAATTTTTTATAAATATATATTGCCATTTTCTTTAAGGGTATAAGTCTATTATTCATTTATAGGCATCTAGATTGTTTAATGTTACCCTTTCATTCATTAAGACGTACCAGAGACCCCATTATTAAAATTATAGCCTAGAAATTTATATAACTTGTTATAAGTTTTCATTCTATAACACTTAAGCACTCTGATTGCAGTCTGTTAGTCTATGTACAAAGGATTTATAGAACCTGTAAAATACTATTTTCTGGCTTGTACTTAGTTCTCTTCACTGGCTATAACTGTAACGTTCAATGAAACCTGCACATTGTTTGATAGCTTAGGGATTTATACCAACCTGATGTAGGACTCTGACTAGCTTTAAATGGGTTGCATATATTATAGTTATAGTGTTGCCTAATTTTTTGTATATATATTGCCATTTTCTATAAGTTTATTTTCCATTTAAAGGCATCTAGATCGCTTAATGTTACCCTCTCATTCACTGAGACGTACCAGAGACCCCATAATTACAATTACAGCCTAGGCATTTGTATAAATTATTATATGTTCTTATTCTATAACACTTACGTACTCTGATTGTAGTTTGTTAATCTATGTACAAAGGGTTTTTAGAACCTACAGAGTCATATTTCCTGGCTTGTACTTAGTTCTCATCACTGGCTATAACTGTAATGTCCAGTGAAGCTTGCACACTATCTAATAGATTAGGGGGTTATACATATTGCAAATCAGCTCCCTCTGTATGTACATTATTTTCTTCGTTTGTGTCTTTTTTCGTTGCTTTTTCTCCACTGGGTGTAATCAATATATTCGGCGACTGTGGAACATTAGTCACACTTCAGCAGTTTACATTAGATTTAATATGAGACTACTCAGTTGAATTACAATATATATGTTTGTCTGATGTACTTTATCCATATATATCTCTTAGTAGCTGAAAAGAGTAATACTATCACCTATCACATTACTCTTGTCCTGCTGTACTGATGTTTCACATAGCACTAATATAGATTATATTTTATTGTTACCTAGGCAGTAGTAGACCTATGAGTCTCTCCAGGGTTATTAACAATTGGACTACCTTTCTCACTTATCACTCAGTACTACACCTAACATATTTTTAGGTCCTTATAATACTCCTATTTGTGAGACCTAATTTATTATAGCGTACATTAAATTTTAATGCTTTTGTTTTCAATGAGGATGTAGTCCAGATGACACTTTGCGGAATTCTAGTGGAAATGACTAGTTTATTTATATCTCTCACTGTCGCCTATTCATAGAAATCTTCACCACTCTATAATTTCTACATGTTCTTCTGTCTCTTCTCTCATTACCTTGCCCAGTCATACTAGTAGGCCCTGCCCCTCCTTTTCTCCCTCCCAACTAATTAAAGCGGCTCTTGATCGCTGAGCCCTCCCTTTTATACTATGGTTCCAGAGTGACCAAGACAAAAGCTACTTCCCCACATCCTAATTCCATTTGAATAGTGAGGTCCAAGAGTGGCCCCTCTGACATTATGGGGAATATGTCTTATATGATATAATATAAAAACACTAAGTAAGTTATACTTTACTTAGTCCAAACAATTTTATGATACAGTAATCAGACATATCCTGAGTTCTTATTTCTTCAGGCCTATATTACACTATCTTCTCAAAATTACTAAAAATTAAGATATAACTTTATATTCTATGGAAGTGCCCCCCCCCCCCATTTTTCTAGCTAGGCACTTCTTATCAGCTATACATATTATATTACAGGAACACAGACTTAATATATGGAGCCACAACCTATTTTAATAGTCATTTTACTGTGATACATATGCATGTCTTACTTTCATGTTATGCTTGTTTATGGACAAATCCGATATGTTACATATTCTGATAACTTCAATAAAAACTGTTTAAAAAAATAAATAAATAAATAATTAATGCAGCATGTTGCTGCCCACTTGCCCCGAGGTTGGGCAGACAAGGTTCATGACAGCAAACCGTGCCTGATGATAAATGGAGCCACAAGAGTCAACACCTCACGTAAAAGAGAATATATATGCTTTAGATTTAAAATAAATAAAGAAGATTTTAACTCCTGATCTGACAACAACAAAAAACACAAAAAAAGAAGACAATTCTGAGTCATTTTAATCTGGGTCATTAAAATATTCAGAAGCCTTTTGTCCTTATGATAAAACATAGTATGACATAGGTCCTCTGCTACTTTTGTCAGGGTACTTAAAGGTGGCTTAGTCGCAACAACTCAGTAATAGTAGAACAAACATTTTCTTTAAAATTAGGCAAACAAAATCCATGCAGCCTCCTAAAGACATTGCCAAAGGAGATGGACAATGTCCTGAAGGAGCAATAGAAAGACAAGCCTGCTTAGAGTTAGAAATGTTGTCTAAGCAGGAAAGGCATAATTCATCTGGAGGACAAACTAGTACAAATTTACATAGCACACACTTAGTCTGAGTGGGCAAGTGGTTTGATGATAGGGCCACAGAGTGGACAGCTCCAGCCTGGTCCATAAGTACAGAAAATCACACAAAAAGACTTGTAGGATTAAAAGTAATAGTCAATTGAGAAGGGATAATATACACCAGCACACAGTATATGAATAAGTGCACTAATTTGTTAAAAGTTCAGTAGTTGATAAACTTATAAAAAGGCTTATACAGCAGGATACAGTATTAAAATACAATAATATAGCCTGAGTAATGTGGACAATGTTTACATATGGAAAAAACTTTAAAACTCTCTTCCCTGCATAACTAACAAACCATGATATTATGAATCTCATCTCTCCCAACCCCACCCAGGACCAGAGACACTCGTAGAATGGACTCCAATAACCAAATTATTTCCATAAGAGAAATAAAAGTAACTGGAAAATAGTGAGCAAGCTCCTGGTATGCCAAGTATGTTACTCCCTCCTGCGCTGTGGACCTAGCGTCCGGAGCAACCCTAGCACTATACACTATACCAGTGAGCCGGTTGCTGAAGAGCGCACTGTGAGAACAGGAACACATGACAAATTTGGATAGTCCCAAGCAATGCAAGTGCAGTAAAATGCAACAAATAAATATTAAAATGTGCCACGCAAGTGCTGCTAAAACTGTGTTCCCTGACCCAGATATCAGATTCCCTCAACACAGACAATAAAGAGAATTTGTCCCAAAGGGCATTCAGAAAAATACTTTGTAAGATAACAGTGTTCTGCAAGTGTGCAGTAACTTTAGTCCCATTGCTTTGAGGTACCCCAGGTTGTACCTGAAAATAGACTGTGGCCTATGTGAGTGCACTACATACTTTCCCAAAGGCACCCACTCTACTATGCTTATCTGTATGCAGAAATCCAGTTCACAGTGGAATATTCCATCCAGGTTATAGGAGATATCTCAATGAAGCCAAAGGATGAGTCTGCCGAACCTGTCCAAGCAACACCTGTGGCAGCCTAGTGATAAACTCCTGCAGGAGAATTGCTGTGACAGCCTATGTTATTCCTCCACACCACTCTGTCTTATCCCCAGTTCTGTGAGGGAGCAAAAAGGGTCTCACACCAATTTGAGAATCCCAGTCAATTAAGAACCTTGAACACCTAAATTGTTCACCTTCTCAAGTGGAGGCAAAAATAAGACTAAGATGTACACATAAGTGGGATGTATTAAAAAATCTTGGTATGTTTGGTATTTTTTTCCTCCTCCTAGTGGTCAGAAGTTTAATTCCTACTGGTAATGGCTCATGACCTAGAAATAGAAGAAAAAGAGAAATGAGACACCTTAATTAATTATGAAATAGGGAAACTCCACAGGGGCTATAGAGTCTTTATGAATTTCACCTACTGGGCCTAATTTCATGTGAAAAACCCAACCACATCTCTGAAATACCCTGGAACACCCACAATTAACCTCTTGTTGCATCTGCAAGATCCCTGATACCCCTTTTGCTCTATCCAGTAAGACTAATTTATAATAACAAAATAGGTATGCAAATATTTTACCATTACAATCATTTACATAATCCAGTTTGCAAGTGTGGTTCAGAAGGTTTGCTGCTGTAGTTATTGCTTTTCCTCATAACAAGCTTATTTGATATGCAAAGAAGCCTGATGTACTTACCCCTCCGTTTTGGGGAATCTTTTCTCTGAAGACTAACACTTTGCCCTGGTTACTAGCACTTTTAGTGGTGGTTGCTTTGGTGCTGCGACTGTAATAGATCATTTTTGTTTTTGTTAAATCATTAAGGAGATTAATTCAACCACGCTGTTCAACATTAACAAATGATAATAAAAATCACTGTTTTGCACTTGGATGGAATACGCAATACACTTTATTGATTACATTGTACATGGAATTTCCAATAACGTCCCTAATAACAATTTATATAGTCTCATGAACTAAGTTATAGCCCAACAAGATTCTCATCTTGGAAACCTGTCTTTTTCTTCCGTCAGCTTCCAATAGTTATTGCCACTTGCTCTCACATGACCTGTCAGTCACCCTGAACAAGCAAGTTTGGGGTGATTTATCTCCATCACCTCAGAGGTGGTGGAGAAGATAAAAACAGCAGTCATAATACCTTCACTTTGTAACTTATGTTAAGCAGGCTTGCATGAGCATGCATGCACCACAAACGTTTCAAAGCAGCCTCTGCTGCTTAATACATTAAGGTGATAACCTTTATAATTACAGAATCAATTGCTATATGTAACATGAAATAATGTGCTTTTTTTCAGTATAGGTAAGGCTATGGATTGCTTTCTAATAAGATGTATTGTTACTCAAGAAATACATATTATACAGTCTGTATATTTCCTGCATGACTTTAAAGGGATATTAAATACTAAACAAATGCTAGATAGAATGATGCATTCTTCTAGATTGTAAGTTCCCACAGGAATAGGGCCCTCGATTCCTCCTGTATGTGTTTGTAAATTCTGTCCTGTCTCTTAGTCTTAGAAGTTTTATACTATTGTTTTATTTAAATGATCTGTATCCATGGACAGCGACTGCGGAATATGATGGCGCTTCATAAATAAAGTATAATAATAATAATAATAATAATAATGCATTCAAATAAAAGATTAGTCTAAGAATAACATGTAGGTGTATTTTTTTAAAGTGTCATTAGCTGTTTAAATATTGACAAAATAAGTCTAAAGTTTTAATGTCTATAAAACAATGGGAGCTGTTGTAACTTAGGTTACCTTCTCTTCTGTGGCCAATTAGAGACAGTTATAAATAGGTCACTAGAGTGTGTGCCCAAGGGCTGTGTGGAATATAACAGTGTTTTACACTTCCAATTCTAACAGGAACTAAAAATGTCACAATTTCAGAATGGAATTACAGCAAAAGGGGACAAAATAAATCATGAAATCATATTGCAGACATTTTTTATATATGCAGTTTATCATTTTATATTATCATTCCAAGGTGTTTAATGTCCCTTTAACATTTATATTCTTTGGTATGGATATAATTTGCATGGATAAAAAATTAATGAATAAGCTGTTCGATAATGAGAGGTGCCGAAAATAGGTCTGTGTTGGTGTTTGTTCTTTGCCAATGCAAGATTCAATGGTGTTCAACATGTTCAAGTGTTTTTGTCTTTGTTCATATATGGAGCTGAAATATATAGAGAGCAGTTTACTAATATGTTTCCCATTACCCTGCACCTGTAATACTGTGTGATAAAACAAGCTAATAATGTGTTTTTGATGAGCCTATTATTGGCCTAGATTAAAAGTAATAGAATGCTATTGATGGTGTGGGGTGCACTATCTGTAATGTGGGACCACACTAAGATTAGCACGTAATCTGGT
Organism: Bombina bombina; assembly: GCF_027579735.1. Classification (NCBI taxonomy): domain Eukaryota; kingdom Metazoa; phylum Chordata; class Amphibia; order Anura; family Bombinatoridae; genus Bombina; species Bombina bombina. The sequence continues at coordinate 600,228,957 of NC_069502.1, forward strand.
ATCTGGTAAATCCATGGAAAATGAAATAACCAGAGCATGTTTAGTGCACCGACATCTCTTTAGCACACACTCAGCTAGATTACGAGTTTTGAGCGCTAGAGGGATTTTAACAACCGTCACAAAAGCGGCGTTATTTCGCCTCCTTATAGCACTGCTATTACAAGTTTTAAAAAAGCAGGCTTGTGCAGGCAATATGGTTGCCTTGAGCTCCATACCACACCAAAATCAAGTGCTGCTTTGACGTGCTCATGCACTATTTCCCCATAGACATCAATGGGGAGAGTCAGCAAAAAAAGCCTAATACCTGCGATCGAGGAATGAAAAGCTCCATAACACAGCCCCATTGATGTCTATGGGGAAAGAAAAAGTTACATTTAAACCTAACACCCTAACATAAACCCCGAGTCTAAACAACCCTAATCTGCCACCCCCGACATCCCCGCCACCTACATACTGTTAGTAACCCCTAATGTGCCACCCCCGATATCGCCACCTCCTACATACGGTTATTAACCCCTAATCTGCCGCCCCTGATATCGCCGCCACCTACATACAGTTATTAACCCCTAATCTGCCGCTCCCAATGTCACTGCCACTATACTAAAATTAACCTCTAAACCTCTGGCCTCCCACATCACTACCACTAAATAAATCCATTAACCCCTAAACCTAACCCTAACATAACCCTAAGCCTAACATCCCCTAACTTTAACATAATTAAAGTACAGCTAAACTAAAATTACAATTATTAACTAAATAATAACTTTTTTTAAACTAAATACAAACTTATCTGTAAAATAAAAGCTAAGCTAGCTACAATATAACTAATAGTTATAATATTGTAGCTAGCTTAGGTTTTATTTTTATTTCACAGGTAAGTTTGTATTTATTTTAACTAGGTAGACTAGTTAGTAAATAGTTATTAACTATTTACTAACTACCTAGTTAAAATAAATACAAACTTACCTGTCAAATAAAACCTAAGCTGCCTTACACTAAAACCTAACATTACAAAAAAATAAACACTAAAATTACTAAAAATAAAAATAACTAAATTACATTAAAAAAAACACTAAATTACAAAAAATAAGAAACAAATTATCAAAAATAAAAAAGAATTACACCTAATCTAATAGCCCTATCAAAATAAAAAGCCCCCCCCCCCAAATAAAAAAAACCCTAGCCTACAATAAACTATCAATGGCCCTTAAAAGGGCCTTTTGTGGGGCATTGCCCCAAAGATATCAACTCTTTTACCTGTAAGAAAAATACAAACACCCCCCCCAACAGTAAAACCTACCACCTCCACAACCAACCCCCTAAATAAAATAACTATCTAAAATAAACTAAGATCCCCATTGCCCTAAGACATTATTGTTAGGAAAATAATTTGGTCCTCTGTGTTATAAAAAGGAAAACAGTTTTTTATGCATTTCTTATAATAATGCTGACATTAAATGTTACAGTAAAAAAATTAAGAATTTTATAAAATAATTTGGTAAGATGGTAATATTGCTTTAAGGATTTTTTTTTTTTTTTTAATTAAGGATAAGTATTCACGTCCAATGTTCTAATATAAATTAAGGGTCCACTTCTTGTTACATAAAATGATTGTTACAGGTACAAGAATTTAATGAGAATAAAGAATATGTCTTAAATCACTAGCTATACGAGCTATGCTACATTACCAATGAGTAAAATTTATAAAGTGAAGTCTTGATTATGCAATCAGTGATATTTTGAGAGCTAATGCATTAAAATTAAATTATCTTTATGTTTTACATTTAAATAGGGAATTTATGTGCAGAAATATAAGTTTTTATTCTTTAGCTGGTATTTGAAATTACCTTAAGCTGCAAAGTTAAAATATCAAATTACTAAATGTTGAGGTTTATAACCTTAGTTTTGCAGGTGTCCTTAATTCAAAACGTCTCTGCTGGTGAATTCCTTCAACTCACATACTACTGTTCAAGATGTAAGAGAAATAAAATGCATTACAAATTATGAAATGTATATTTGAAAGCTAAATTATTTAATATAATTGGTCCACTTAATGTGAATAAATTGATTTATCTAACTGTATGTTTTTAATTAAAATATTAACATAATAATTTATTTGAAACAGAAGACTTATGATTGAATACACATTTAAATGTTGGATTTTTTGGGGGAGATACATTTTTAAGTGGTGCAATATATGACAAGAACCCATGTAATTTTTAGCATTTAAGTGGCTAAAATGTATCAATTGTAAATTAAACATAGTTATCAACATTAATCTCAGTATTATATCATGCAGAGGATGGTTTCAGCATGAAGGTAGGAGACAAATTAGGATCAGTAACCAGGAGGTCAGTCAGTGATCATGCAAACAACACAGGAGATCGAGAATAATTAGGTACACAGATCCAAATATCAGCAAATGGGAAGTTTGTAGATATTAGGAAACACATCATGTCAGGTAAAATTATAATCCAGATTTTAGTCTAATGTCAAACCAGAATAAGGGGTTTGATATTAGAAATGATGGTGTGCTGGTTTAAAAGAATTTATAGATTGCTGCATCTTTCTTGGCACCATTTCCAAAACAATCGCCTAGATTTAGAGTTTGGCATTAGCCGTCAAAAGCAGTGTTAAGGGGTCCTAACGCTGCTTTTTTACCGCCCGCTGGTATTTAGAGTCAGTCAGGAAAGGGTCTACCGCTCACTTCCTTTCCGCGACTCCAGACTACCGCAGATCCCCTTACCGCGTATCCTATCTTTTAAATGGGATTTGCCTAACGCTGGTATTTGGAGTCTTGGAAGAACTGAGCGGTAGAGCCTCTACCGACAAGACTCCTACCGCCAAAACAAGTCAGTAGTTAAGAGCTTTATGGGCTAACGCCGGAATATAAAGCTCCTAACTACTGTGCTACAAAGTACACTAACACCCATAAACTACCTATGTACCCCTAAACCGAGCCACCCCCACATCGCCAAACCTCTAATAAAATGTTTTAACCCCTAATCTGCCGCCACCTACATTATAGCTATGAACCCCTAATCTGCTGCCCCTAACATCGCCGACACCTATATTTATTACCCCCTAATCTGCCCACCCAACGTCGCCGCTACCTTAGCTACACTTATTAACCCCTAATCTGCCGACCGGGCCTCGCCGCCACTATAATAGATGTATTAACCCCTAAACCGCCGCACTCCCGCCTCGCAAACACTATAATAAATGTTATTAACCCCTAATCAGCCCTCCCTAACATCGCCGCCACCTACCTACAATTATTAACCCCTAATCTCCCGCCCGCTACTATAATAAAGTTATTAACCCCTAAACCGAAGTCTAACCCTAACACCCCCCTAACTTAAATATAATTTAAATTAAATAATATTACTATAATTAAATAAATTATTCCTATTTAAAACTAACTACTTACCTATAAAATAAACCCTAATATAGCTACAATATAACTAATAATTACATTGTAGCTATTTTAGGATTTATATTTATTTTACAGACAACTTTGTATTTATTTTAACTAGGTACAATAGCTATTAAATAGTTAATAACTATTTAATAGCTACCTAGTTAAAATAAGGACAAAATTACCTGTAAAAAAATCCTAACCTAAGTTACAAATACACCTAACAATACACTATCATTAAATTAATTAAATAAATTAACTACAATTAGCTAAACTAAAATACAATTAAATAAACTAATCTATAATACAAAAAACCCCACTAAATTACAAAAAATAAAAAAATTACAAGAAGTTTAAACTAATAACGCCTAATCTAAGCCCCCTAATAAAATAAAAAATCCCCCCAAAATAAAAAAATGCCCTACCCTATTCTAAATTACAAAAGTAATCAGCTCTTTTACCAGCCCTTAAAAGGGCTTTTTGCGGGCATTGTCCCAAAGTAATCAGCTTTTTTACCTGTAAAGAAAAAAAACAACCCCCCCCAACATTAAAACCCACCACCCACATACCCCTACTCTAACCCACCCAAACCCCCCTTAAAAAACCTAACGCTAACCCCCTGAAGATCTCCCTACCTCGAGTCGTCTTCCAAGGTGCGCAGAGAAGGTCCTTCATCCGGTAGAAGTCTTCATCCAGGCGGCCTCTTCAATCTTCATCCATCCGGAGCGGAGCGGAGCCATCTTCAAAGGAGCCGACGCGGAGCCATCCTCTTCAACCGACGACTGAACGACGAATGAAGGTTCCTTTAAGGGACGTCATCCAAGATGGCGTCCCTTCAATTCCGATTGGCTGATAGGATTCTATCAGCCAATCGGAATTAAGGTAGGGAAAATCTGATTGGCTGATCCAATCAGCCAATCAGATTGAAGTTCAATATGATTGGCTGATCCAATTAGCCAATCGTATTGAGCTTGCATTCTATTGGCTGTTCCAATCATATATATATATATATTATTTTAATCCCTTAAAACAGCTTTTGAGCATCTTTTTGCATGACATTTGGACTATTTTAGCAACCTTCCAGGGTGGCGGTGTTAAATAACATTCCAATATTTCACATTCCAATATTCTTCACATAGCAGAATATGTTCTATGTATTTTTAAATAGATATTCCTATATATATATCTGTATATATCTATATATAATCATTTATTTATCTAGGTATAAATATAAATTTGTACAAAGATCCACCTGATTGTTTAAATATCACTTTAAGAATAAAAATAACATGCTATGTGCAGAACATTGAACATATGCAATGTTATCTTCTTATGTTTCACTTTTAAAAAAACACTATCGGGAGGCATGTCTGGACGAGGACCCTGCATGGTCACATTTTCTCAAGCAGGAGATGAATCCCTACTAATTTACTGATTATCCATGGACTTTGGCAGCATCCATACATTTTGACCACATATTAAGATAAGCTATCTCTCACTGAGTGGTTTGATACGTACATTGACTGCGTATATAACTGTCTAGCCGAAATTCAGACTGTTTTTTGGCAGGTGGCCTATACACAGAACTCCTCACTTACCCCGTAATAAGGGTTATCTGGTCTTATTATGGCTACTATTCAAGGGAAAGCCTATTTAGAGATACTACGAAGCCTAAAGGAGTTTGAGCTAAGGATGACTGCGAACTTTGAAAGCCTCATATCCACCATGAAGTCTACAGTAAGAGAGGGGGCAGCAGCTAATCCGGATAAAATGGGGGACGTCCCACATCAGAGAGGATCTGCAATCCCCCACAGTTCTATGCTCCATAAGGCTCTATATCACAGAGAAGGGGCTCACCGCAACTACCTCTCAGTTGGATACAAACACCTACCCACCCACTCAACCTACCCAGCTGGAGAGAGAGGTACTACTAAGCTCTGATTGTGGGCATCCTGTATCAGTTGAGTTCATGTCCCGGCTGCACCTGGGACTGATTTTTTGGGTAGCAAGTGCCCAGGCTTGGCAAGGCAGCTTAACGTCTGATGATGGTTTGTATCCTTTAGTGATATACGGAGAACCTCCGTTTCATTTGACTCCCTCTAGAAGGATAGGAATCAGCTAATTTACATGGACACTTAGGGGAGGACTGTCGCCAAGACAGCCCTCCATCCTGGATAGTAAGGCACACGCAGAGGTCGCACATCAGATAGGATCTGCAATCCCCCACAGTTCTATGCTCCATAAGGCTCTATATCACAGAGAAGGGGCTCACCGCAACTACCTCTCAGTTGGATTCAAACACCTACCCACCCACTCAACCTATCCAGCTGGAGAGAGAGGTACTACTCAGCTCTGATTGCGGGCTTCCTGTATCAGTTGAGTTCATGTCCCGGCTGCACCTGGGACTGATGTTTGGGGTAGCAAGTGCCCAGGCTTGGCGAGGCAGCTTAACGTCTGATGATGGTTTGTATCCTTTAGTGATATACGGAGAACCTCCGTTTCATTTGACTCCCTCTAGAAGGATAGGAATCAGCTAATTTACATGGACACTTAGGGGAGGACTGTCGCCAAGACTTTATCCATGCTCTGACCAACACCCCCCGCAGGAACTCTCTGCATAGTTTTCTTAAGTTATACATGTTTATATGCAGGAGATTGATATGTTTCCTCTGAAGTTCATTTATTTTACTGTGATAGTCCTCAGAATATACCCACATACAAGTTAAGCAGGAGTTAATACCTGATTATTTCATAACTTAGAGATTCTGCCTCACTATAGCACCTCCCTTGGGCTTAAGAGTCAGTAATATTACGCGGACAGAGAAACTCTTTTGTGTCAGCTGGAACACATAGCTCCTGGAATAGGATGACTCTCCAATCCATAAGTAAAGCCCTACAAACCGTACCACATTTGTGAGGCAAGCTAACTATGCAGTCCTGAGATTATACCATGGAAGGGACATCTACCTATATTTTAGGGTATAGCTGTTAGATGTATATGGTTTGTATTATGTTTCATGCATGTTGTTTCTCTATTGGTTTTACCTCTTTAGATATCTACCTAATGACTAATAGGCCTTAACTTACACTCATCACTACGCTTAATTTTGAGCATTTCAAAGAATCTAAAATTTAGAGATTCCTACTCAGCTACCCCAATAGCACGGCACATTTTATTCCCAATAGCCCCTCAGAGAGCAGAGACTCAGACTTAGAATAATGTGAAATTTGAGTCACTTTCCTTGACATCGTTTTTACAAGTGCTTTCCTTACATTATATTTTAAGTAATAAGGGTGTGATCAATTCTACTTATCCAAGTGGGACAGGCTTTGAGTTAATTTTTATGTCAGCAAGTATTCTGATATACTCTCATGTGTTCGAATAATGTAAATATGATGGTTATGTTATGCCCTACTCATAATTGCGGTAGTATCAAGATGGATTATGTAACTGGAACTCTCCATATGCCCTTACTAGAGTAGACTTTCTGTTATATAGGGGTACTTCTCTTCATTATCTCTCTGGTTGGCAGTAATGTACCAACAGTGATCCTCTAGGGTTTGAGGGACTGATTCGACTCTATGTGACACCCAGAAAGCCTATTACACCCATGAATTTTACTTTATGTACTCACGTGTCATAAGCCTCTTCTGAAGGTCCTATATCCTATCTTATGGCTTCTACATACTATGTAATGCTTGCTCAGAGACATACCTATTTACTAGAATTCCATTACATTTGCCAGCACATGATGTATCTCTCCAAAATGTTGTGATATCCACTAAAGCCCCCTAGGGTCATATTCTGCATAGTTGCTCATTGCTCACTATAAATTCCCTCATAGTTACTCTTTAATCTGACAGTTTATCATCTTTTATCATTCCCCACTGGTTTAATCCCCAACCCTCTATTGTGGGTTCCTATTAGTCCTCCCCTGATTACAGGAGTATACACCTTTGTTAAATCTTTCACTATATCCTGTTCCATGTAACATTATCACCATATCATTAAACCTCCCGGACACGTCTCCACTCCCTCCCCCCTTATTATTATAGCAGCTCTTGCCTGCTGACTACCCCCCAACATTTTTCATACTATTGTTTATTAATCCTTCACCCTATTAAAAAATGAGATTCAGTAAAGCTAAGTTCATTTACATACTCATTGCGGGAAGCCAGAGATGTTGAACGGAGGTCCGGTGGTTGGAAAATTTATAATTGAAAATCTCCTTTTATATCCCGTTTTAGCACACAATCTTAGCTGGCCATATCATAGGTCATGACCGTTGACTATTTATGTAACAGCTAATCCTCTCTTCTGCAGTTGTTATAACAAGCCTATAGACACCTTGTATAATGCATATTCAAGTTTCTACATTATCCACCCTCATTTCTTATGTACTATCTATATTTTCTGATGATGTAAATGGACATATGTTATGTTATGTACTTGCTAGCAATCTCAATAAAAACTTTATTTAAAAAATAAACAACCACTATCGTGTTTGTGCAACTTGCAAGTTTTTTTTCCAACTTTTTCGGGTCCATTGAAGTTTGAGGGGAATGTGATTTTGCGTTCATGACTTCTCAAACTCTGTTTTTTACCGCGACTTTGTGAACATGAGAGCGGAAACTTATTACTTCCAACTTGTAATACAAGCACGAATCTCAGAGCGCAAAAATGTACTTCTATTAGATTTAATGCTCGAATGCAAGCGCCAACTACTACTCGACTTGTACTCTGGCCGTATATGTTTGCTTTCTTTATCTATTTTTTTTAATAGCTACTGATTATCCCAAATGGTTTAAAAAAAAGCTAGCAATTTTTTTTGATCCACTGACAAAAATCTGCATAAAATATGAACTGATTAATTGTATGACAGTTTTTATATTTATTTCAAACATAATTAATTGTACAGTCCAATATATTCTCTTTTAATTTTTATACTGAAAAGCAGCAGTTTTAATTACTATCATATTGCTGGGGGTTGGGTTTTGTTATAGTCTACTGGAATATATTAATATTCCATACTTCAATAGATAACCAATTTTCCAAAGTACCAGCATACTATATAAAAGTTTAATTTGAAACTGTTACGGAAATACACTTTATGTGCCACAATGATTTCAAATTCATTAATATGAAAGCTACCAACATAAAAAGCCACATATCTACTGACCTAGAAGGAACATTTTAACATGTCTTTTTAATTGACAAAGCTTAGCAATTAAGCATGTTGTTGTGACTAAGTTAACAAAGTTAACAGCTTTTTTTAAATGTAATTTCTTAATTTAAAAAAAGTAGACAATACCCATAAAGTCTTATTTTTTTCACTCAAGTAAGCAATATTTAATGTAAAAAAAAATATATATATATATATATATACATATAATTATATCTATCTACAGTATCAATCTATCTATCTATCTATAAATAAATATGTGCGTGTTTATATATATATATATATATATATATATAAAAGCCCATTTATCAAGGTCCGAATGTAGCTTGAGGGCCCGTGCTTCTGGCGAGTCTGCCGGAAACAGCAGTTATGAAGCAGCGGTCTCCATAACCCTGTCCGCCTGCTCTGATGAGGTGAACAGAGATCGCCACAATTCATTGACATCCCCTGCTGACGTCTGCGAGTCAGAAGGGGGCGGTGTTGCACCAGCAGCTCACAAGAGCTGCTGGTGCAATGCTGAATACGGAGAGCGTATTGTTCTCCGCATTCAGCGATGTCTGAAGGACCTGATCCGCACTGTCGAATCAGGTCCGACAGACATTTGATAAATAGGCCTCATAGTGTGTATGTGTACACACACTTGCAAGAGTATTCACATTTTATTGAAAAGCCGTCTATGAGCTTCATTTGTCAATGTTCGGGAAGACAGGGTTTTAAAATTATATCTATATATAAATGTATACAAATGAATACAAAATTAGTCATATTAGTATACAGTATCATCTAAACGCCATGCTGAATATTTTGCTAACAGCAGAGTAATATATACTATAGGACAGGGAGCAAGAGAAAAATAATGTTCCCATATCACTATCTATATGTTCAATGTGCAGTTATGCAAAGTTCCTACAATACTGCCAGAAATTAATAAGGTTATATTCTGAATATTTTGAAGGCCTATATGTTCTCTTGTACGCAATTTAAAAATGCAATACATTTCTTTCTTGTTTAATAGTTTGTATTTATCTCCACCTCAATTAGGAGTCTGAACCTTCTCAATGGCATGCCATTTATGACTAGAAACCAATTTTTATGAACTTGTACACAGTGTTGAATTGAGGGAATGATTAAGGTCCCAGTTCGAATAGTAGATAGATGCTCTTGTGTCAGTGACTTTATGTGTCTCCAGTAGTGACACCAATATATTGTAATTTGCATTCTATGCAATAAAATTGTATACACCACAAATGTAAAAGTGAAAATCAAACACATTTGCAATTTGAAATTCCTCATTGAAAATATTTTATTATAAGAAAATATTTAAAAGCTTTACATCTACTATATCCACATTTGTAAATTTGTTTACTCTGTAACCATTAAAGGGATAGAAAAGTCAAAATTAAACTTGCATGATTTAGATAGAGCATGTAATTTTAAGGCACTTTTAAATTCATGTCTTTCAAATGTGCTTTGTTCTGTTGGTATCCCTTGTTGAAAAAAAAATAGGTACATATCCTACACTAGTGGGAGCTAGCTGCTGATTGGTGTCTGCACACATTTTTCTCCTGTGATTGGCTAACAAAATGTGTTCAGCTAGCAGCCAGTAGTGCAATGCTGTTCCTTCGGCAAAGGATAACAAGTGAATGAAGCACATTTTTTTTTTTTAAATAGTTTTTTATTGAGGTTTTGCGATATGAATAACAAACATTGATCACCTTATAACATCAAGGACATATACAGCATTGTTTAAAATACATTGACACTTGTAGAGAAAAGGAAACATATAACAGTGCATAACAAGAAATAGGCTTCTTAAACCTCTATTTTTTAATACTATAGCACAATTGGCTGACTAATCGGATGACCACTTTTGGGTCAAATGGTCATGAAAGCTAAGAGACCTATGGTAGTCAGGTGATCAGCCACTTTTGGGCCATATAATTATATTACATAGAGAATAGAAAATAGTCCCCACCTCCACAGGTAAAATACTCTGTAACCTTCTGACACCAAGTTAATAAGATGTGGGGAGTTGGCTATTGTGATGGCCACACTTAGGCTGTTGTATAAGGGGGGGGGGAGATGACAGCGAGCGAGCGCCACTCAAAATATAGGGGATGATGGGGGGCGGAGCCATCTATATTGAAACAAAAAAGTAGCCAAGGGTATGGGAAAAGATTAGGTGGTATGCATAGAGGGAAAGTTATATTTAACAGCAGGCATCCATAGCATAGTAGAAAGGTTATGTGTTAATTAACAGTACAGCATAGTCCCTGTCATATGATAGTATTAAAGTGCTAAAGAAAGATGCAAACACCTTATAAGATACAAATAACATCACAATTATAGTATACAGAGGGCGGTAGATACATGGTTCTCTGAAACGTATACAGTATAAATTCGCCCTAAATATAGACAGTAAGATCACAAAAAATGTAGCAGTTAAGGAGCATAATTACTTATGAAACATAGATATCGAGCTTATATGGTAATGACAGCACCTGGTCTATGCCTGTATGTAGAAGCTATTGCAGTTTTGTCTCATATAAGGGGTATTATAAGATATTGTTTTAGGGACGGTAAGAGCAATGTATATTCTGTTACAAGACTGCTGCTGGGACCGTAGCAGACACTGGAAATCAGTTCAGCTGGAAAGCACAGAGGTAAGCAGGCTCTGGTTCTGATGAAACAAAGGGAGGAGACTCCACGCTTTCGATTGCTGCAGCTGAGAGAGGCTTTCAGCAAGTAAAGGCAAAGGTAACTTGCACAGTTAGAAATACGCTGAAGGAAGTGCCACAGAATGAGGAAAAATATAAGCAGCAATCCAAAAACTAGGAAAGTACTATTTTTAAACAAGTTAGAGACGAAACTCTGGGACCTGGATAAAGTTCCTTAAGACAGAGAGTGAGAGTCAATGCTAAAGTTAATCAAATTACCAAGCAATGTGGTAAAGAAGGAGGAGCCTTTTACACCTGTTCATGTTAGATGATATGAGTGATTTAAAGGTATAGTACTATAGAATGAACAAAAGGAAAATTACGTGACAGAACCCCCTCCTCAAGGAGCCACTCAGTCGATCAGGCTCTGGGAAGTTGGGGATGCCTACGATGAAAAAGAGAGATCAATCTCGGTGCCGAGATGTTGGAGGAAGGATCCCATGTATCGTCAGTATGTGGATAGCCTTTCCAATGGACAAGATACTGCAATTGTCTTCTGTATTTTCTTGAGTCCATAATAGCGGCAACATCAAATTCCTGATCAGGTTGGAACGGTAGTTGTCTTGAAATCCTTTGGTGGATGTCTGGTAGGTATAAAAGGCTTTAAAAGAGAGACAAGGAAACTGTTATGTATTTTCTATGATGCTGGTAGGTCCAATACTACAGCATTGTCATTAATAACGTTAGTCACTGTGAAAGGTCCAATAAATAAACTTGTAAGTTTCTTACTTGGTGTGTTTAATCTCAAATGTTTGGTGGAGAGCAAACCTTGTCAGCCCACAGTATAGACAGAAGGTTTTGTGTGTTTTATGTCGTAGTAGAATTTTTGGTAATCTTGGGAATTTTTAATAATATCCTGCAATTTATGGTGGACTTCCTTCAAGTTATCCAAAGTATCATTTAGAGTCGGACAAAATGTTTGTTTTATAGGAAAAAAAGTGATTCCTAGGATGAACCCTTATTCAGGTAAAAAGGTGTGGCTTTAGTAAAGGAGTTAAAGTGACACTGAAACTAAATTTTTTCTTTAGTGATTCAGACAGTGATTCAGACAGAGCATGCAATTTTAAGAAACTTTCTAATTTACTCCTAATTTACTTTTCTAATTTACTCCTATTATCAATTTTTCTTTGTTATCTTGCTATCTTTATTTGAAAAAAGGGCATCTAAGCTTTTTTCTTGGTTCAGTACTCTGGACAGCACTTATTTATTGGTGGATGAATTTATCCACCAATCAGCAAGGACAATTTAGGTTGTTCACCAAAATGGGCCGGCATCTAAACTTACATTCTTGCATTTCAAATAAAGATTACAAGAGAATAAAGAAAATTTGATAATAGGAGTAAATTAGAAAGTTGCTTAAAATGTCATGCTCTATCTGAATCATGAAATATAAAATTTGGGTTTAGTGTCCCTTTAACAGAGTTGTTATATGAAAACTCTGCAAGAGGAAGTAGTGTTGTCCAGTTGTCCTGCTGAAAATTGCAATAACATCTTAAAAACTGTTCAAGCCACTGGTTGGTTTTCTCAGTTTGCCTGTTAGTTTGGGGGTGGTAGGCAGTACTGTAATGTATTTGGAGTTAGTTACAGAAATGGGACCAAAACTTAGAGGTGAACTGTGTCCCTCTATCCGTAGTAATATCAGTAGGTAGACCATGCAGCTTGAAGATATGTTCAATAAAAAGTTGTGCAGTTTGACTGGCAGTGGGAAGTGAATGGTAAGGGATAAAATGGGCCATTTTAGTGAAGTGGATCACGACAACCATTATTTTATAATTCTTTTTGGATAATGGCAGCTTAACAATAAAATCCATTCCAATTCTTTCCCAAGGTTTGTTGGGGATAGGTAATGACATAAGTAAACCAAAAGGAGGTTGTTTACTATGTTTGGACAGAGTACAAACATTGCAAATTTGGATGTATTCTTTTACAGACTGTAACATTCTTGGCCATCAACGAGAGCAGACAAAAATATTGTAACTAGGATGAAGACACTATTATGTTTATACTTGGGGAAGGTGGGAAGGACGGAGGGGCAGGCAGACATTGGCACTTTTTTTTTTTTAATTTATATCACATAGAGACTGCAGGTTGACAATGAGGTTTATATAGAGTTGCCCAATCTTCCCATGAGTTCATGGAGATCAATATTGTTTAGTGTAAAGAATATATTCTTTTCCATTGTTTTGATATAAGCCATGATGTCTAGGATAGAATTCCAATCAGGGGACCTATCTTTTTTCCAGTTTCTAGCTATAGCTAGCTTCATGGCAGTGAAAAAGTAAATACACAGATAGCTTTGATATTTGGGGAGAGGATGAAGTCTTATGTGGAGAAGGGCAGTTTCCGGGGACTTAAGGACCCGGATGCCCAATTTTGATAGAGTCGCAAAGACTCTGTTCCATAATAGCTTAATTCTAGGGCATCCCCACCAAATATGAAAAGAATTGCCTGAGAGGCTGCAGGACCTCCAGCACAGAGGGGAAGTAATTAAACCCAGCTTGAACAGTCTCGTAGGAACAAAATACCAGTGTGATAATAATTTGTAGAATGTTTCAAATAGAGTTGTGCAGTGGATGGCTTTAGAAGTAAGGTCTAATGCTCTAGCCCATATCTGTGAGGGGTAAGAAGTGTGCAATATGTTTTCCCATTTAAGTATATGGGCTGCCGTGTCTACGGGTAGGGATCCCTCCATTAATAAGTAATGTTGGGACATAGGTCTAAATGGCTTCCCACCTCTCTGCCACCCAACCTCCCAAGGAGTCAGGAGGGCGGGAGGCAGAAGGGGAAAACCCCCAAGAGCCAAGTATACTCGTAAATCATGAAAATTCAAAATATAGCTGGGGGGGGGGTATCACCTGGGAACCCACAAGCTGGGTAAGAGGGGGAAAGTAATTCGACGACTAGGGGACACGCAGGTCCTTGAATTTTTTAAGTCCCAGATTAGTCCAGGTATTAGGGTGGGAGTCAGGGAGACCTAGTAAGAGGCCTGCGATAGAGTGAATGGGTGATGGGTGTGGCGCTACCTCAGAGTAATGCCTAAGTTTGTCCCAAATAAGTAAACATTCCCTAATTACTTTATTGTCGATGAAGAGGTGTCGCCGGCAGTGAGGAGGGATCCAAATTAAAACCCGCAGATGAACATGGTTGGGCAAAGATGCCTGCTCCAGAGCGCTCCATTTGCTGGTGGGATGAATAATTCCCCAAAGCGAAATGTGACTGAGCATAGCAGCTTCGTAGTATCTAATTATAGAGGGCAACGCGATACCCCCATAGGACTTAGGATACTGCAAAACTTTATGTGTCACTCTGGCTGGCTTTCCCCACCAAATGTATCTAGTGAACCCGCTCTGAAACTGCATTAACAGGTGTCTAGGAAGTTGAAGTGGAAGGCACCTAAAAAATACGTCATCTTTGGAAGGAATGACATCTTGAGGGCAGTAATCCTGCCCAGCCAAGACAACGCCTTAAAATTCCACTTGGAGGTCAGGGAACTCAATTCAGATAACAATGTGGTGCAATTGTCGTGGATAATCTGAGTGATATTGTTTGAGATGTAAATCCCTAAATGCTTAATGTTTGCCTTTTTACTCTGGAAGTTGTGTGTGTTTACAAGGTCTAGGATATAGGCTGGAGGAAATCCCTATGAGTACAGTTCAGTTTTTGTATGGTTCAATTTATAGAAAGACATATCACCAAAGAGATTCAAAAGGGACAGGAGCAGAGGGATAATATCTTTAGGGGAAGAGGAAAAGATGGTGATGTAATCTGCAAAGAGCGCGATTTTGTGGGAGTGCCATGCAATGTAATACCTTCCAAGGAGGGTTCCCGGCAAATAAGTTTGGCAAGGGGTTCAATAGCCAAGGCGAACAAGAGAGGAGATAAAGGGCAGCCTGGTCGAGTGCCGTTGGACAATGAAAATGCAGCAGAGCAAATCCCATACCCTTAACCCTTGCTGTAGGAGAAGAATACAGAGCTTGTATATAAGAATGCATTTCCACTGGGATCCGAAAAGCATCCAAGACCTCCCAAAGGTATTCCCATCTAACCCTATCAAATGCCTTCTCGGCATCCAATGATAGGATCAAGAAGGGTTTATTTAATCTAGTGGCTTCCATAGTAATGTTAAGCAAACGCCTCTCAGTTAGGAATGAAGCCCACCTGGTACTCATTAATCAGATTTTGGAGTAGTGAAGCAATTCTATTGGATAACATTTTTGAGTAAATTTTGATATCTGTGTTTATAAGAGAGATTGGCCTGTAGCTGGAGCATAAACATGGATCCTTATCAAGCTTCAGGAAAGTTATAATAATGGCTTCCAGGAATTCCTTGTTAAATGAGCCCTGCGATCCGGCCATGTGAAAAATGCGTTGTAGCAGGGGGGATAATTCAGCTTCGTATGTTTTATAAAACAGAGAGGGGAAGCCATCAGGTCCTGGGGCCTTAAGTGGCTTAAGGTGCCTAATTACCTGTTTAATCTCAGATAGGGAAATGGGGCCTCTCAGGGAATCCTGGTCAGCCTTCGACAAAGTAGGGAGATTAAGCTGGCTAAGAAATTGCTTAATAATAGGCCGAGGCGTGGCAGGGGGAGACTCAGAGTCCATAATGTTGTAAAGGTCTTCATAGTATTTGGCAAAGAGAGAGCCTATCTGACTGGGCAAGGTAATGGACTGGCCTTTATGCTTAAGAATTTGAATGAAAGAAGCGCATTCCTTGTGGTGTAATCTATTGGCTAACATTGTGTCAGCTTCGTTACCCTTATAATAGAATAGTTGCCTAGTCTTAATAAGTTTCTGTTGTGTGCGTTTCAGTTCCAGTTCACAGATATGGGCTTTCAAGGTGCGAATAGCTTCAGTTTGTGATGGAGCAGGAGAGCTGCGATTTTTAGCTTCCAAATTTTTGCATTCACTAAAGGCCTGAGAGAGGGGTAAACCCTGAGCTTTCCGTAAGTTGGCCTGTTTTTTAATAATCAAGCCTCTAATAGAGGCCTTTAAAGCTTCCCAAAGAGTAACATCAGAGACTAGGTGGTTATCATTTAGCTCAATCAATTAACTCTTCCCTAAATGGGATATCAGAGAGTAATGTGTGGGGCATGGCCCAGGATGCAGGGCTAGGATTATCAGTAGGTTTGCTAAGGGTGAGGGAAACCTGATCATGGTCTGACCATGGACAGACATGAATTTTAACTTTTCTAACGTAATCTAAGGATTTGGATTGGGAGAAAAAATAATCCAACCTAGAATAAGTTGAGTGGGCATGTGAGAAATGTGTGAATTCTATGTCCTGTGACTTAAAGGCTCTCCAGACATCAAAGAGCTCAAACTTCAACATAAGGGACCTAAATTTAAGGGAAAGATTATCACTACAGGAAAATCCCGGACTAGTTTTATTTGTCTTTATATCAAAAAGAAGGGTCCCATACCATATTGAAATCTCTGCCAATAATTACCCTACCCTGACCGTACCTATCTACCAATTTAAGAATTTTGTGGAGATACCTACACTGGCCAGTGTTAGGGAGGTATATAGAGGCAATGGTATACAGAATTTGGTTGAGTTTACACTTTAATATTATGTATCTGGCCTGGGGATCTTTTTCTATGAAAATTGTTTCACACGCCAGATGCCTGTGTAGCAGGATAGCCACCCCTCTTGCCTTGGTGGAATACGGGGCAAGTTCAATTTTAGTGTAATTCTTAGAAATAAGTTTAGGTATAGCTCCCTCTTTCCAGTGTGTCTCTTGAAGGAGAACCACGTCCGGATTTAAGTGTGCAAGTGATCTAAGGAAAATACTACGCTTGCCTGGCGAATTCAAACCCCTGACGTTATGTGTAAGGAATTTAATGTCATTATTATAAGCCATCTAACAAAATAAGGTAAGAGGAATGCCAATGCCTGCCAGGGGTAAAGAGACAGGGAAGCAGGAAACAAGGGTTAAATAAGTATGACATGAAACAAGTCTGCTGATAAATTATAGTGGTAACGTGGTAGAAGTAGTCCACCAAGTTGAGCCCAAAACAAGGGCAAGTTTGGGGGGGGGGGGAGATACAACATAAGAGCAATAAGGCCAGAGTGGTATGACCCAAAACAGTATAAAAAATTTAAACATTCTAAACTTTCTGTAACAGTGATATTATATATATATTCAGCACATTAAGGTGCAACTGACAAGGCCCGTAACTTTATACTTTCAACAGAAATCCAGGAACCACCAGAAAAAAGCCAAACAAGTTAGCTTACCTCAAGGTCGCCCAAAGGGTAAAGCCAAGGTCCGAGTTCATTGCAGATCAGAGTCGTGGAAGACACATCCAGCAGAATAAAGTGCAACAGAAGTAGCCAGACCAGCTAGCCCTCCCTGGAGGCACAAAATGAGGGAAGTTCCCAGATTCTAGTCCTTTACAGTTCAGGATCACATGTAGGAAGTTGGTGCTTAGGCCTTTTTGGTCTTTGTTCTTTCACCTGCCATTCTGGTGCAGAGGCTCTGAGTCTGACTTGAGGGGGTGCTTGGACAAAGTTTGTAGGTGGACGCAGACCCCAGGACTCCAAGAGAGAAAAGCCTTGAATTTGGCTATTAATTGTGTGAGTCTGGTTATCTTTAGTAACAACAATTTTGATTGGGTACCCCCACCTATATTTGACATTTTCCCTTCTGAGGACTTCTGTAACTGGAGAGAACAATCTCCGTTGTTGAAGGGTATGCTGAGAGAGATCTTGAAGCAGTTGAATCTCCTTGAATCTCTCGGAGAGAGAAGGCCTACGAAAAGCCGCTTGTAAGATTCGATCCTTAACACTATATCTGTGGAAACAATAACGTCACTGGGTTTATCGGATGAAAGCGAACGGGGCCTAAGAGCCCGGTGACACCTTTCCAAAGTGTTAGGTAACATTTAGAAAGTCCCTAGTAGTTCTTTAAATAGGTCTGAAAGGAAGGCCTGTAGCTCTGAGGGTGAAACTGTTTCTGGGATACCCCTAAATCTAATATTGCTCCTGCGGGACCTGTCCTCCAGGTCAGCTAGTTTTAGTTCCAATTGTGTTATCTGATCTGCTAGGGCTTCTGAATATGAGAGGAGGTTGGTGTGATCTGTGGCCAGATCGCCTTGCTTGTGTTCCAGGGCATCAACACGTTCACCTATTTCAGATATATCTTTACGTAATTCAGCTGAGCTACGATGTATCTCCTTCGTGATGGATAAAGCCTGGGCAGCCAGCATCTTCTGCATAGCAGACTTCGTAAGGTACCCTGAGGAGTCTGTGCTAGACTTAACACTGGGAACTTTCATCTTGCGGGTCTGGATCCACTTGGCTAGTAATTGACTTGCTAGTCCCCGACTGAGCTTGTAGCGAGAAGTGATCCAGGACAGTCTTCTGTGGCTTAGTTTGAGATTTTGATTGTCTCCTGGCAGTATGAGGCATTGCACCAATAAGATACAGACCTTAAAGGTTAATAATAAGAATACCCACTCCAAATAAACAGCACCCCGTATACCAGAATGGGCAGGTTTTATGAAACAGTTAGAATGACAAGTTACATATTAGAACGTAAGACAGAGTATATATCTTAGGATACACATTCTTTTCTATTAGGACAACCACTCTGACCTTCCCGCTATCTTGCCTACCACATCGGGTGAGGAAAAGCCCTCTCCAAAACCCAGACAGAAAGGGTAAGCAATCTACAATAACCGGCGTGAAGGCAGGGCAGCACGAACAAAGATAACATATGGATTATAGCCTACAGTGATAAACATAGACAATACCATGGACCTGTTCTTAGCCCCAACCCTCACTTCAGGGAAGAGAGGATACGACCCGAAGGAAGGGGAAAGGGGAAGAGGTTATGACCCACCCAGACAAGCTGGGCGGGAGCGGGGAGGTGAGGGCAAGGGATGCAGAGACTCTAAGCAAGCAGTGAGTGGGTGAGAAACAATACAGCAGTCCTACAAATGTACTAAAGAGGGCTGAGCAATATTAGATTAGAAATTAAGACTATGCAGAGAAAATACACAACCCTTTGAGTAGGCGACTCAGAGACACATCAGCTTGCAGTAAAAATACAAACAAATAGAATGAAGGCACGGATATGACACTACACTCTGAGGGCACCATGTACTAAGCGTCAAAGTGACCGTTCGTCTGTATTTCTGCGTCAAAATTCGCTCACGATCTGCATCTCGTATTTACCAATCTGCGATTGAATAGAAAAACCACTATTTTTCATTAGCTATCGTAATTTTACGCAACTCATGATTCCTAATCCTTTTTCCACTTACTACATGTTCGATCGCACGTAAATTCGCTTTAATCGGAAATTATGAATGTTACAACTAATCCGCCCGCTCCAACTTTCACTGTAACTTCGTGTTATTTGCTTTGCAACCATTTAGGTAGTGAATACAATAGAAAACTATAGGGGGTATCAACCTGACGCCAGGTTGAAGTACTTAAGTAAAAGGACTAGACTACTATTGTATCATAAATAAAAAGAGAGAAGCGCTCAACCTGGGAACGAACAATAGCATAATAGCCTGTTCTATGGCTAGTTACCACCCTAGAAGCAGCCTCTTTTTGCTCAATATGTGCCTTTCACAGAGAAGAACTTTCCTATAGCATATCAGTCTGATCCTGACTTAACAGTGCAGTCCAGCCGCGAAATACCAGGCAATCCCTCTCTGAACGAGAGAAACAGCAAAACCCCAGACGTACGTTTTGGCCTATTGTGGGCCTCGTCAGTGAGGTGCAGCCATATCCCTCTAGGCACACTGAGCAACAGGTCCACGTCTGGATTCCCGCATCAAACTTATGGAGACTTCCCCAAGTGTCATAATTTGCATAAATAAAAAGAGAGAAGCGCTCAACCTGGGAACGAACAATAGCATAATAGCGTGAACTATGGCTAGTTACCACCCTAGAAGCAGCCTCTTTTTGCTCAATATGTGCCTTTCACAGAGAAGAACTTTCCAGTAGCATATCAGTCTGATCCTGACTTAACAGTGCAGTCCAGCTCCGAAATACCAGGCAATCCCTCTCTGAACGAGAGAAACAGCAAAACCCCAGATGTACGTTTTGGCCTATTGTGGGCCTCATCAGTGAGGTGCAGCCATATCCCTCTAGGCACACTGAGCAACGGGTCCACGTCTGGATTCCCGCATCACACTTAGGGAGACTTCCCCAAGTGTCATAATTTCTATAAATAAAAAGAAAGAAGCGCTCAACCTGGGAACGAACAATAGCATAATAGCCTGTTCTATGGCTAGTTACCACCCTAGAAGCAGCCTCTTTTTGCTCAATATGTGCCTTTCACAGAGAAGAACTTTCCTGAAGCATATCAGTCTGATCCTGACTTAACAGTGCAGTCCAGCCCCGAAATACCAGGCAATCCCTCTCTGAACGAGAGAAACAGCAAAACCCCAGACGTACGTTTCGGCCTATTGTGGGCCTCGTCAGTGAGGTGCAGCCATATCCCTCTAGGCACACTGAGCAATGGGTCCACGTCTGGATTCCGGCATCACACTTAAGGAGACTTCCCCAAGTGTCATAATTTGCATAAATAAAAAGAGAGAAGCGCTCAACTTGGGAATGAACAATAGCATAATAGCTTGTTCTATGGCTAGTTACCACCCTAGAAGCAGCCTCTTTTTGCTCAATATGTGCCTTTCACAGAGAAGAACTTTCCTGTAGCATATCAGTCTGATCCTGACTTAACCCCTTAACGACCAAGGACGTATGCCACACGTCCTCAAAAAAAATACAGTTAATGACCGAGGACGTGTGGCGTACGTCCTTGGTCTGGAAAGCAGCTGGAAGCGATCATGCTCGCTTCCAGCTGTTTTCCGGTTATTGCAGTGATGCCTCGATATCGAGGCATCCTGCAATAACCCCCCTTGGCCATCCGATGCAGAGAGAGCCACTCTGTGGCCCTCTATGCACCGGACATTCGTGGCCGGTATCGTTGGTGGGTGGGAGCAAGTCTGGGAGGCGGGTGGGCAGCCATCGATGTGCCGAATGAAGTGGAGGGGGGCGGGATCGGGGGAGGGACAGATGGGAGCGTGCACGGGAGCGCGCACGGGAGCGCACACGTGCACGGGGGGCGGCGGGCGGGTGCGTGCACGGGGCGGGAGCGAACCGCTACACTGCAGAAAAATAAATGTGAATAAAAGTAAAAAAACAAACATTTTAAAAAATAAATAAATAATCTAAGGGATCTGGAAGGTGTGGGGGGTTGATCTGGGTGGGGGGAAGCTACACTACAGAAAAGGGCAATTAAATAAAAAAAACAACATTTTTTTTTACTAAACTGGGTACTGGCAGACAGCTGCCAGTACCCAAGATGACGCCCATTAAGGCAGAGGGGGAGGGTTAGAGATCTGTTTGGTGGGGGATCAGTGAGGTTGGGGGCTAAGGGGGGATCCTACACAGTAGCATATGTAAATATGCTAAGAAAAAAAACAAATATAGCTTTTATTTTAGTACTGGCAGAGTTTCTGTCAGTACTTAAGATGGCGGGGACAATTGTGGGGTAGGGGAGGGAAGAGAGCTGTTTGGGAGGGATCAGGGGGTCTGATGTTTCAGGTGGGAGGCTGAACTCTACACTAAAGCTAAAATTTACCCTGCAAGCTCCCTACAAGCTACATAATTAACCCCATCACTGCTAGCCATAATACACATGTGATGCGCAGCGGCATTTGGCGACCTTCTAATTACCAAAAAGCAACGCCAAAGTCATATATGTCTGCTATTTCTGAACAAAGGGGATCCCAGAGAAGCATTTACAACCATTTGTGCCATAATTGCACAAGCTGTTTGTAAATAATTTCAGTGAGAAACCTAAAGTTTGTGAAATAGGGAACGTTTTTTTTTTATTTGATCGCATTTGGCGGTGAAATGGTGGCATGAAATATACCAAAATGGGCCTAGATCAATACTTTTGGTTGTCTACTACACTACACTAAAGCTAAAATTAACCCTACAAGCTCCCTACAAGCTACATAATTAACCCCTTCACTGCTGGGCATAATACATGTGTGGTGCGCAGTGGCATTTAGCGGCCTTCTAATTACCAAAAAGCAATGCCAAAGCCATATATGTCTGCTATTTCTGAACAAAGGGGATCCCAGAGAAGCATATACAACCATTTGTGCCATAATTGCACAAGCTGTTTGTAATTGATTTCAGTGAAAAACCTAAAATTGTGAAAAATGTAACGTTTTTTTTTAATTTGATCGCATTTGGCGGTGAAATGGTGGCATGAAATATACCAAAATTGGCCTAGATCAATACTTGGGGTTGTGTACTACACTACACTAAAGCTAAAATTACCTCTAAAAGCTCCCTACATGCTCCCTAATTAACCCCTTCACTACTGGGCATAATACATGTGTAGTGCGCAGTGGCATTTAGCAGCCTTCTAATTGCTAAAAAGCAATGCCAAAGCCATATATGTCTGCTATTTCTGAACAAAGGGGATCCCAGAGAAGAATTTACAACCATTTAAGCCATAATTGCACAAGCTGTTTGTAAATAATTTCAGTGAGAAACCAAAAGTTTGTGAAAAAATGTGTGAAAAAGTGAAAGATTTTTTGTATTTAATCGCATTTGGCGGCGAAATGATGGCATGAAATATACCAAAATGGGCCTAGATCAATACTTTGGGATGTCTACTAAAAAAAAATATCACATGTCAATGGATATTCAGAGATTCCTGAAAGATATTAGTGTTCTAATGTAACTAGCGCTAATTTTGAAAAATAATGGTTTGGAAATAGCAAAGTGCTACTTGTATTTATGGCGCTATAACTTGCAAAAAAAGCAAAGAAGATGTAAACATTGGGTATTTCTAAACTCAGGACAAAATTTAGAAACTATTTAGCATTTGTGTTTTTTGGTGGTTGTAGATGGGTAACAGATTTTGGGGGTCAAAGTTAGAAAAAGTGTGTTTTTTTTTTCATTTTTTCCTCATATTTTATAAAAATTTTTATAGTAAATTATAAGATATGATGAAAATAATGGTATCTTTAGAAAGTCCATTTAATGGTGAGAAAAACGGTATATAATATATGTGGGTGCAGTAAATGAGTAAGAGGAAAATTACAGCTAAACACAAACACAGCAGAAATGTAAAAATAGCCTTGGTCCCAAACGGACAGAAAATGGAAAAGTGCTGTGGTCATTAAGGGGTTAACAGTGCAGTCCAGCCCCGAAATACCAGGCAATCCCTCTCTGAACGAGAGAAACAGCAAAACCCCAGACGTACGTTTCGGCCTATTGTGGGCCTCGTCAGTGAGGTGCAGCCATATCCCTCTAGGCACACTGAGCAACGGGTCCACGTCTGGATTCCTGCATCACACTTAGGGAGACTTCCTGGTATTTCGGGGCTGGACTGTACTGTGAAGTCAGGATCAGACTGATATGCTTCAGGAAAGTTCTTCTCTGTGAAAGGCACATGTTGAGCAAAAAGAGGCTGCTTCTTGGGTGGTAACTAGCCACAGAACAAGCTATTATGCTATTGTTCATTCCCAGGTTGAGCGCTTCTCTCTTTTTATTTTGCAAATTATGACACTTAGGGAAGTCTCCCTAAGTGTGATGCGGGAATCCAGACGTGGACCCATTGCTCAGTGTGCCTAGAGGGATATGGCTGCACCTCACTGACGAGGCCCACAATAGGCCAAAACGTACGTCTGGGGTTTTGCTGTTTCTCTCGTTCAGAGAGGGATTGCCTGGTATTTCGGGGCTGGACTGTACTGTGAAGTCAGGATCAGACTGATATGCTTCAGGAAAGTCCTTCTCTGTGAAAGGCACATATTGAGCAAAAAGAGGCTGCTTCTTGGGTGGTAACTAGCCACAGAACAAGCTATTATGCTATGGTTCATTCCCAGGTTGAGCGCTTCTCTCTTTTTATTTATGCAAATTATGACACTTAGGGAAGTCTCCCTAAGTGTGATGCAGGAATCCAGACGTGGACCCGTTGCTCAGTGTGCCTAGAGGGATATGGCTGCACCTCACTGACGAGGCCCACAATAGGCCGAAACATACATCTGGGGTTTTGCTGTTTCTCTCGTTCAGAGAGGGATTGCCTGGTATATTGGGGCTGGACTGTACTGTGAAGTCAGGATCAGACTGATATGCTTCAGGAAAGTTCTTCTCTGTGAAAGGCACATGTTGAGCAAAAAGAGGCTGCTTCTTGGGTGGTAACTAGCCACAGAACAAGCTATTATGCTATTGTTCATTCCGAGGTTGAGCGCTTCTCTCTTGTTATTTATGCAAATTATGAAACTTAGGGAAGTCTCCCTAAGTGTGATGCGGGAATCCAGACGTGGACCCGTTGCTCAGTGTGCCTAGAGGGATATGGCTGCACCTCAATGACGATGCCCACAATAGGCCAAAATGTACGTCTGGGGTTTTGCTGTTTCTCTCGTTCAGAGAGGGATTGCCTGGTATTTCGGGGCTGGACTGTACTGTGAAGTCAGGATCAGACTGATATGCTTCAGGAAAGTTCTTCTCTGTGAAAGGCACATGTTGAGCAAAAAGAGGCTGCTTCTTGGGTGGTAACTAGCCACAGAACAAGCTATTATGCTATTGTTCATTCCCAGGTTGAGCGCTTCTCTCTCTTTATTTATACTATTGTATCATTATTGGTTTTTGGATCACTGAATGAAGATGGAGACACTTTTACACATGTTTCTTTTCAGATTGATTCAATTACGAGGAAGAAGGGCTATACAGGCACCGGTTGACAACAATGGATTGCAAAGAAGGAGAGTTAGAAGAATCAGAGTCCCTAGAGTTTTCCTTCCACGTATGGGTTTGGAAGGCATTTCTGATCGGGAGATTATCCAGAGATTCTGTCTGGACAGAGAAGCTATTATGGAACTTTATAATGAAATAGCAGAATACCTTGAGCCTATGACAGCGCGTTCACAAGCCATACCCGGACTATTAAAACTGTTGGCAGCCTTACACTTTTTTGCCACTGGTTCATTCCAAGCTGTGTCTAGCGTTATAATTGGCATCAGCCAGTCTGCTTTTTCGAGGCACTTAACCAAAGTAATTGATGCATTGATGGTCGTCTTTCCAAGGAACGTGTGCCTTCCATTGACTCCTGAAGATTGGCAATCTGTGAAGTCCAATTTTTATAGAATGTCCGGAATGCCCAATGTCCTTGGAGCCATCGATTGCACCCATGTTGCAGTCAAACCATCACGAGAACGTGAGGAAGTTTTCAGGAATCGAAAACAGTACCATTCCCTCAATGTTCAGATGGTGTGTGACCATAACATGAAAATAATCAGTGTCCGTTCTAACTTCCCTGGATCCTGTCATGATTCCTATATCTTGTGTCAGTCTGGGTTATATCGGATGTTTGAGGGAGAGATGCCTGAAGGATGGCTGTTAGGTAATTATATTTTTTTGTTGTTATGTAAAATAGAGTATTATTTTAATTGTCAAATTTCGTTAATGTTATTGAGTTTGATGATATATGTAACTCAAGAACATAGTTCATTCTCTTTAAAATTATCATGTTTATCGTATTATAAATGTTAATCTTTATTTTATTTTTTTTCATAGGGGACGCTGGTTATTTCAGTAGAGAATGGTTTTTCACACCATATAACAATCCTCAAACAAGATGTGAGGTGAAATTCAATGAGGCACACAGATCCACCTGAGGAATCATCGAGAGAGCTTTTGGATTGTTAAAAATGCGCTTTTGTTGTCTTGACTATTCAGGTGGTGTAAACTCCAGAAAAGGTTGCAAAAATTATTCTTGTATGCTGCATTCTTCATAACATTGCAATAAGAAGAGGATTTGAAATTGAGGATGCAGAAGAAATATCATTTGAGAACTTCCCTGAGGTCATCTGTAATGATGCACCAACAAGACAGGCCATTAACGCCAAAAATTATGTTGCTGAAAACTATTTTAAAGATTGATTTCATCAATAGATTTTATTCACAGGACTTCTATTTTTATGTTGTTTAAATAAAAATCTAAATTGTGAATTTCTGAATAAAAATTTAGTTTTTTCATCATATACTTTGTGTGATTGACCCTTTTGTTTTAATTTTTATAATTTTATGAATTGTAAAAAAAGGTCACATTAGAGAATGATTATTAATAAAACTTTACTTTTTATTTAAAACCAACATATTGCACAATAACTATATAAACAAAATAATCATAGCGATCTATAATTAAATGACTCTCCTACATAACAAAATAACCTAAACTACACTATTGATAACTATATTGAACTTACACTAATTACATTAATTACATTTAACATTACTTATTATTCACATATTACTTTTACATCCGAAAATTTAAAAAATAGATACTGCCAATAAATAGTACAACTTTACAATTATTGTATCCAAATAATTCTAACAATTTAGCAAATATAGAATAATGTTGCATAGAAACACTGAATAACGCGATATTTAGAACATTTTGAGATTTGACACACCCATCTAGAAAGTTGCTATGCGACCAGGGAGGATGAAGAGAATTGCACCTTTCACATCTGGGGAAATAATTCTAGTCTATGTTATGGACAGATATTTTCCAAAACGCTTAGGGGGTGTCCAAGGGGTCATGCAAGATGAAAGGGACAAAACTATATATGAAATGATACGCAGAATGTATCGTGTATCAAAAATTAAAAGGACCAGGCATCAATGTTTGAGACACTACAGTGATGTTAAACGTCGAGAACCACTATATTACTAATCCATTAGGAGCCTTTTAAGGACATGTAAATTTGTAAAATTGTTTTTATATTAATATGTGTTTGTGATCTATTGGTAATCTAATACTGAAAAAAAAATTAAAAAATAAAACGTAGTTGTTTTAAAAATTGACATCCCTGCATTTAAAAAAATACATATAATTTAAATTATTATAATAATATTATTATTGTTTTAAACTATAAATTCTATGATAAGTTCATCATTAATATGAGACATGAAAGAATAATTAGGTTTCAGTGTACCATATTGATCACTTTCATGTCCATACTGGTTCTTACTGGTATCTATTAACATTATGATTGATGTTTTTCTCATTTTTAATTGGAAATTATTGTTATGTACAAAATTATTAAAAATCTAAACACTCTAAAAATGTTAACAACTAAAAACTCTAAACTTGATTTTACAAAATCTAAAAATAATGATAAACTTTTTTAAAAAAAAGTACAAATAACAATCATTTTCAAAATTCTAAAAAATCTAAACACTATAAACATTATAAAACACCAAAAGTGAAAACTTTATTTTATAAAATGCTAAAAAAGTTAGAAACTTTTAACAAACATATGGACAAATAACAATAATAATATCTTATAGATCAAAAAAAAAAATAATAATAGAAAAATAAATTTGTTGAATCTTGTTTTGTATATCTGTATTCACTATTTCAGATAAGAAGAAAGAAAATATTTGTGGTGCTCCTCCTCCACATTATGTAAGGCCTATTCTAAATTTGACACCTAGAAGTGAGGCTAGATCCCCACCCTTGCCACTGTCTTTGCTTGACAGACAATTGTCCCCACAGAAAGGAGGTGTCAGGCACCTAAGTGTCATTCATACACCTCAAGGTACAAAAGGAACCATGGTTTAAATATCTATAGTTAAAGAACTGATAAATTTAATAATGAATAGCTTTTTGTGTTATTAACAGAAACCAATAAAAGAGTGTTGAAAACAAAGAAAACAAGGTTCGCAAGAATATTACAAATGTCTTCAACAGAAGGTATTTTTATTATATTTTGTACCATTACATTTTTCACATTCAAATTTTTGTAATTGTGTTCTTAAATAATCTTTCATAGATAGTGACAATGAAGAAAATAATGCTCCTGAAAGGATGTTATTAACTTCACCCTCGATTCAACTAGGTAATTGTTTATTATTTTTAGATTTACTATATTAAATATTATAGTCAAATCAATAAAAAAATATATACTTCGAATTATAAATATATTTTTCAGATGCAAGTAGTGAGAAAAACTCAACCAATATTTCTGATATTGATAATGACTTGGACATATCTATGGTTTCTAAATCTACACAGACAAGTACATCTATGGAAAAAACGACCTCTTATATAAATGGTAATACAATTTTGATAACTGCTTATTAACAATCTATTTTTATTATAAAAATGGTCTCACCATCCTTAATTTTTTTATATTTTTTTTTTCCTTTTCTAGATTTCGGGGTACAAGTTGTATCACAAGTGCAATCCTCTGTTTGTGAAGAAATTAAACAAATAATGGATACTATCAAGAATTTAAATACACAGTTTCAAAATCTCTACAACAGTTATGTTATGGAAAACAGATAAGCAATGATTGAATTTTAATTCAATTTGCTTTTTTTTTTTTAAATTTACACTTTGTTGACATTAAAATTGTAATTTTTTGTATGTTAAAATGGTGAATTTCAAAACCAACAATGATTGTAGCGGCCGGGAGGACCCTCATATCTTTTTTTATAATGCCTTTTAGTTTCATATTTGTTAAAAATCTGGATTTAATACATTTTACATTTGGTTCAATTAGATTTGTCTTTGTGTCCAATTAATTTTAAACTTTTAAATGATTAAAAGTAAATTTAGAAAAGAATAAGAAAATAAAATTAAATAAGAATAAACTTTAATAAAACTATGTACAAATAACAATAATAATATATTCTGGATCAACAAAAAACAATAATAATAACTTCAAAAATTTAAAAAAAATGCACTAATGCAACCTTGGTCTTTTCGAATCTGGCTACTCTTGGCTCTGATGTCTATCTCTAATAAAATCTAACAAAGTTTGCATAGTATTTTGAGCCATTTGCATGTTATTTTCGGCTATTGCCAAGGCCCTGGTTATATGTTGGTTCCTTTCCCTGTCCATTTCTCTTTGCCAGTGAAAGATTTCACGGTCCAGTTCCAACCATTGCTGGTTGTAATTGTCAAACCTTTCTAAATATCCAGACAAAATATCCTGAACCTGTCTACTGTCTGCTCTATGTCCTCTGGTAAGATTTAACATCTCATTTAGAGCAGCATCTTCCAAAGGTGCCTGCTCTTGGACAATAGGTTCAGTTTGTGGTTGTTCCAAAGGTTCAATTGCCTGTTCTTGAACTACATGATCAGGTGGTGAATTTGGATTTCCATAATCAATAGGGGGGTTTATTACAGGCTCATGAATATCCAAATCCTGATCTTGTGCCATCTGTGTTAGGTCAGGAGTCAGGTTTCCGCTTTCTTGAGATCTAACCTCTAGTGCTGTAACTGGAACAAGATTCAGAATGACCTTTCTAGAAGAATCATCCTCCTCACCGATATCTAAGAAAAAAAAAAAAAAAATAGAAATTTAGAAATAAATTTAAAAAAAAGGGGCAGATCAAAATTTGTTCCTACAGTAATGGTTAGAGGGGTTACTATACAAGAGAAATTTATACAGTCATGTTGGATTTAAACAATGAGATTAAAGGCCTTCCTAATAAATAATGGTGATTTTACATGGTAAAACTGTTTGCATATAAAATCCATCCATCTCACAGTCTCACAGTTTGAATATCAATCAAAGTTTTAAATTTTAGAGTTACTTTGTACCAAAATTATTTGTCTTGTCATCCTATATTTACTTTACAAAAGTAACTTACCATCGAAAAGTGGTGCAGAATCGGTCACCATGGCTCTGAAGAGACGTCCAACATCTGCTGTAAAAATAAGAATTAAAGATTAATATCTAATTTATATTAAAATATTTAAAGGTGTATATATAAGTTGTTTAAAGATACATACCAGAGCTTCTTCCAACAGCTGTATCTGGTGTACTGCTCCATCCTTACATCTGGAATAGTATCTGCAGGCTGTGGCTGGTGTTGGTTGTTGAACGTATATATTGCCCATGTTGTGGTTCTTGTCTTATATTCAAATGCTGTGATGTCGAAGGATGTGGTAGCTGTGATGAAGAGGTAGATGGGGTATGGACAGATGCAGAGGTCGATGCTCGAACAGAACCACCTATGAAATAGTAAATACAGATTTCAATTAATACATTAAATAAAATTAAAACTTTAGGTGCAATTTTTGCAATGCTAATTAAATGTAAAATGTACTCCTATTAAATTTTCTACCTTCAATTTGTATCTTTATTTCAAATGCACTAAGTAAAGTGTCACTAAACCCATCTTTCTTTCATGATTCCAATAGAGAATACAATTTTAAAAAAACATTCCAATTTACTTCTATTATCTAATTTGCTTCATTCTTTAGATATCCTTTGTTGAAGAAATAGCAATGCACATGGGTGAGCCAATGACAAGAGACATCTATGTGAAGCCAACAATCAGCAGCTACTGAGCATATCAATATATGTTTTTTCAACAAAGAATATAAAGAAAATAAAGCTAATTAGATAATACAAATAAATTATACAGTTGATTAGAATTGCATGCTCTTTCTAAATCAAACATTTGGGTTTCATTTAACTTCAAAAAAAGTGATTTCCATGTTCCATGTAGGCCTTATTTTTTAAAATAAATTAAGCAATAGAAAAAAAATGGAGTATATTAGAAACTTGAAAATGTTTTTCATGCTCTCTTTATGAATCATGAATGCATAATTTTTGGTTCACTGGAACTTTAAAGAAATAGATACAGAGAGAAGTAATCAAATTACTAAATCAATTTTAAAGGGACAGTAAACCAAAATTTTTTCAATCATGATTCTGTTACAGAATACAATTTTATAAAACATTAACGTAAGAGACACATTTTTGGTGCAGACAATTAAACAATATAAATATTAATTTGGAGATTAATTTATAATTACATAGTAACATACATAGTAACATAGTAGATAAGGTTGAAAAAAGACTGAAGTCCATCGAGTTCAACCTATACAAATCTAAAATACTTACAAAAAGCTCCAGTTAAGCTTAAATAACCCCATTAAAATGTGACCCATTTAATACTAGCAATCATATCCATGAATTTTGTTTATATACAGAAATTTATCCAGACTATTTTTAAATGTATCTATGGTATTGGCATTCACTACCTCCTTTGGTAATGAGTTCCACAATTTTATTGCTCTTACAGTGAAAAAACGTTTCCGTTGCAGGAGATTAAATCTCCTTTCCTCCAACCTTAAATTATGACCTCTTGTCAGAACCAATTTTCTTGGAATAAAAAGAGCTTCTGCCATCTCTGTATATGGGCCTTGAATATATTTATATAAAGTAATCATGTCACCTCTCAAGCGCCTTTTTTCTAAAGAGAACAGACCCAGTTTGGCTAGCCTCTCCTCATGGGTTAATTTCTCCAATCCCCTTATTAGCTTTGTGGCCCTTCTCTGAACTTTTTCTAGTTCTGCAATATCTTTTTTAGCAATCGGTCCCCAGAACTGCACTCCAAACTCAAGGTGAGGTCTTACCAGGGCTTTATATAATGACAGAATTATGCTTTCCTCCCTTGAATCAATGCCTCTTTTAATACATGCTAGTATCTTATTAGCCTTTGAAGCCGCTGCCCTGCATTGTGCACTCATCTTTAGCTTGTTATCTATTACTACTCCCAAATCCCTTTCCTCCTGTGTTTGGCTAAGTCTTGTCCCATTTAAAAAATACATAGCCTGCTTATTTTTACTTCCAAAATGTAGAACCTTACATTTTTCCGTATTAAATCTCATTTTCCATTCACTTGCCCATAGTTCTAATTTTAGCAAATCCCTTTGCAAAGAGAGTTCATCCTGCTCTGACCTAATGACCTTACTTAACTTAGTATCATCTGCAAAAATAGAGATGTCGCTATTTAATCCTTGCTCCAAGTCATTTATAAAAATATTAAAAAGAACAGGGCCCAGTACTGATCCCTGGGGGACGCCACTGATTACCTTTGTCCAATCTGAGTATGATCCATTTACTGCTACTCGTTGCTCCCTATCTTTTATCCAGTTATTTATCCATGAGCTAACATTTTCAGCTATTCCCAGTCCCTTAATTTTGTGCATTAATCTCTCATGTGGCACTGTATCAAATGCCTTTGCAAAATCTAAGTATATCACATCAACTGATTCCCCTTTATCTATGTTTTTACTTACTTCCTCGTAGAATCTAATTAGATTAGTTTGACATGATCTATTTCTCCTAAAGCCATGCTGATTAGAACTCATAATCTTGTTTACACGAATATGCTCATCAATATAATCCCTTATAATCCCTTCAAATATCTTCCCCACTATTGATGTCAGACTAACTGGTCTATAGCTTCCTGGATCATCCCTGCTTCCCTTTTTGAAGAGTGGCACCACATCAGCTTTACGCCAATCCTGGGGTACCATGCCTGAGGATAATGAGTCTTGAAAAATTAAGAGTAAAGGTTTGTCTATAACAGTGCTAAGTTCACTTAACACCCTTGGGTGTATTCCATCTGGGCCTGGAGTTTTATTTACCTTAATATTTTTTAGTTTTTTCCTGATATCCTCTAAACAAAACCCAGTTAGTGGTATGGACTGGCATGTTCTATTCTGTTCCAAAGTATCATTCAATGGTTCCTCTCTTGTGTATACTGAAGAAAAAAACTGGTTTAGTACCTCAGCCTTCTCCCTGTCATTATTTATCATGCTACCCTCCACACATTTTAATGTACCTATATTATCCTTCTTAGACTTTTTGCTATTTATGTACTTAAAGAACCTTTTAGGGTTAGACTTAGAATCCTTGGCAATTAATTTTTCATTTTCAATTTTTGCCAATTTGATTGCTTTTTTGCATGCTTTGTTACATTCCTTATAAATATTGTATGCTGAGTCTGTACTATTTTCTTTTAATAATTTAAATGCCCTACGTTTTTTCCTAATTTCTTTTAACACATTTTTATTTAGCCATAACGGCTTAGTTTTTTTATTTTTATTTTTATAACCATATGGTATGTATTGATATGTATATTTATTTAACAAATTTTTAAATATTATCCATTTATCCTCTGTATTTTTATTAGAAAATACATTGTCCCAATTTATATTATTTAATGATTTCCTTAAATCGTTGAATTTTGCTTTCTTGAAATTAAAAGTCTTAGTTAAGCCTTTAAAACACTGCATATGAAAAGAGATTTCAAATGTGACCATGTTATGATCACTGTTACCCAAATGTTCTTTAACTTCTATGTTTGATATTATATCTGTATTGTTTGATAGCACTAAATCCAATATAGCTTTACTCCTAGTTGGCTCCTCTATTAATTGTGACAAGAAGTTATCCCTGAGAACATTTAAAAATCTATCCCCCTTAGCTGAATTACTAGTTTCATTGGCCCAGTTTATATCAGGGTAGTTAAAATCTCCCATAATTACAGCACTGTTATTAGCAGCCTTACCTATTTGGATAAGTAGTTGAGTTTCCTCCGGGTCACTAATGTTGGGAGGCTTGTAGCATGTTCCTAGTAATATTTTTTTAGGATTTTCCCCCCCACTCTTTATTTCAACCCACAGGGTCTCTACATTGTCACTTGTATCATAAATATCTTCCCTTATTGTAGGTTTAAGGTCAGGTTTAATATACATGCAGATTCCTCCACCCCTTTTATTATTCCTGTCCCTCCTAAATAATGTATACCCCTCTAAGTTAACTGCCCAGTCATGTGAATCATCCCACCAAGTTTCAGTTATACTGATAACATCATAGTCCTCTTCTGCAACTAAGAGCGTCAGCTCCCCCATTTTACCTGTCATGCTTCTTGCATTTGTTGTCATACATTTAATTTTCATGTGCTTTCTGCTGCTACTTGGTGTACTTTCCTCTATACTTTCTAATGTGACATTTCTTAAGTCATCCCTTCCTTGAGATATTAAGGGAGTGACATATTCAGACACTGATCTCTCTGTTCTATTTTGTTCTAATTGACCCTCCCCCCCTTTGCCTAGTTTAAAAGGTTCTCTAAACGTGCTACCATCCTTTCCCCCAACACACCTGCACCCATGTCATTCAGGTGCAATCCATCCTTACTGTACAATTTGTACCCTAGTGAAAAATCAGCCCAGTGTTCTAAAAAGTCAAACCCCTCATTTTTACACCATGTTTTTAGCCATGAATTAACAGACCTTAGCTCCTTCTGCCTTACTGAGTTAACACACGGCACTGGTAATATCTCAGAAAATATTACTTTGGAGGTCCTTGCTTTAAGCTTGCTACCTAACTCCCTGAAGTCATTTTTTAGGACTCTCCATCTCCCACTGATTTCTTCATTAGTACCAATATGCACCATGACTGCAGGATCAGACCCGCATCCCTCTAACAATCTATCAATACGCTCCACAATATGCCTAACACGAGCCCCTGGAAGACAGCAAACTGTTCTATGTAAAGGGTCTGGATGACAAATTACCCTATCAACCTTCCTTATAATAGAGTCTCCTACCACCAACATCTGCCTCTGGCCCTGACTTGTATGCCCCTCTTCCATGACTGAAGGACTGCCCACCATAGTATGCTCCTCTTCCACAGCTAAATGACTGTTCACTATACTAGGCAACACAGCCCTCTCTGACACTGCCACCCCTGAACTGATATCCCCAACATCTTCACTTAATCTTGCAAATCTATTGGGGTGTACCAGCTCAGAACTGGCCTGTCTCTTCCGCTTACTTCGCCCTCTAACTGTGACCCAGCTACATCCTGGAGTCTCCTCATCTGAATCCTCCCCATTCCCACTGCTGGAACCATTAACAACCAGCTCAGTCCTATCCATTTCCCTTTCAAGTGTCTGAATTTCATGTAGTGTTGCAATTCGTTCCTCCAGATCCCCAATACGAGTTTCTAAAGAGACAATATGCTCGCACTTGCCACAAACATATAATCCCAGAAGCGGCTGCTCCAGTGATGCAAACATGTGGCAAGCTGTACACTGAATGAGATTCTCACACATTCTTAATAAAAGGTTTAACTTAAAAGTATAAAATAAATATATTTCCCCTTGGTTAGCCCAAAACCTTGTTTGCCTAACTACCTTGGTTAGCTAACTATTATACTTAAACAGACAATGTTACTTTAACAGAGAATCAATACAGCAAGCCTAAAAGAGCAAGCTCACAGAGTAAATGTGCTAAATTTATAGGCTTGCAAGGCCCAAACAGGTGAAAATAATCCCACCCCTAATTACCCACACAGACAGAAAAACAAAAAAAAAAATTTGAATGCTAGAAATAAAGTTATTTAGTTATTTCCTTTTTTTAAAATAAAAATGCAACCCTTGCAAAGCAAATAATTTATAAAATAGCTTGGTTAGCTATTATACTTAAACAGACAATGTTACTTTAACAGAGAATCAATACAGCAAGCCTAAAAGAGCAAGCTCACAGAGTAAATATGCTAAATTTATAGGCTTGCAAGATCCAAACAGGTGAAAATAATCCCACCCCTAATTACCCACACAGACAGAAAAACAAAAAAAAAAATTTGAATGCTAGAAATAAAGTTATTTAGTTATTTCCTTTTTTTAAAATAAAAATGCAACCCTTGCAAAGCAAATAATTTATAAAATAGCTTGGTTAGCTATTATACTTAAACAGACAATGTTACTTTAACAGAGAATCAATACAGCAAGCCTAAAAGAGCAAGCTCACAGAGTAAATGTGCTAAATTTATAGGCTTGCAAGGCCCAAACAGGTGAAAATAATCCCACCCCTAATTACCCACACAGACAGAAAAACAAAAAAAAAAATTTGAATGCTAGAAATAAAGTTATTTAGTTATTTCCTTTTTTTAAAATAAAAATGCAACCCTTGCAAAGCAAATAATTTATAAAATAGCTTGGTTAGCTATTATACTTAAACAGACAATGTTACTTTAACAGAGAATCAATACAGCAAGCCTAAAAGAGCAAGCTCACAGAGTAAATATGCTAAATTTATAGGCTTGCAAGATCCAAACAGGTGAAAATAATCCCACCCCTAATTACCCACACAGACAGAAAAACAAAAAAAAAAATTTGAATGCTAGAAATAAAGTTATTTAGTTATTTCCTTTTTTTAAAATAAAAATGCAACCCTTGCAAAGCAAATAATTTATAAAATAGCTTGGTTAGCTATTATACTTAAACAGACATTGTTACTTTAACAGAGAATCAATACAGCAAGCCTAAAAGAGCAAGCTCACAGAGTAAATGTGCTAAATTTATAGGCTTGCAAGGCCCAAACAGGTGAAAATAATCCCACCCCTAATTACCCACACAGACAGAAAAACAAAAAAAAAAATTTGAATGCTAGAAATAAAGTTATTTAGTTATTTCCTTTTTTTAAAATAAAAATGCAACCCTTGCAAAGCAAATAATTTATAAAATAGCTTGGTTAGCTATTATACTTAAACAGACAATGTTACTTTAACAGAGAATCAATACAGCAAGCCTAAAAGAGCAAGCTCACAGAGTAAATGTGCTAAATTTATAGGCTTGCAAGGCCCAAACAGGTGAAAATAATCCCACCCCTAATTACCCACACAGACAGAAAAACAAAAAAAAATTTGAATGCTAGAAATAAAGTTATTTAGTTATTTCCTTTTTTTTAAATAAAAATGCAACCCTTGCAAAGCAAATAATTTATAAAATAGCTTGGTTAGCTATTATACTTAAACAGACAATGTTACTTTAACAGAGAATCAATACAGCAAGCCTAAAAGAGCAAGCTCACAGAGTAAATGTGCTAAATTTATAGGCTTGCAAGGCCCAAACAGGTGAAAATAATCCCACCCCTAATTACCCACACAGACAGAAAAACAAAAAAAAATTTGAATGCTAGAAATAAAGTTATTTAGTTATTTCCTTTTTTTAAAATAAAAATGCAACCCTTGCAAAGCAAATAATTTATAAAATAGCTTGGTTAGCTATTATACTTAAACAGACAATGTTACTTTAACAGAGAATCAATACAGCAAGCCTAAAAGAGCAAGCTCACAGAGTAAATATGCTAAATTTATAGGCTTGCAAGGCCCAAACAGGTGAAAATAATCCCACCCCTAATTACCCACACAGACAGAAAAACAAAAAAAAATTTGAATGCTAGAAATAAAGTTATTTAGTTATTTCCTTTTTTTAAAATAAAAATGCAACCCTTGCAAAGCAAATAATTTATAAAATAGCTTGGTTAGCTATTATACTTAAACAGACAATGTTACTTTAACAGAGAATCAATACAGCAAGCCTAAAAGAGCAAGCTCACAGAGTAAATATGCTAAATTTATAGGCTTGCAAGGCCCAAACAGGTGAAAATAATCCCACCCCTAATTACCCACACAGACAGAAAAACAAAAAAAAATTTGAATGCTAGAAATAAAGTTATTTAGTTATTTCCTTTTTTTAAAATAAAAATGCAACCCTTGAAAAGCAAATAATTTATAAAATAGCTTGGTTAGCTATTATACTTAAACAGACAATGTTACTTTAACAGAGAATCAATACAGCAAGCCTAAAAGAGCAAGCTCACAGAGTAAATGTGCTAAATTTATAGGCTTGCAAGGCCCAATCAGGTGAAAATAATCCCACCCCTAATTACCCACACAGACAGAAAAACAAAAAAAAATTTGAATGCTAGAAATAAAGTTATTTAGTTATTTCCTTTTTTTAAAATAAAAATGCAACCCTTGCAAAGCAAATAATTTATAAAATAGCTTGGTTAGCTATTATACTTAAACAGACAATGTTACTTTAACAGAGAATCAATACAGCAAGCCTAAAAGAGCAAGCTCACAGAGTAAATGTGCTAAATTTATAGGCTTGCAAGGCCCAAACAGGTGAAAATAATCCCACCCCTAATTACCCACACAGACAGAAAAACAAAAAAAAATTTGAATGCTAGAAATAAAGTTATTTAGTTATTTCCTTTTTTTAAAATAAAAATGCAACCCTTGCAAAGCAAATAATTTATAAAATAGCTTGGTTAGCTATTATACTTAAACAGACAATGTTACTTTAACAGAGAATCAATACAGCAAGCCTAAAAGAGCAAGCTCACAGAGTAAATATGCTAAATTTATAGGCTTGCAAGATCCAAACAGGTGAAAATAATCCCACCCGTAATTACCCACACAGACAGAAAAACAAAAAAAAATTTGAATGCTAGAAATAAAGTTATTTAGTTATTTCCTTTTTTTAAAATAAAAATGCAACCCTTGCAAAGCAAATAATTTATAAAATAGCTTGGTTAGCTATTATACTTAAACAGACAATGTTACTTTAACAGAGAATCAATACAGCAAGCCTAAAAGAGCAAGCTCACAGAGTAAATGTGCTAAATTTATAGGCTTGCAAGGCCCAAACAGGTGAAAATAATCCCACCCCTAATTACCCACACAGACAGAAAAACAAAAAAAAATTTGAATGCTAGAAATAAAGTTATTTAGTTATTTCCTTTTTTTAAAATAAAAATGCAACCCTTGCAAAGCAAATAATTTATAAAATAGCTTGGTTAGCTATTATACTTAAACAGACAATGTTACTTTAACAGAATTACCTCGAATATCGCTATCACAGTCATCAGTTATGCCCTCAATGACCTCTGTGCCAAGCCTCTGTAAAACTTTTCTTTCAAAGTCAGTCAAATCTGCAACATAAGGTTGTCCGCCTCCAGTACCTTGTGCATATTGCTTTTCTTTGGCTATTTTGGCTTTAGTTTGACGCTTTATATCGTTGAACCTTTTTTTGCAGGAGTCGATATCTTTTTTAGTTGGTCCTTGAGCACTCACAGCGTCACTAATTTTTTCCCAAATAAACTTCTTACGAGCACCAGGGGTTTGCTTGACTCGACTACCATAAATATTGTCATAATATTCGAGTACTAGATCAACAAGTACAACATTCTGTTGATGAGAGAAATTAGGGTTGCGCGTCTTCTTAGAAGTAGCTGAATCTCTGGAGCAAGCCATCTTCTCAAAGTGAATACCGAAAAGTAACTAAACAATATTCTAAGATTTCTAGGAAATTACACATTCTTATACATGTCAGCAGCCAGACGTTGCCGCTTGTCTGACGATTATGACACCTAGATGGTCACATGGGTGAAGAACTAAACCAATTAGGTCGCAGACTGCTTCGTAACTTTGCTCTTTCGCGCCGAACAAAGCTTCAAAGTTATCAATAATCCGATTGTCTTCGAGACACAATAGACGCAAAATTTTACTTGGTTGCTTGGTTTTTAGTACATTCATGTAACGAAGTTCTATCCGCATGGTTCGAATGCCGGCGGGTTCATTCGATATGGTCTGTGCGAAAAATTTGACACCTTAGTACATGGCGCCCTGAGGACCACAGAGACACAGTAGCTGACGCAGCAGCCAAAAGAAATATACAGTTCACTAAATAACCAATTAATTAGTTAGTTAGTTACCCCCCCTTCCCCAGAATGCCCAGAACAGTGTTTTATGGGGATGCTAGTAAGGAGATGTACCTTAGTAAGCGTGGGTAATATCCCTGTACTTCACTATTAGGACTCCCGAAGTGAAGGCAAACACTTATGAGGTTTCCACCAAAGTCCTGAATTAAAATGACAGATGGTGACCGGTACAATAGGTCACTATAATAGGTTTGAAACACCAGCTGGTTAATGTTAAAATGGGAACCCTTTAATGGTCCTTGGCAGCTCTCCAGAACAGGTTAGGCCTTGCCACATGTGAGGTACAGTGCTTCTATATGACTTCCGTTATGCAGGCTGTACCTGCACACAATATGTAGCGTTCAAAGTTTGAGGTTATGAATAAATCAGGCCAATGTGGGAGACCACCAACTCCTCCAATTAGACTAGACTTAATTGATACACCTTATTGAGAAGGAGGGCCTGCGTGATTCCCAGTCACTACTGCATTATGTAAGCCTGGTGTGGGCCCACTAAAGATGTGTTACAGACAGGATAAAATAGGCCAAAAAGAGTTAAGACGGACAACAGATATCAGTACAATCCGCTGTAAAAAGTTTAGGTCTCCAGTGCTATGGTAAGTAATGAGAGTGGTTTTGGCACGGGACTTCACTGAGTAAGAGTGCGCTAGCATATAGTAACTATCCTACGTTACAGTGACATATACTTTGAGTCTGATCCCTGGATGCTCTAGGTGGCAGTAGCCATTATCCGTTAATAGGCAGTGAAATGTAGAATTTCGCGCCAGAACCAGGGAAACTCTTCCAACACAAATTTCAGCCTCCTAACTGTAGTTGTTCCTGCTGGGTATCACCCAGCGGATCTTTGTTTGGCTGATTCCTATGCGCCTTGTGGCGGATGCACCCGCGTCCTTCGTGCCTTGACTCAGTTTCCCCCAGTGGACTCTGGATGCTCAGGCTGTGGCTCTGGAGCGGAGCCCCGACCCTCCAGAACTGGGATGGAATGTGTCCCTTCAGTTAGCAGTGAGGGGAGGCCTCTGATGCTTCTCGAGTCCAGCGTATATGTAGGCTGATAGGGTGAGGTCACGAAAGTTCCACACTGCTCCTGGAAGACATCTGCCTCTCGTTCTATTGCTCCAGAGTGGAGCCCCGACCCACCAGAGCTCAGGTAGGAGGTGTCACCGCTGTTTAACTCAATATGCCAGGCAGATTAGGCCGTGACTCTAGCAGGAACCGCTATAGCTGAAAAATATGGTAATAGACCAGTGACCCCACAGCAGGAACAAGGTCTCCCTCAAAAAGAAGCCTGCAGAAAAGTAGCTCAAAAACACTGTAAATAGGTAAAATAACTGCTTTTAACTAAATTGAGCAGAGAGCTCGCACTGAACACGTCCACTCCGATAGGCAGTTAGCTCCGCCCCCCCTGGGATCCTTTCTTAAAAGACAATCCGCCTTAAGATTTTATTTGGCAGGTCTATAAGTAATAAAAAAATTGAAATGAGAAAAGAATACACTCCATCTCACTTGTCTGGAGCTTAAAGTTTTACTACTCTTTAAAAAGTCAAGGTTTTTATGATCAGTATATATCTGTATAGGAATCTTCGTAGCTTCCAATAGATGTCTCCAATATTCCAAACTGAGTTTTATAGCTAACAGCTCTTTTTCACCGATAGGATAATTAATCTGGGCGCTATTCATTGTTTTAGAAAAATAGGCAACGGGATGAAGTTTTTCTTTGATAGTGAGTCTTTGTGATAAGATGGCACCAATAGCATAATCGGAAGCATCAATCTCCAGAGTATACTAGAGTTCTGGGTCTGGAAATTGGAGTATAGGTGCTGTTGTAAACCTTAGTTTTAAGTCTTCAAAGGATTCTTGTGCCTCAGAAGTCCATTTGAAACTTGTTTTACCAGTTAGAGATGTTAGAGGTCGACTAATCTGTGCAAAACCTTTAATAAATTTCTGGTAGAAATTGGAAAAACCAAGAAATCTATGAACCTCTTTCTTGTTTTTCGGTATGGGCCAATTTTTTACAGCAAGTATTTTAGAATCATCCATCTGTATCCCAGTCGGAGAGATGTGGTATCCCAAAAAATTGATTTCATTAGTGTCAAAAATACATTTTTCAGGTTTTGCAAAAAGTTGATGAGTTTTTAATCAAATTCTTTTTATTAGCATAGAAACTGTGAGCAACACACATCAAGTCCACATGGAATGTAGAAGCATAATGGTTATAATATCAGTGCATCGACACAGTCTCCACATTTTCAATACTAACAGACAAAAACTGGGTATGTGCAAAAAAGGGAATGGGAAATGGAAGGAGGAGGTCACAATAAAACGAGAATTACAGCAGTGTGGGGTGTCCAGTCCCGGGGGGAGCCACCCGTCTCAGAGCTCTTTAGAAAGGTTCTCCCGAGTCTCAATAGTCAGTAATGATATTGGTATGGTTCCATAAGTCTCGTAGCCCTATGGTCACTCATTGTGTGGTGTGTAGGGATTTTTGATAGTCTTCCCAGATTGCCTGGATAGCTATGAAGTTGTCCGAGGACCCTTTATTATATTCGGAGTATTCCTCCAACTCTAATAATTCAGATACCCTAAGTCTCCACATTTCCAAAGTGGGGACATCTGGGGCCCTCCAGTTTCTTGCTATCAACGTTTTAACACTATTTGTGAATATCCTAAATAAAGGGGAGAGGGATTTGATTGGTAGTTTTATAGGTTTATTTAGTGACCATATGAGGGGATCAGGTGGGATTTGAGTGTGCAGTATCTTCTCGACCTCCGCCATTACTTCATACCAGAAGTGG
The DNA here is from genome assembly GCF_027579735.1 of Bombina bombina. Lineage (NCBI taxonomy): Eukaryota > Metazoa > Chordata > Amphibia > Anura > Bombinatoridae > Bombina > Bombina bombina. The sequence continues at coordinate 600,271,442 of NC_069502.1, forward strand.
TTCAACCTTGAGCACCACCACCACATGTGACCCATGCCGCTGCCAATGTGTCCGCACCTCCAACATTTATTGTTAGTGCTTGGGTATAGCCGGTGTATTTTTCGTGGGGTTAAGTACCAGCAGTGTAGGATTTTATAGTTGGTTGCCAGAATAGATGCAGATGTGGAGGATTTTTTAGTGCTTAGGAATATAGTGGCCGCTGTTTGTGGAAGAATGATTCTACCCAGTTCCCTCTCCCACATCTCTATGGAGTGCGGTAAGATGCCTGACAGCGGCTGAAGTATAATTTTATATATGGCGGATAAGGAGTGTCTCATCAGAGAGCTCGACAAAAACAATTTCTCGAGGTTTGTGGGGGGACGGATCATGTTACTCTTATGGGTGTGAGTCTTTATGTAGTTTTGGAGTCTTCTGTAGGAAAACCAATTTCGTGCCCATCCATAGCCCTTTTCAATAAGCTGTTCCTGAGTGTGTAGGTGTTCGTTAGAGGTGACATTAAATATTTGTATATTGTCATCTAGGCATTGGAGAGGACCCAGGTTCCCTAGAAGCCTTAGTGAGAAAACTGAGTTATGGGTCAGAGATGTCAAAGGGCCCGGGTTAGAAGATAAGCAAGGGTTTTGCTGTTTAGCTCGATCCCATACACCCACAGTCTCCCTGGTGATCGGGAAGGGGAGCAACTTAGCTGTGTCACGGAGCGTGGGGCTCCAGAGCAATGTAGCCAGTGACGGATTAAAATTAATATGTTCCTCTAAACGGACCCATCTCCTCTGCTCCCCTGCCACCCTCCAGTCAAGGATCCGTTGCAGATATAATGATGTCCTGTACTTATCTAGGTCGGGAACACTTAGGCCCCCGTGCTCCCTCGATAGAGACATAGTAGCTTTATTAATCCTTGGTGGCTTTTTTTTCCAGATGAAAGCACTGAATAGGCTCTGCACCTGGGGAAGGTATTTGGGAGGCAGGGGTATCGGGACTGCCCCCATTATGTACAGGAGCCTGGGAAAGATGTTCATCTTTATCGTGTTGATCCGTCCCCACCATGAGAGCTTCTTTGAGCTCCATGAAGATAAGTTGCGCATAATTGCGGTTTTGATGGGAATATAATTTTCTTGGAACAATCTATCAAAAGTTTTGGGGAGAGAAATGCACAGGTATCTGAGCGTCCCTTTGCACCATTTTACGGGGCAGGTCAGTTTAATAGATGCTACTGAGCTCTCCGGAAGGCCAAGGGCAAGTATCTCCGACTTGGTATGGTTAACCAGGAAGTCTGTGAGGGACTGGAAAGTTGTAAGTTCTGATAATAGTATAGGTATCGAGGACTCAGGCTGGGTAAGGGAAAATAGGATGTCATTGGCAAAGAGCGACAGCTTGTATTCGTCGCCCCCCACCGTGATCCCCCGGGCCCCTGGGATACTTCTCATTTTGGAGGCGAAAGTCTCGATAAAGAGGGCAAACAGTAGGGGAGAAAGAGGGCAACACTGTCATGTTCCATTACTAATATCAATTGGAGAGGAAAGGGATCCGTTAAACATAATTCGGGCGCTAGGTGAGTTATAGAAGGCGAATATACGTTTCAGGGTGGTGTCGCCTATTCCGAAAGCCCCCAGGGAAGCCCTAAGGTAAGACCAGTTAACCCGGTCAAACGCCTTTTCGGCATCTGTCGAGACGAATGTTATGGTTGGAGGCATGCCAGAGCAGTATGATGTTACGAACAGTGTTATCCCTGGCCTCTCAGCCAGAAACGAAACCCACCTGATTGTTATGTATGAGGGTAGTGAGAACGCGGTTAAGACGGGTAGATATAATCTTTGCATATATTTTTAAATCAGTGTTGATCAGAGAGATTGGGCGATAGTTAGTAATTAAGTCTGGGGCTTTATGGGGTTTGGGGATAACAGTAATGTGTGCTTGTAATGACAACGGCGAGAAGGCTCCAACATCGTCTATGTTATTGTAGTATCTAAGTAGGTAGGTAGAGAGAATTTCTTTAAATTGTTTATAGTATGAGTTACTGAACCCGTCTGGGCCCGGAGCTTTCCCAGTGGGGAGGGACGACAGAGCCGACAGGAGTTCCTCTTCTGAGAGAGGCAAATCTAGTTCGTCCCTCTGTTCGCTAGTTAATTTGGGCAAAATTATATCATTAAGGTAGGCAGCTATATCTTCTGGGTGAGTATCTGCTATCCCTCGTCTAATGTTGTAGAGATTGTCATAGAAGTCTCTAAAAGCTTGTGTGATATCTGTAGGAGTAGATTTTAAGGTCCCCTTGGGGTCCATGATTCTCATTATATATTGTTTGTTCGTTCTAGTTTTGAGTTGCCTGGCTAACATCCTGCCTTTTGTTCGCGCCCTCATTGTAAATTTTTTTGAGAAATAAAGCTTTGTTTTTGGCTTCAGTGCCCAGGAGTAACCTAAGCTGGTCTCTTTTATGTGTAATACTTTTAGAAAGGGATTTGTCTGAGGGATGCGTCAGGTGTAGGGCCTGGAGTTTGGCTATATCGCTCAAGAGAGTGTTAAGATAGATGTGCTGTTGTTTACGTTTGGCTGTTCTGATTGCAAGAAGTTCTCCTCGGAGAACACACTTGTGTGCATCCCAAGTATGATGTATAGCCATTTCAGGAATGTCATTTCTTTGAAAGTAGTCGAGTAGAGTCTTTTGTAGTTGTATAATTACCTGGGGGTCTCTAAGGAGGGATTCGTCAAATCGCCATGTAGACTGTGAAGGGTCCACAGGGAGCCAATGTAGCTGGCAGCTAATTATGGCGTGGTCAGACCACGTTATAGGGGAGATGTTGGTAGAGGTAATAGAGGATAGGCTAGGTACGTCAGTGAAGAAATAGTCTATTCTCATATATAGCTGGTGGGGGCTAGATTAAAAGGTAAATTCCCTGTCGTCGGGGTGTTGCAGGCGCCATGAGTCATGTATAGCCAGATGTGAGAGGGATTGTTTAACTTGTCGTAGTGTCTTGTTGGGTGTGTAGGAGGTGCCCGTAGAGCAGTCCAGGGCAGGATGAAGTGCCAGGTTAAAATCGCCCCCCAGAATCAGACTACCCCTGGCTACCTCAAGGACCTTTTGGCAGAGTTGGTGGAAGAATGGGGCAGCGTTTGTATTAGGAGCATAGAGATTCACAAGCGTAACGGGTTTGTGGTATATAAATCCCACCAGAATTATATAACGTCCTTCTTTATCTATGAGTGGAGGTCAAAGTAAAAGGTAAGTTTCTGTGTATTAAGATCCCAACCCCATTGTGTTTGGAAGAGTGGGAAGAAAAGAAGGCAGTCCCGAATTTCCGGAAGCTGGCCTTAGGTTCAAAGCCCCTCCGAAAGTGCGTCTCCTGGATAAAGAGAATATCACCTCTCTGTCTTTTATAATCTCTTAAGGCCATTGATCTCTTTTGGGGGCTATTTAGACCTTTAGTGTTGTGAGATAGGAACCTTATTTGATTCAATATATTAGTCGTATGTCTTTGGTGATAAGAGGTCATTGAGTCTAGTACAGCATAGGTCGCTTTGGACAGAATGAGAGACGAGAGCCCACCCCGAGACCGGACAGGAAAAATTAAAAAGGGAGTGGGAGGGGAACATATCTAGAAAAACAAACAATGCTTTTTGTAAAACAACATAAATGAAAGAACAGTGTTATATGTAAGTAGTGTATACATCGTATCATTGTACACTTTACTGAGGGGGAAGAAAGTCGCCCTTTGAACTTTTAGGTTATGACAAAAGTGAGAAGCATCAGGGATATATCAAAATACAGGATTAATATTTATATTTATAAACTAGGGTACAGTATATAATATGGGGATTAATCATAGAAGCCAAGGAGGACACCTGGCAGGTGAATGATTAGACTGATATTCCTCGGACTCTAGGGTCACAAACTACTATGGAGTAGGGGCTTATCAGGGGGGCACCCACCAACTATTATTATCAAATGGGGGTCCTGCATGGGTATCTAAACATCGTGAGATGCGGGCTGAACCTAGTTGTCCCATATAAAATAAGGAGCAGTGTATGAAGCAATACAGTCTAATCACAGTAATATCTTTTAATGTTAAACTTAAGGCGTCTTGGGTAACAGTTAGGCCAATAATAGGTGGGATAGTTAGAGTAGAGGGTATCTATAGCTCAAACAAGGAGAAATGGTTGCCCTTATAGTTCATGTGTGAATAATAAAGCCAAACCTGGCACCGGGACTTGGTCAACAATACACCCCCCCAAATAACAGTATCGTCATGAGCCAAAAAGAGGTGTACCTTAAGCACTGAAGGAAGAAAGTCCTATTCATAGACGGAACGATATCCGATGGCAGCGTATCTGCCGACTTCTCTTGCTTCCGCCTCTATGCAAAACCCGGTCTGCAGCTCTGTAGACGTCACCGCGTGACGTAGGGGGTGTGTGTAACGGATCCACGTCTTCACCCGGTCCGGCAGCAAAGGAGGAGATTGTAGCTGGGTCTCATACGCTGGTGTATAAGCATCAGAAATGAAAGGAGATGAGTCCCAGGTAGATAAATAAAATCATGTCTTTATTGTATCCTTTAAAAATATTTTCGTGAGACGCAGCTCACACAGTTCAACATCAACCAGGGAAAGGAGTGAGAAAATGAGCGTAGCACCAATGGCTTACATGTTTCGGCTGAACGCCGTAATCATAGCCTAAGGTGCTATATATCTGTGCATCATTAAAAGGTATAGGAAACAATCTTATTGGCTAAAACAAAAGTAACGCCCACTTAAGCACACCTAAGATGTTCAAAGAAATTAACCCTATGTATGCCAGTAGTTCCACAGATAGAGGCATATCTAAGTATGCATCATATTAAAGAGTGTATGCAAATCAATTGCATGAAAACATATAATAGACGTGTCAATATCTATGGAAATAAAAAGATTAGGGAAGAAGTATTGTTAGTACATATCAAATAGTAATGGAGGTAAACTGTGATAAAGTCACAATCAAGCCTTGGCTAAAAAACATAGAGTATATTGAGGTGAAAACCTGGCTGTTAGGTTCCTGGAACATAGTTATATCGTGTACATATACATATTGTGGTAACACACAAAACTTAGATATATAGCTAAGTTCTATATAGCAAGAAACCACCTGGAATTGCTAAGGAAGTGCCAGTGAGGAAACAAAGGTATCAGACCTTACCTCAAACAAATACTCCTATGATAAAAGTTAAGTATATTAGAATATGTAAGCAGAAAATGGTAGTGATGTTGTATATGTTACAAAATGGATACCCACATTTGGTATCAGTATAAAAACTTATCATTTCGTTTGGATTGCTTACACATCATAATATATACAAATTACTATACAATAAACAATAGACCTGATTGTAATATGTAAAGAAAGAGAACACAGATATACACTAAGTGCCATACAGTCAATGTCTGACATGTCAATTACAGAGTATATAGTCTATGATCATATATTAAACAATCATTGTGTAGAATGTTATAAAATACAGTTTTTGTATAGAAAAAAGAAGAATTGGTGAATATGGGAGTGTGTCATTCCAGTAAATAGTAATGTAAGAAGTAAGATGTAATTTGTTTGTAACTAAAGCAGAATGCATTGAATAGGTAATAACAATTCTATAAGAAAGCATGAATGACTTGGATAATTACTCCCAAAAATTAATGAGGTCAAATTTGGAATTCAGACCTTGGGGAAGTCTAGTTTTTAATTGAAAGATCCAGTAAGTTTCACGTTTAGCTAGGACCTTATCTATGTCACCCCCCCTGGTAGGGACCTTAGCTTTTTCAATAGCTGCCCATCTAAAAGAATCTAGGCAGCAGTTGTGTTTGGTCGCAAAGTGTTGCACTAGGGGAGTGGTAGCTGTGCCCCTTATTAGGGAAGAGATATGTTCTCTTATTCTAGAGTTGACATCCCTAGACGTAAGACCCACATATTGGATATTACAAAGAGTGCAAGTGACAAGATATATGACGTTAGTACTGGTGCAATTTAAGCAAGATTTGACAGGATAAATTGAACCTGTTGTAGTAGATCTGAATTCTGTCGTGATTTGTACATAATCACAAGGCTTGCATTTCTTGTGTCCACATCTGCGGTCTTTGTTCCAATGGACGTGAGGGACCTGGCTCCTCATCTGAGGGAGGGTTCAGGACGGTCGGATCTGCTGGATTGTTGAAAGGAATGTTGAGGGATATGGAGAGTTGGTCGAGGTCATTATAGTCCTTATATATAATTTGTGAACCATTGTGACTAATGATTAAACTAAAGGGGAAACCCCATCGGTATTTGATGCGGTGTTCTTGCAGAACGCTGGTGATAAATTTAATCTCCTTGCGTCTCTGTATCGTGTAGGGGCTGAGGTCTTGATAGATCTGGAGGGAGTGATCCCTGAATGATATGGTCTGCTGGGTCCTTGCCGCCTGCCATATCCGCCTGCCATATGTCCTCTTTGGTTGAGAATCTTAAAAATCGGACAATGACATCTCGTGGTGTAAGTGGGGGCTTAGGTAGAGGGCGTAATGCCTTATGCGCCCTGTCCAAATCTTCAGGTAGCAGTGGCGGTAATCCAGGAGAAAGGTGTTGAGCTAGACCAATGATGTATCTTTTGAGGAGATCAGGAGTCACATCTTCTGGGATACCGTGGAACCTCAGGTTGTTCCTGCGCCCGCGGTTATCCAAGTCCTCTATTTTGTCCTGAAGAGACTGTACTTTTGAGTCCTGAATAGAGAGTTGTTGTGTGTTCAGACTGACTAGGTTGTTCAAAGTCTCCTGACCCTCCACAAGATAGTCCATATGAGCACCCATTTCATTAAGGTCTCTTTTGAGGTCCCTCATCTCCTCCTTAATGAAAGATTTTAGAGAGTCCAGGTCAGATTTGGAAGGAAGCGCAGCCAGCCTCTCCTGAATAGCATGCAGTGGGTCCTGTTGGCCATTCGGATTTATATTTAGGCTTGGAAGGCACGACTGGTCCGGTGGGGTATCAGGTAGCGCTGGGTTTGTATCTGATGCTTGAAAAAAGGAAGATACCGATGGGGTTTGGGAGAGTGGCTTGGTTGGTTTATCAGATTTCTGTCCCTTCTTGGAGGCCATCTTAGGTTTGTGCCCTCTGATAGAGGGAGGAGGGTTGTCTGGATTAATTTCCTCCAATGTTGATAGAAAGGTAGTGGTAGGTGGGGAGGAACGTTTATTAGCAGGGAGTGGGGGTTTGCACTAAGTAGTGAAGAAAGATAAAAATGCCTTAGCACACCAACAGCATCAGCTAGGTGAAGATTGGATGTTTTGCATAAATGTCTTTTATAATTCCCTGTATAACCCTGGGGCTGCAGTTGAGGCTATGTAGCAGATCAAACAAACTTTTTTCCCTTATCATTTATAAGTAGAGCCTGCACTTTGGTGGTTGCTAGAGCAAGGCCTAAGATTATCTGCCCAGCAGCACAGTATTAGGGATGAGGCCACGTGGTGTGTGCGGGCAATGGCAGCTATGTGAGTGCCAGAATTCAAATGGCAGTAACTATCTGTGATCGCCCCCACCTCCAGAGACACACATGGGGGCCGACCGCTGACCTGATCCCAGTAGATATTTAATTACCGCAGTGGAGGGCCTCAGGCGGAGACCGGCAGGCATGTGTGATCCTGCAGCAGTAGACTTAAGTCCCAGCGGCCACTCACAAACAGGCCTCAATGCTCCGGAGAGTGCAGTGGTTTCTGGGCGCAGTTAGGTGGAGGTCGTCTGCACCAGCAGCACCGGAGGGCCTTGCAAAGATTCAGATGGCAGATCGGAAGGTTCCGGGAAGGTAAGACAGACCCAGCTGTGAACTGAGGTGAGGGGAAATGGCGCTGCGGTCCCGTGCCTGAGGCAGCAAACCGGCGTCTGGTCTAGTCCTTTATTATCCCTCTGGTAACATGGGTAATAATTACCTTCAAAATGAAAGAAATTATGTGTGAGAAGGAACTCTAACACACGAATAATAAAGGATTGAAAATCCTCAATATATTCTGTGTAGTTTTGTAGAAAAAATTTTACCGCCATAATGCCTTCAGAATGGGGTATGGAAGAGTACAAGGAAACTGCGTCTATTGTGACCCAAATAAATTTGCCATTCCATTTGAGATCAGCTAGTAGATTGATAATGTGTTTAGTGTCCTTGGTGTAGGAAGGTAAGGTATTAACTAAAGGCTGTAGAATTGTATCCAGCCAGGACAAGAGCCTCTCTAATAGGGAGTCAACCCCACTAACAATGGGGCGTCCCTTGACATTGACTAGGGATTTGTGAACCTTTGGAAAAAGGTGGAACATGGGTGTCTTTGGATGTTGTACATTCAAAAATAAGGCAGTTTGTTCATTGAGAAACCCATGTTCAACACCGTCGTCCAAAATTTCAAGAAGTTCTCTCTTAAATCTTAATGTGGGATTTGTAGTCAATGTGGCGTATTCTTGGAAATTATTTAATTGGCGATGTGCTTCCGCCACATAGTCTGATCTATTCAGAACAACAATGCTGCCACCTTTATCAGCCGGGCGTATGACAATATTAGTATCAGTTTGTAATGTTTTCATTGCACCTCTCAATCTTTTGGGCAAATTTTGTGTATAACCGGTAAGGTTATCATTAAGAGCATGTAAATCTCGTTCAACTCGAGAGTGAAAAGTCTCTATAATCTGGCCCCTGCTTTGAATGGGATAAAATGTCGATTTGTCCTTAAAGGTGGCAGCAGTGTTAATAGTACCCTGACTATGTGAAGACTCAGAATATAAATGTTGTAAGTTTAAAACATCACATGCCTCACTAAAGGACTCTGTGGCCTGAGGGTTAGTAACTGCATTATCAATGTGGGGTGTGCATTCCAAGGTATTTGCAAAGAAATGTGTTTTTTAAAGTGATATTCCTGATAAGACAATTAACGTCTATCATAGTCTGGAATATATCAAATTTGACTGTAGGAGCAAAACCTAGACCCAAGCTCAGTAATTCAAGCTGATCTTTACTTAGCTGAAGAGAGGATAAATTAATAACTGAGTCTACTTGTATTTCGTTTGTGTACGGTTCGGTTTCCCCTTAGTTGATATCTCTCTTGGTTTTCTAAATTGGCTTGTGGTAAAACCCCTATTCCCTGTGGTGTCTGACCTAGGGGAAAAACCTGACCCAAGGTAGACTGGTCACACATGCTAATATTTTGGTCAGTATGTGTGTAAAGAGCATGAGAGTTAGTATTGGTCGGAATATATTTGGAACTATAAGTACCTGTTTGTTTCCTGTCTATGGAGATAGTGCCTAATGAAGTACCTTTAGCGTTAGATATGGGTGGAGGTGCTGTTTTTAGTATACTGGACTGTTGGTTAGTCAGTGTGTTAGTACGTGTTAATGTGCCCACCTCTTCCTCATTAGCTGAAAGGTTTTCATCTGAAGATTTGTCAGATCTATCTGTGTCACTGTCTGAGAAAGTTACAGATTTAGTGTGTCTATTGCGATTTCTGCATTTGCCTTTCTGTTTGTTTGACTTAGATGTATATATACATATAGCTCCCCGTATTTACCCGGGGTGATCAAAGATATGTCTAAATGCCCCTAATGGGCCAACTCTCGTGCGGGATGTGGCCTTTAGTATAAGGGGTGGTCATATAGGGTCAGAGGGCAATCAGTAAAATAGATCCTAGGGGTGCCACATAACACACCCCGGGGGCCCTAATCTTAAGAGGTCAGGACATTTTAGAAAACACAAGAAAGCACCAACCTGCTGTAGAAACAAGAGCAATAATCCTAGAGCATTGTTAGAAGTAAGCTATACAGTGTTGCAATAAACAGTGTAGAAATTAGAATACAAACAAGAGAAATTCAAACATTTTAACTTCTTTACATATTGAACATGTACATAACTTGGGTGATAGCTACACCGGGGTAGAGGGGGGAAATATAAAATTTAGCTCGTAATCCTGCATGCACCAGTACAGACCTGTTGTATGTGACCATCGTAGCCTGGGATAAAAACATGTAGTGACCAAGGGGCAATTAACTATGTTGATCTAGGAAGAAGCAAACTGCTTCATAGTCTTAATGGTCAACCAAGAATATACATAGCGTGTGGTAACATATATCAGCATTGGTGGGATTAACAAAACATTGAGAGAGCTTTGATGTCAAAAAACATCTAGTGTCCAGCAGTACAAAGTTCCACATAGCATAGATTACGTAACGGCCACCGTGGAAAGGGTTAGGAGGCATAGTCCATGGCGTATGTAGTTGGTATAATAAAAATTGCAAGTGAGGTATAAAACTAAAGTCATAAACATTATCATATGTTACCAGTGGGAAGACAGGTCTGCAAAGTGTCCATCCAGTGCGGCAAGGCGGGCCTTGAGAGCCCAGAGAGAGGTTTATTCGCTACAAGTTAGCCTGCGTGGGAAAGCTTGGGATCTATCAAGGGAGGGGGGTATTCAGCGAATACCGGTTGGAAAATAAAAGGGAGGGAAGATAAGATAGGTCCCAGGGTAGGACTTGGGGGTAGTTCATCCAGAAGGCGGAGAGCCACTTCTGGGCGGCAAGTTATCCATTTTCCTTCTTTTGGGTTGGGTCCTTTGCCATTGTGGTCTTTGTTCCAATGGACGTGAGGGACCTGGCTCCTCATCTGAGGGAGGGTTCAGGACGGTCGGATCTGCTGGATTGTTGAAAGGAATGTTGAGGGATATGGAGAGTTGGTCGAGGTCATTATAGTCCTTATATATAATTTGTGAACCATTGTGACTAATGATTAAACTAAAGGGGAAACCCCATCGGTATTTGATGCAGTGTTCTTGCAGAACGCTGGTGATAAATTTAATCTCCTTGCGTCTCTGTATCGTGTAGGGGCTGAGGTCTTGATAGATCTGGAGGGAGTGATCCCTGAATGATATGGTCTGCTGGGTCCTTGCCACCTGCCATATGTCCTCTTTGGTTGAGAATCTTAAAAATCGGACAATGACATCTCGTGGGGGAAGTGGGGGCTTAGGTAGAGGGCGTAATGCCTTATGCGCCCTGTCCAAATCTTCAGGTAGTAGCGGCGGTGATCCAGGAGAAAGGTGTTGAGCTAGACCAATGATGTATCTTTTGAGGAGATCAGGAGTCACATCTTCTGGGATACCGTGGAACCTCAGGTTGTTCCTGCGCCCGCGGTTATCCAAGTCCTCTATTTTGTCCTGAAGAGACTGTGCTTTTGAGTCCTGAATAGAGAGTTGTTGTGTGTTCAGACTGACTAGGTTGTTCAAAGTCTCCTGACCCTCCTCAAGATAGTCCATATGAGCACCCATTTCATTAAGGTCTCTTTTGAGGTCCCTCATCTCCTCCTTAATGAAAGATTTTAGAGAGTCCAGGTCAGATTTGGAAGGAAGCGCAGCCAGCCTCTCCTGAATAGCATGCAGTGGGTCCTGTTGGCCATTCGGATTTATATTTAGGCTTGGAAGGCACCACTGGTCCGGTGGGGTATCAGGTAGCGCTGGGTTTGTATCTGATGCTTGAAAAAAGGAAGATACCGATGGGGTTTGGGAGAGTGGCTTGGTTGGTTTATCAGATTTCTGTCCCTTCTTGGAGGCCATCTTAGGTTTGTGCCCTCTGATAGAGGGAGGAGGGTTGTCTGGATTAATTTCCTCCAATGTTGATAGAAAGGTAGTGGTAGGTGGGGAGGAACGTTTATTAGCAGGGAGTGGGGGTTTGCACTAAGTAGTGAAGAAAGATAAAAATGCCTTAGCACACCAACAGCATCAGCTAGGTGAAGATTGGATGTTTTGCATAAATGTCTTTTATAATTCCCTGTATAACCCTGGGGCTGCAGTTGAGGCTATGTAGCAGATCAAACAAACTTTTTTCCCTTATCATTTATAAGTAGAGCCTGCACTTTGGTGGTTGCTAGAGCAAGGCCTCAGATTATCTGCCCAGCAGCACAGTATTAGGGATGAGGCCACGTGGTGTGTGCGGGCAATGGCAGCTATGTGAGTGCCAGAATTCAAATGGCAGTAACTATCTGTGATCGCCCCCACCTCCAGAGACACACATGGGGGCCGACCGCTGACCTGATCCCAGTAGATATTTAATTACCGCAGTGGAGGGCCTCAGGCGGAGACCGGCAGGCATGTGTGATCCTGCAGCAGTAGACTTAAGTCCCAGCGGCCACTCACAAACAGGCCTCAACGCTCCGGAGAGTGCAGTGGTTTCTGGGCGCAGTTAGGTGGAGGTCGTCTGCACCAGCAGCACCGGAGGGCCTTGCAAAGATTCAGATGGCAGATCGGAAGGTTCCGGGAAGGTAAGACAGACCCAGCTGTGAACTGAGGTGAGGGGAAATGGCGCTGCGGTCCCGTGCCTGAGGCAGCAAACCGGCGTCTGGTCTAGTCCTTTATTATCCCTCTGGTAACATGGGTAATAATTACCTTCAAAATGAAAGAAATTATGTGTGAGAAGGAACTCTAACACACGAATAATAAAGGATTGAAAATCCTCAATATATTCTGTGTAGTTTTGTAGAAAAAATTTTACCGCCATAATGCCTTCAGAATGGGGTATGGAAGAGTACAAGGAAACTGCGTCTATTGTGACCCAAATAAATTTGCCATTCCATTTGAGATCAGCTAGTAGATTGATAATGTGTTTAGTGTCCTTGGTGTAGGAAGGTAAGGTATTAACTAAAGGCTGTAGAATTGTATCCAGCCAGGACAAGAGTCTCTCTAATAGGGAGTCAACCCCACTAACAATGGGGCGTCCCTTGACATTGACTAGGGATTTGTGAACCTTTGGAAAAAGGTGGAACATGGGTGTCTTTGGATGTTGTACATTCAAAAATAAGGCAGTTTGTTCATTGAGAAACCCATGTTCAACACCGTCGTCCAAAATTTCAAGAAGTTCTCTCTTAAATCTTAATGTGGGATTTGTAGTCAATGTGGCGTATTCTTGGAAATTATTTAATTGGCGATGTGCTTCCGCCACATAGTCTGATCTATTCAGAACAACAATGCTGCCACCTTTATCAGCCGGGCGTATGACAATATTAGTATCAGTTTGTAATGTTTTCATTGCACCTCTCAATCTTTTGGGCAAATTTTGTGTATAACCGGTAAGGTTATCATTAAGAGCATGTAAATCTCGTTCAACTCGAGAGTGAAAAGTCTCTATAATCTGGCCCCTGCTTTGAATGGGATAAAATTTCGATTTGTCCTTAAAGGTGGCAGCAGTGTTAATAGTACCCTGACTATGTGAAGACTCAGAATATAAATGTTGTAAGTTTAAAACATCACATGCCTCACTAAAGGACTCTGTGGCCTGAGGGTTAGTAACTGCATTATCAATGTGGGGTGTGCATTCCAAGGTATTTGCAAAGAAATGTTTTTTTAAAGTGATATTCCTGATAAGACGATTAACGTCTATCATAGTCTGGAATATATCAAATTTGACTGTAGGAGCAAAACCTAGACCCAAGCTCAGTAATTCAAGCTGATCTTTACTTAGCTGAAGAGAGGATAAATTAATAACTGAGTCTACTTGTATTTCGTTTGTGTACGGTTTCCCCTCAGTTGATATCTCTCTTGGTTTTCTAAATTGGCTTGTGGTAAAACCCCTATTCCCTGTGGTGTCTGACCTAGGGGAAAAACCTGATCCAAGGTAGACTGGTCACACATGCTAATATTTTGGTCAGTATGTGTGTAAAGAGCATGAGAGTTAGTATTGGTCGGAATATATTTGGAACTATAAGTACCTGTTTGTTTCCTGTCTATGGAGATAGTGCCTAATGAAGTACCTTTAGCGTTAGATATGGGTGGAGGTGCTGTTTTTAGTATACTGGACTGTTGGTTAGTCAGTGTGTTAGTATGTGTTAATGTGCCCACCTCTTCCTCATTAGCTGAAAGGTTTTCATCTGAAGATTTGTCAGATCTATCTGTGTCACTGTCTGAGAAAGTTACAGATTTAGTGTGTCTATTGCGATTTCTGCATTTGCCTTTCTGTTTGTTTGACTTAGATGTATATATACATATAGCTCCCCGTATTTAACCGGGGTGATCAAAGATATGTCTAAATGCCCCTAATGGGCCAACTCTCGTGCGGGATGTGGCCTTTAGTATAAGGGGTGGTCATATAGGGTCAGAGGGCAATCAGTAAAATAGATCCTAGGGGTGCCACATAACACACCCCGGGGGCCCTAATCTTAAGAGGTCAGGACATTTTAGAAAACACAAGAAAGCACCAACCTGCTGTAGAAACAAGAGCAATAATCCTAGAGCATTGTTAGAAGTAAGCTATACAGTGTTGCAATAAACAGTGTAGAAATTAGAATACAAACAAGAGAAATTCAAACATTTTAACTTCTTTACATATTGAACATGTACATAACTTGGGTGATAGCTACACCGGGGTAGAGGGGGGAAATGTAAAATTTAGCTCGTAATCCTGCATGCACCAGCACAGACCTGTTGTATGTGACCATCGTAGCCTGGGATAAAAACATGTAGTGACCAAGGGGGCAATTAACTATGTTGATCTAGGAAGAAGCAAACTGCTTCATAGTCTTAATGGTCAACCAAGAATATACATAGCGTGTGGTAACATATATCAGCATTGGTGGGATTAACAAAACATTGAGAGAGCTTTGATGTCAAAAAACATCTAGTGTCCAGCAGTACAAAGTTCCACATAGCATAGATTACGTAACGGCCACCGTGGAAAGGGTTAGGAGGCATAGTCCATGGCGTATGTAGTTGGTATCATAAAAATTGCAAGTGAGGTATAAAACTAAAGTCATAAACATTATCATACGTTACCAGTGGGAAGACAGGTCTGCAAAGTGTCCATCCAGTGTGGCAAGGCGGGCCTTGAGAGCCCAGAGAGAGGTTTATTCGCTACAAGTTAGCCTGCGTGGGAAAGCTTGGGATCTATCAAGGGAGGGGGATATTCAGCAAATACCGGTTGGAAAAAAAAGGGAGAGAAGATAAGATAGGTCCCAGGGTAGGACTTGGGGGTAGTTCATCCAGAAGGCGGAGAGCCACTTCTGGGCGGCAAGTTATCCATTTTCCTTCTTTTGGGTTGGGTCCTTTGCCATTGCGGTCTTTGTTCCAATGGACGTGAGGGACCTGGCTCCTCATCTGAGGGAGGGTTCAGGACGGTCGGATCTGCTGGATTGTTGAAAGGAATGTTGAGGGATCTGGAGAGATGGTCGAGGTCATTATAGTCCTTATATATAATTTGTGAACCATTGTGACTAATGATTAAACTAAAGGGGAAACCCCATCGGTATTTGATGCGGTGTTCTTGCAGAACGCTGGTGATAAATTTAATCTCCTTGCGTCTCTGTATCGTGTAGGGGCTGAGGTCTTGATAGATCTGGAGGGAGTGATCCCTGAATGATATGGTCTGCTGGGTCCTTGCCGCCTGCCATATGTCCTCTTTGGTTGAGAATCTTAAAAATCGGACAATGACATCTCGTGGGGGAAGTGGGGGCTTAGGTAGAGGGCGTAATGCCTTATGCGCCCTGTCCAAATCTTCAGGTAGTAGTGGCGGTGATCCAGGAGAAAGGTGTTGAGCTAGACCAATGATGTATCTTTTGAGGAGATCAGGAGTCACATCTTCTGGGATACCGTGGAACCTCAGGTTGTTCCTGCGCCCGCGGTTATCCAAGTCCTCTATTTTGTCCTGAAGAGACTGTACTTTTGAGTCCTGAGTAGAGAGTTGTTGTGTGTTCAGACTGACTAGGTTGTTCAAAGTCTCCTGACCCTCCTCAAGATAGTCCATATGAGCACCCATTTCATTAAGGTCTCTTTTGAGGTCCCTCATCTCCTCCTTAATGAAAGATTTTAGAGAGTCCAGGTCAGATTTGGAAGGAAGCGCAGCCAGCCTCTCCTGAATAGCATGCAGTGGGTCCTGTTGGCCATTCGGATTTATATTTAGGCTTGGAAGGCACGACTGGTCCGGTGGGGTATCAGGTAGCGCTGGGTTTGTATCTGATGCTTGAAAAAAGGAAGATACCGATGGGGTTTGGGAGAGTGGCTTGGTTGGTTTATCAGATTTCTGTCCCTTCTTGGAGGCCATCTTAGGTTTGTGCCCTCTGATAGAGGGAGGAGGGTTGTCTGGATTAATTTCCTCCAATGTTGATAGAAAGGTAGTGGTAGGTGGGGAGGAACGTTTATTAGCAGGGAGTGGGGGTTTGCACTAAGTAGTGAAGAAAGATAAAAATGCCTTAGCACACCAACAGCATCAGCTAGGTGAAGATTGGATGTTTTGCATAAATGTCTTTTATAATTCCCTGTATAACCCTGGGGCTGCAGTTGAGGCTATGTAGCAGATCAAACAAACTTTTTTCCCTTATCATTTATAAGTAGAGCCTGCACTTTGGTGGTTGCTAGAGCAAGGCCTCAGATTATCTGCCCAGCAGCACAGTATTAGGGATGAGGCCACATGGTGTGTGGGGGCAATGGCAGCTATGTGAGTGCCAGAATTCAAATGGCAGTAACTATCTGTGATCGCCCCCACCTCCAGAGACACACATGGGGGCCGACTGCTGACCTGATCCCAGTAGATATTTAATTACCGCAGTGGAGGGCCTCAGGCGGAGACCGGCAGGCATGTGTGATCCTGCAGCAGTAGACTTAAGTCCCAGCGGCCACTCACAAACAGGCCTCAACGCTCCGGAGAGTGCAGTGGTTTCTGGGCGCAGTTAGGTGGAGGTCGTCTGCACCAGCAGCACCGGAGGGCCTTGCAAAGATTCAGATGGCAGATCGGAAGGTTCCGGGAAGGTAAGACAGACCCAGCTGTGAACTGAGGTGAGGGGAAATGGCGCTGCGGTCCCGTGCCTGAGGCAGCAAACCGGCGTCTGGTCTAGTCCTTTATTATCCCTCTGGTAACATGGGTCTGAGGGCAGGATAGCTTAGGTAATTAGCGCTGTATCCGTCTTTGAATTTTTAGAGTCCTGATGGAGTTATCCCCGCTAAGAGAAATGGCAGACACGGAGCCTTACAGATTTGTGGCCATGTTCCTGCACGGCTTGGCTCTGCCCCCAAAAGTTGATGAGTTTATAATCGGGACAGAATGGTTCGTACATGTTTTATATGGTCCTCTAGATTCTCAGAAAATATGAGGATGTCATCTAAGTATATAACTATATAGATGTCAAGTAAATCCCAGAATATTTTATCTATGAAATATTGGAAAATTGCAGGGGCATTACAGAGCCCAAAGGGCATGACTGTGTATTCGTAAAGACCGTATCTGGTCCTAAATGCCATTAGTCACTCATGTCCTTCTTTAATACATATGAGTTTGTATGCCCATCTTAAGTCCAATTTTGTATAGATCTTAGCACCCTGCAAACGTTCAATCAGCTCGGAGATTAGGGGGAGCGGATACCTATTGGCACCTTTCTCTGAATGCCTTTCTCTTAGACGCCTATCCATAGCTACAGTGAGGGTCATTAATGCTTCTAAAGTAGTGGGCATTTCTACCCTGGCAAGCTCATCATTTAGGGATTCTGAGAGACCAAGTCTGTACTGATTTTTAAGAGAAATTTTGTTCCATTGAGTGTCAATAGACCAGCGCTTAAACTCCGCTATGTAGTCCTCCACCTGGCGTTTTCCTTGTTTAAGTGCCCTCATAATGGATTCAGCAGTCAGCTGTATGTTGGGATCCTCATAGAGGACTGCCATATCGGAGAAAAAGGAATCAATAGAATTAATAATTGGGTCATTTGTTTAAAAAAAAATATCTGGCCATGCCCTGGGCTCTCCACTGAGATAAGAAAGGGTTGTTAATACTTTTTGTCTATCAATCCTATATGTCTTGGGTCTCAGTGTAAACATAGGCTGACAGGCATTTTTAAATTGATGAAAATCTGACCTATTACCCTTAAAAATTTCTGGGGGCAGACCTGTGGTTCAGGAGGAATTGATTTTTCAGTAATTGCATCTTTAAGAAAAGTGCGTAATGTATTGCTCTCTGTTTGCAATTCTCTTAATCCCTGTGTCAATAAATCAACCTGCTTTGATAGTGTATTGACATGATTAATTATATCTGCTTGATCCATATTGTTTGTATGGACTTGGTACTATATGATGAACTTTCCAGGTCTCCTATGGAATCAACAGAAATATACCTTTAAGAGAATTGTCTGTGAACAACCCCTTTTAATATATGTAAAGTTTGTAGCTGTTTCTAACATCCCAGGATTCATTCTTTGTAAAATGGAAGGTTAGATTTAGCATTTGGTTTACTGAATGGTGAGTGATTACACTTATGGTAAAGTGAAAAAAAATACTCCCCATTAAGATTGTATACAAATAGTAAAGATAATAGTATAAGATTGAGATCTCTTAATCATATTTGTACAATTACTGCAGCCTCATGTGTTAGTAGAGGATTGGATTAATATTTGCAGACCTGGGGCGCGATCCGATATAGATCGCAGTTTGCGGCGCAAGCGAGGGAACCCACGTCGCCCGCAGTTTCAGCTCGCAACTCGAGCCATCCAATATGCGGCGCCGTCACTTGCTAAAGTGGCGCAAGTCTCACAAACCAGCGATGTCCAGAAATCTGCGTAAGTACAGATTTTTGGAGTCGCCAGTGACTTGCGCCACGTTAGAAACTGCCGGCGCCTATAAAACCTGACTAAAGTCTAAATCACCCGCACTGTCTAACACGCCTCCCTAACATAGCCCGACACGTCTAACCCTCTATCTGCTATCCCCCCTCACTATCCTAACAATAAAAAGCTATTAACCCCTAAACCGCCGCTCCCGTACCCCGCCGCAACCTAATAAAGTTATTAACCCCTAAACCGTCGCTCCCGTACCCCGCCGCCAGCTATATTATATCTATAACCCCCTAAAGTGAGCCCCTAACACCGCCGCCATCTATCTTAAAATTATTAACCCCTAATGTAAGCCCCTAACACCGCCGCCATCTCTATTAAAATGATTAACCCCTAATTTAATCTACCTACCCCGCCGCCAGCTATATTATCTATATTAACCCTAAGTATATTATAGTTAATATAGGTATTACATTATATATATTAACTATATTAACCCTAATTATATTAGGGTTAATATAGTTAATATAGTTACTATAATATTTATATTAACTATATTAACTCTATCTAACCCTAACACCCCTAACTAAATTTAGATTAAATTAATCTAATTCATTTATAAACTAAAATATTCCTATTTAAATCTAAATACTTACCTATAAAATAAACCCTAAGATAGCTACAATATAATTAATAATTACATTGTAGCTATGTTAGGGTTAATATTTATTTTACAGGTAAATTGTTAATTATTTTAACTAGGTATATTAGCTATTAAATAGTTATTAACTATTTAATATCTACCTAGTTAAAATAATTACCCAATTACCTGTAAAATAAATCCTAACCTAAGTTACAAATACACCTACACTATCAATAAATTAAATAAACTACAAACATCTATCTAAAAATACAATTAAATTAACTAAACTAAATTACAAAAAAAAACAAACACTAAATTACAAAAAATAAAAAAAAGATTACAAGATTTTTAAGCTAATTACTCCTATTCTAAGCCCCCTAAGAAAATAATAAACCCCCAAAATAAAAAAAATTCCCTGCCCTATTCCCTGCCCAATTGGCTGTTCCGATCAGCCAATTGAATGCGAGCTCAATCTGATTGGCTGATTGGATCAGCCAATCAGATTGAACTTGAATCTGATTGGCTGATTCAATCAGCCAATCAGATTTTTCTAACTTAATTCCGATTGGCTGATAGAATCCTATCAGCCAATCGGAATTCGGCGGACGCCTTCTTGGATGACGTCATTTAAAGGTACCTCATTCGTCGTTCAGTCGTCGGCCGGGATGGATGCTCCGCGGCGGCGGAGCGAAGAAAGCAGATTGAAGATGCCGCCGGAAGAATGAAGACTTTGCTGCCGCTTGGAGGAAGACGTCGCCGGAGGAAGAATTCTTCTTTGCCGCTTGGAGGAAGACATCGCCGGAGGAAGAATTCTTCTTTGCCGCTTGGAGCAAGACATCGCCCGGATCGGATCAGGAGTTCGGCCCGGTGTGGTGAAGACAAGGTAGGGAGATCTTCAGGGGGGTAGTGTTAGGCTTTTTTAAGGGGGGTTTGGGTGGTTTTAGAATAGGGGTATGTGGGTGGTGGGTTGTAATGGGGGGAGGGTATTGTATTTGTATGCAAAAGAGCTGAATTCTTTGGGGCATGCCCAACAAAAGGCCCTTTTAAGGGCTGGTAAGGTAAAGAGCTTTGAACTTTTTTTAATTTAGAATAGGGCAGGGAATTTTTTTTATTTTGGGGGTTTATTATTTTCTTAGGGGGCTTAGAATAGGTGTAATTAGCTTAAAAATCTTGTAATCTTTTTTTTATTTTTTGTAATTTAGTGTTTGTTTTTTTTGTAATTTAGTTTAGTTAATTTAATTGTATTTTTAGATAGATGTTTGTAGTTTATTTAATTTATTGATAGTGTAGGTGTATTTGTAACTTAGGTTAGGATTTATTTTACAGGTAATTGGGTAATTATTTTAACTAGGTAGATATTAAATAGTTAATAACTATTTAATAGCTATTATACCTAGTTAAAATAATTAACAATTTACCTGTAAAATAAATATTAACCCTAACATAGCTACAATGTAATTATTAATTATATTGTAGCTATCTTAGGGTTTATTTTATAGGTAAGTATTTAGATTTAAATAGGAATATTTTAGTTTATAAATGAATTAGATTAATTTAATATAAATTTAGTTAGGGGTGTTAGGGTTAGATAGAGTTAATATAGTTAATATAAATACTATAGTAACTATATTAACTATATTAACCCTAATATAATTAGGGTTAATATAGTTAATATATATAGTGTAATACCTATATTAACTATAATATACTTAGGGTTAATATAGATAATATAGCTGGCGGCGGGGTAGGTAGATTAAATTAGGGGTTAATCATTTTAATAGAGATGGCGGCGGTGTAAGGGGCTTACATTAGGGGTTAATAATATTAATATAGCTGGCGGCGGTATAGGGGGATTAGATTAGGGGTTAATAATTTTTATATAGGTGGCGGCGGTGTAAGGGGTCAGATTAGGGGATAGATAAAGTAGATGACAGCGGTGTAAGGGGTTCTAATTAGGGGATAGATAAGGTAGATGACAGCGGTGTAAGGGGTTCTAATTAGGGGATAGATAATGTAGATGGCGGCGGTGTAAGGGGTTCACATTAGGGGATAGATAAGGTAGATGGCGGTGGTTTTAGGGGTTCACATTAGGAGATAGATCAGTTAAATGGTGGCGGTTTTAGGGGCTCACAGTAGGGGGTTAGTTTATGTAGATGGCGGCGGGGTCTGGGAGCGGCGGTTTAGGGGTTAATAACTTTATTAGGGATTTCGGGGGGGGGATCGCGGTTGACAGGTAGATAGACATTGCGCATGCGTTAGGTGTTAGGTTTATTTTAGAAGATTGCGGTTGACAGGGAGATAGACATTGCACATGCGTTAGGTGTTAGGTTTATTTTAGCAGCCAGTTTAGGGAGATACGGGGCTCCAATAGTCAGCGTAAGGCTTCTTACGGCTGCTTTTTGTGGCAAGGTGAAAATGGAGTAAGATTTCTCCATTTTCGCCACGTAAGTCCTTACGCTGCATATTGGATACCAAACTGCGCTGGTTTGGTATACCTGCCTATAGCCCAAAAAACTACGGGCGACGGCAGAAATATACGCGCGTAACTTCTAGGTTACGCCGTATATGTGATACCAAACCAACGTAAATATTGGCATCGCCGGCTTTTGCGGGCGACGATTTTTATCGAATCGACCCCTTGAGTTCTAAAGTACAAAAAATGGAAGTCCAGTAATCAAAGAAACAAAAGAAATAGTACCTGAAATACTTTGGAAGCAAGTGCTATCACAAGAGGAAGGGAGTAATGCTGTGAGGAGTGTTACAAGACTGCTGCTGGGACCGTAGCAGACACTGGAAATCAGTTCAGCTGGAAAGCACAGAGGTAAGCAGGATCCGGTTCTGATGAAACAAAGGGAGGAGACTCCACGCTGTTGATGGCTGCAGCTGAGAGAGGCTTTCAACAAGTAAAGGCAAAGGTAACTTGCACAGTTAGAAATACGCTGAAGGAAGTGCCACAAAATGAGGAAAAATATAAGCAGCAATCCAAAAACTAGGAAAGTACTATTTTTAAACAAGTTAGAGACAAAGCTCTGGGACCTGGATAAAGTTCCTTAAGACAGAGAGTGAGACTCAATGCTAAAAATAATCAAATTACCAAGCAATGTGGTATAGAAGGAGGAGCAGAGCCTTTTATACCTGTTACTGTTAGATGATATGAGTGATTTAAAGGTATAGTACTATAGAATGAACAAAAGGAAAATTAAGTGACACAAAGTGAAAGGGATGGGAGGGAGAGTATCTTGAGACAAGGTCTGAGATATAAGGGGGAGCACTGCAGTTGAGGGCGTTGTATGTCAGAGTCAGAATTTTGTGTTTAATCCTGGAGGCAAGAGGAAGTCAGTGAAGGGATTGAAAGAGAGATGCAGCAGATGGAGAGCAACGGGTAAGGAAAATAGCCTGGCAGAGGCATTCATTATGGAGAGTAAAGGAGCTAGGAGGCAGCTAGGGAGACCAGAGAGGACAGAGTTGCAGTAGTCAAAGCGGGAAAGGATTAGAGAGTGGATTCAAATTTTAGTTGTGTCTTGTGTAAGGAAATGTCTAATTTTAGAGATTTTTTTAAGGCGGAAGCAGCAGGATTTAGCCAAGGACTGAATGAGAGGAGTGAAAGAAAGATCTGAGTCAAGTGTGACCCCAAAACATTGGGCATGCAGGGTAGGGGTAATGATGGAGTTGAAGAAAAATGAAAAGATGTACTAGTGCAAATCTCCCATAGGGGGCGCTTCCTAACCTTTACTACAACAATTGAATATACACAGTATCCAAAAAAATCAATATAAGAAAAACTAAAGTCCGATTTATCCAAAATGGAGGCAGCACTCTGTCAAAGGATGGTCAAATCCTGTTGGCAGAAGATCTGGAAAAAGAAAGCAAACAGTCGCCACAATGGCTTAGTACCACCAACACAAGTAGCAATAAAGATAAGACAAATGGTTACTCACAAATGTGAAGCACCCATTGGTGCTATTGGGACAGGCTGGAACTTCACAGTAGTCCAGCTCACTGGGTGGAAACAGACTGTAGTCCAGAGCAGAAAGGTTTAAAAGGACTCACAATCAACACAAAATGGAGAGCATTTCCAGGAGCAATACAGACAGACTGAAGCTTCTCAGCTGCCCAGCAGACTAATCTCCACTGCCAAGCAGGTCAGACACCAAGCCCAAAGGTATGGGGTAATACAATCCAAGAGCAGCAAGTGTATAGTAAAAAAAAAAAACACCTAGATTACGAGATTTGCGTTAGAGGCTGTGTGGTGCTAACGAGCAGTTTATGCTCACCGCTCACTTACAGATAGCGCTGGTATTACGGGTTTTTACAACCCAGACAAGAAGTGAGCGTTGAGCAAAATTCTGCTCCTTACAGCACTGCAATACTAGCGCTGCTTACGTTAGCGGTGAGCTGGTGTAACATGCTCGTGCACAATTTCCCCATATGAATCAACGGGGAGAGCCGGCTGAAAAAAAGTCTAACACCTGCTAAAAAGCAGCGTAAAGCTCCTTAACGCCGCCCCATTGATTCCTATAGGGAAATACATTTTATGTCTACACCTAACACCCTAACATGAACCCCAAGTCTAAACACCCCTAATCTTACATTCATTAACCCCTAATCTGCCGCCCCCAACATCGCCGCAACCTACATTATATTATTAACCCCTAATCTGCCGCTCCGGACACCGCCGCCACCTACATTATACTTATGAACCCCTAATCTGCTGCCCCCAACATCGCCGACACCTACATTATATTTATTAACCCCTAATTTGCCGCCCCCAATGTTGCTGCCACCTACCTACATTTATTAACCCCTAATCTGCTGCCCCCAACGTCGCCGCCACTATAATAAATATATTAACTTCTAAATCGCCACACTCCCGCCTCACAAACATTAGTTAAATATTATTAACCTCAAATCTGCCAGCCCTAACATCGATGCCACCTACCTACATTTATTAACCCCTAATCTGCCGCCCCCAACATCGCCGCCACTATATTAAAGTTATTAACCCCTAAACCTAAATCTAACCCTAAACCTAACACCCCCTAACTTAAATATAATTAAAAGAAATAAAAATAAAATTACTATAATTAACTAAATTATTCATATTTAAAACTAAATACTTACCTGTAAAATAAACCCTAAGATAGCTACAATATAACTAATAGTTACATTGTAGCTATCTTAGGGTTTAGTTTTATATTACAGGCAAGTTTGAATTTATTTTAACTAGGTAGAATAGTTACTAAATAGTTAATAACTATTTACTAACTACCTAGCTAAAATAAATACAAATTTACCTGTAAAATAAAACCTAACCTAAGTTACAATTACACCTAACACTACACTATAATTAAATTAATTCCCTAAATTACAAAAAAAAAACCCACTAAATTACAGAAAATAATAAACAAATTACAAGATTTTTAAACTAATTACACCTAATCTAATCCCCCTAACAAAATAAAAAAGCCCCCCCAAAATAAAAAAACCCTACCCTACACTAAATTACAAATAGCCCTTAAAAGGGCCTTTTGCTGGGCATTGCCCCAAAGTAATCAGCTCTCTTACCTGTAAAAAAAAGTACAAATTCCACCCCCAACATTAAAACCCACCACCCACACAACCAACCCTACTCTAAAACCCACCCAATACCCCCTTAAAAATAACTAACACTAACCCCTTGAAGATCACCTTACCGGGAGAAGTCTTCACCCAACCGGGCCGAAGTCCTCAACGAAGCCGGGAGAAGTCTTCATGCAAGCCGGGCGAAGTGGTCCTCCAGATGGGCAGAAGTCTTCATCCAGACGGCATCTTCTATCTTCATCCATCCGGCGTGGAGCGGGTCCATCTTCAAGACATCCGACGCAGAGCATCCTCTTCAATTGACGGTTAATACAGAATGAAGGTTCCTTTAAGTGACGTCATCCAAGATGGCGTCCCATCAATTCCGATTGGCTGATAAAATTCTATCAGCCAATCGGAATTAAGGTAGAAAAAATCCTATTGGCTGATGCAATCAGCCAATACGATTGAAGTTCAATCATATTGGCTGATCCAATCAGCCAATAGGATTGAGCTCGCATTCTGTTGGCTGATTGGTTATATGTTAGTTATATTGTAGCTATCTTAGGTTTTATTTTATAGGTAAGTATTTCATTTTAAATATGAATAATGTAGTTAATGATAGTAATTTTATTTAGATTTATTTAAATTATATTTAAGTTAGTGGGGGTTAGGGTTAGACTTAGATTTAGGGGTTAATAGCTTTAGTATAGTGGTGGCAACATTGGGGGTGGCAGATTAGGGGTTAATAAATGTAGGTAGGTGTCGGCGATGTTAGGGATGGCAGATTAGGGGTTAATAATATTTAACTAATGTTTGTGAGGCGGGAGTGCGGCGGTTTAGGGGTTAATATAATTTTTATAGTGGCTGCGATGTCCGGTTTGGCAGATTAGGGGTTAAAAATTTTATTTTAGTGTTTGCGATGTGGGGAGGCCTTGGTTTAGGGGTTAATAGGTAGTTTATGGGTGTTAGTGTACTTTTTAGCACTTTAGTTAAGAGTTGTATGCTACGGTGTTGTAGTGTAAAACTCTTAACTACTGACTTTAAAATGCGGTACCAGTCTTCACAGGAGAGGATCTACCGCTCACTTTTTGTCAGACTTGTAATACCGGCACTATGCAAGTCCCATTGAAAAAATAGGATACGCAATTGACGTAAGTGGATTTGCGGTATTTCCAAGTCTGGCCAAAAAAGTGAGAGGTACACCTGTACCTGCAAGACTCGTAATACCAGCGAGCGTTAAAAAGCAGCGTTGGGACCGGCCAATGCTGCTTTTTAAGACTAACGCACAACTCGTAATCTAGTCAAATGTCTTTATTAAAAGCAGTGCATTTCTCAGCCTCTAAAGGGCTGTTTCTTCAGGCTAGTACATAAAATATTAAAAATACACTTGCTATTTGAAGGGTGGCTCCCCCTCTGATAGGTTAATTGATTAATTAGTTAATGAGAACCTTCTGTGTGTTAAAGCCTTATTTTCCTTGGCTACCATAGTAACAAAAAATAAACAACTATATTGTTAGTTATACACATAAAAACATACAAGGATAATAACAATATGAAAATTAATAACAAATAATACACAAATATATGAATCAGCCCATTCAAGTATATCATAGTGATATGTCCATGCATAGATAATACACCATAGTAATAATTTAGGTGTACAGTACCAAAATATGTGTAATCCAAATGTATACATCTATACATAGACAGTAGTAATACTTATAGTGATATGAGTAAAAAAGAAATTATCAAATATTTAAACTAATTACACCAAATCTAATAGCCCTATCAAAATAAAAAGCCCCCCCAAAATAAAAAAATTAACCTAGCCTACACTAAACTGCCAATAGCCCTTAAAAGGGCCTTTTTGCATGATAGGGCTATTAGATTAGGGGTGTAATTAGTTTAAATATTTGATCATTTCTTTTTTTATTTTGTGTAATTTAGTGTTTATTATTTTCTGTTATTTTGATCAATGTATTTTGTTAATGTAATTTATTTAATTTTAGTGTAATGTTAGGTTTTTAGTGTAAGACAGGTTATTGTCAGGACAATTGTCCATATAATTCACCATTTTGATATTGCATATTAATCACATATGTCTGTGCTAGTGATGTCGCAAACCTAAAATTTTGGGTTAGCGAACGGCGAACGCGAACTTACACAACTGTTCGCGAACGGGCGAACTGCCATACACTTCAATAGGCAGGCGAACTTTAAAACCCACAGGGACTCTTTCTGGCCACAATAGTGATGGAAAAGTTGTTTCAAGGGGACTAACACCTGGACTGTGGCATGCCGGAGGGGGATCCATGGCAAAACTCCCACGTAAAATTCCATAGTTGATGCAGAGTCTGGTCTTAAGCCATAAAGGGCATAAATCACCTAACATTCCTAAATTGTTTGGAATAACGTGCTTTAAAACATCAGGTATGATGTTGTATCGATCAGGTAGTGTAAGGGTTACGCCCACTTCACAGTGACAGACCAAACTCAGTCTACACCAGAATTTTTATTGTTTTAAAAGATAGATAATCCCTTTATTACCCATTTCCCAGTTTTGCATAACTAACACATTTATAATAATATACTTTTAACCTCTATGATTATCTTGTATCTAAGCCTCTGCAAACTGTCCCTTTTTTCAATTCTTTTGACAGACTTGCAGTCTAGCCAATCAGTGCCTGCTCCCAGATAACTTCTCGTGCACGAGCACAGTGTTATCTATATGAAATACGCACACTTGTGAAGGAAACTGACTGCTATTATTTAACACAATCAAAAAAGTGTTGTTTTTTTTAAATGTACACGACTGTTACACCAGATATGAGTTGCACTGGGGTGACACTGTGCCCTGGCAGGCAGGCCTTGAAACGCACACGTGTGAAGGAAACTGACTGCTATTATTTAACACAGTCAAAAAAGTGTTGTTTTTTTTTAAATCTACACTACTGTTACACCAGATATGAGTTGCACTGGGGTGACACTGTGCCCTGGCAGGCAGGCCCTGAAACGCACACGTGTGAAGGAAACTGACTGCTATTATTTAACACAGTCAAAAAAGTGTTGTTTTTTTTAAATCTACACTACTGTTACACCACATATGAGTTGCACTGGGGTGACACTGTGCCCTGGCAGGCAGGCACTGAAACGCACACGTGTGAAGGAAACTGACTGCTATTATTTAACACAGTCAAAAAAGTGTTTTTTTTTTTTTTAAATCTACACTACTGTTACACCAGATATGAGTTGCACTGGGGTGACACTGTGCCCTGGCAGGCAGGCCCTGAAACGCACACGTGTGAAGGAAACTGACTGCTATTATTTAACACAGTCAAAAAAGTGTTGTTTTTTTTTAAATCTACACTACTGTTACACCACATATGAGTTGCACTGGGGTGACACTGTGCCCTGGCAGGCAGGCACTGAAACGCACACGTGTGAAGGAAACTGACTGCTATTATTTAACACAGTCAAAAAAGTGTTGTTTTTTTTAAATCTACACTACTGTTACACCAGATATGAGTTGCACTGGGGTGACACTGTGCCCTGGCAGGCAGGCACTGAAACGCACACGTGAGAAGGAAACTGACTGCTATTATTTAACACAGTCAAAAAAGTGTTTTTTTTTTTTTAAATCTACACTACTGTTACACCAGATATGAGTTGCACTGGGTTGACACTGTGCCCTGGCAGGCAGGCACTGAAACGCACACGTGAGAAGGAAACTGACTGCTATTATTTAACACAGTCAAAAAAGTGTTTTTTTTTAAATCTACACTACTGTTACACCACATATGAGTTGCACTGGGGTGACACTGTGCCCTGGCAGGCAGGCACTGAAACGCACATGTGTGAAGGAAACTGACTGCTATTATTTAACACAGTCAAAAAAGTGTTGTTTTTTTTTTTTAAATCTACACTACTGTTACACCACATATGAGTTGCACTGGGGTGACACTGTGCCCTGGCAGGCAGGCACTGAAACGCACACGTGTGAAGGAAACTGACTGCTATTATTTAACACAGTCAAAAAAGTGTTGTTTTTTTTTAAAATCTACACTACTGTTACACCAGATATGAGTTGCACTGGGGTGACACTGTGCCCTGGCAGGCAAGCCCTGAAATGCACACGTGTGAAGGAAACTGACTGCTATTATTTAACACAGTCAAAAAAGTGTTGTTTTTTTTAAATGTACACGACTGTTACACCAGATATGAGTTGCACTGGGGTGACACTGTGCCCTGGCAGGCAGGCCTTGAAACGCACACGTGTGAAGGAAACTGACTGCTATTATTTAACACAGTCAAAAAAGTGTTGTTTTTTTTCTAAATCTACACTACTGTTACACCAGATATGAGTTGCACTGGGGTGACACTGTGCCCTGGCAGGCAGGCCCTGAAACGCACACGTGTGAAGGAAACTGACTGCTATTATTTAACACAGTCAAAAAAGTGTTGTTTTTTTTAAATCTACACTACTGTTACACCACATATGAGTTGCACTGGGGTGACACTGTGCCCTGGCAGGCAGGCACTGAAACGCACACGTGTGAAGGAAACTGACTGCTATTATTTAACACAGTCAAAAAAGTGTTGTTTTTTTAAATCTGCACTACTGTTACACCAGATATGAGTTGCACTGGGGTGACACTGTGCCCTGGCAGGCAGGCCCTGAAACGCACACGTGTGAAGGAAACTGACTGCTATTATTTAACACAGTCAAAAAAGTGTTGTTTTTTTTAAATCTACACTACTGTTACACCACATATGAGTTGCACTGGGGTGACACTGTGCCCTGGCAGGCAGGCACTGAAACGCACACGTGTGAAGGAAACTGACTGCTATTATTTAACACAGTCAAAAAAGTGTTGTTTTTTTTTTAAATCTACACTACTGTTACACCAGATATGAGTTGCACTGGGGTGACACTGTGCCCTGGCAGGCAGGCACTGAAACGCACACGTGAGAAGGAAACTGACTGCTATTATTTAACACAGTCAAAAAAGTGTTTTTTTTTTTAAATCTACACTACTGTTACACCAGATATGAGTTGCACTGGGTTGACACTGTGCCCTGGCAGGCAGGCACTGAAACGCACACGTGAGAAGGAAACTGACTGCTATTATTTAACACAGTCAAAAAAGTGTTTTTTTTAAATCTACACTACTGTTACACCACATATGAGTTGCACTGGGGTGACACTGTGCCCTGGCAGGCAGGCACTGAAACGCACATGTGTGAAGGAAACTGACTGCTATTATTTAACACAGTCAAAAAAGTGTTGTTTTTTTTTTTAAATCTACACTACTGTTACACCACATATGAGTTGCACTGGGGTGACACTGTGCCCTGGCAGGCAGGCACTCAGGGCCGGATTTACATCTCAGGTGCCTGTAGGCACAAAAACCTGAAGCGCCCCCCCCCCACCCCCCCTCCCCCCTCAAAAAAAGTGAAAAAAGTGAGGACTTTTTTTTAAATATATTATTTAGGACAACTATCTAAAAAATTTAAGCAATAACAATTTTAGTGTAGACTGTCCCTTTAAGTAATAAAATATAAATTTCCCATTGTCCTCTCTAAGTATTGAATTTACAGACACATATAAGATAAGTAAGCAAGTGTGTGTACACAAAGGGATAACACAATGATCTATTACCTGATTATATATATATATATATATATATATATACACTCACACACACACACCTATACACACACACACACATACATACACACACAAACATATACACACACAATAATTTCATGTGTACTAAATGTCCCTAATTCTTTTATTTGAGGAACGTTTAAATGGCAAGTGATAGAGAGTGGCAAAATGCATTGCAAGGATTTAAAAGAGATGAACAAAGCCAATTACACTAATGCAGCCATGTGAACATGCATTTTACATGATATCTAGTTTCTAAAAGAGTTAATAAATTAACAGTGAAGTTACTGAGATTATAGTGACAGCTCATTTGGACTATCATAACTCTGAGTTAACTTGGAGACAAATACATTCGTAAAGGGGACAATTTATTTAAGTATTTATAATTCAGAATTTGATCAAACATCATAGAGACAGAATATACAGACATATCTAAAGATATTAAATTATAGTAAAACTACATGCATTCTTAAGTTAACTCATCTCTCTTCAAAACAGAGGTGGAAAGAATCAGTGCACAATTATCAGAACTGCAGGGCTGTGAGGTCCACACATTACTTTTGTATCTGGATTATGGATCAGTGCTGCTTCAAATGAAGCCAAACCAGGAACCCCAATAAAAATAATGGAGCCCAGTAAACATCCAAAGGAAGCAAAAATGCTCTGAGTGACAGCTAACAGAAATGCCTATTATTTTATTAATACTAGGCCCTTCTTTTTTGTCTTATTTTTTTTGATAATAGCAGGAAGTTAATTAACAATATAATGCGTCACAGACAGTCTAGTCAAACTGATAATAACTTTTTACTGTGTAAGTGTTACAGTTAGTGCGCTTGGCCTTGGTCACTCTGACTCACTTTCACAGACTAGTCACACTCACTTATATGCTGTAGACAGGCTGAGCCGTCTCAGGACCCAGGGCAGGCGACAGGCTCCGCTCCGACAGCGTCAGAAGGTGGACCAAAGAGGAGCAACCAAAACTTCAGCCAGCCCAGGCCAGCAGCAATGAACACGCACGTCAGCTCACTACCTTCCCGCCTAGTACTCTGACTCTGAGAGGCAGAGGGCGGCAGCCGGCATCACGTGACAGTCAGACGTGGGCGTGACGCCGCCCGGCGAGCCCCAAACAAAATTAGTGGCTAATCTGTGATGGTGCGCAGGCGCGGCGCCGATCACGGCAGACTCAGAGCAGCTGCCAGCATACTCACCTGGGCCCAGGGACTGGAGTCTGAGACGACTTGTCAGTCACTCAGTCACTTCACTTGTGCAGGCTGTACACTGCCGACTGGAGCAAGGGTGGACTCTGGGGTCAGGGGTGGACCGTGGGAGCGAGGGTGGAGTCAGGGGTGGGAGGGAGTCAGCCTGAGCCTAGGAGGACGCGAGGAGACGACTGCAGTGCGTGCTACTGCTACTTGCTATAGTTGTTGCTTGCTAGTCTCCTAGTTCTGCTCACTGTGACATCCAAATCTGTTCCGATAAAGTTGATAAGTACTAGCCCCTGCCTACTGTACAAATTAAACAGAAAGTAACAAAGCACTCATTCACAGGCTCAACAAAATCAGAAAAAAAAAGTTAAAGATTTTTTTTTTTAGAAAAAAAAAATATATATATATTTTTTTTTAAAATACACTGACTCTGTGGCGCCCCCTGCTGCAATGCGCCTGTAGGCACATGCCTACTGTGCCTAATGGCAAATCCGGCCCTGCAGGCACTGAAACGCACACGTGTGAAGGAAACTGACTGCTATTATTTAACACAGTCAAAAAAGTGTTGTTTTTTTTTAAATCTACACTACTGTTACACCAGATATGAGTTGCACTGGGGTGACACTGTGCCCTGGCAGGCAAGCCCTGAAATGCACACGTGTGAAGGAAACTGACTGCTATTATTTAACACAGTCAAAATAAGTTTTTTTTTTTTAAATCTACACTACTGTTACACCAGATATGAGTTGCACTGGGGTGACACTGTGCCCTGGTAGGCAGGCACTGAAATGCACACGTGTGAAGGAAACTGACTGCTATTATTTAACACAGTCAAAAAAGTGTTGTTTTTTTTTTTTTTAAATCTACACTACTGTTACACCAGATATGAGTTGCACTGGGGTGACACTGTGCCCTGGCTGGCAGGCAGGCAATGAAACGCACACGTGTGAAGGAAACTGACTGCTATTATTTAACACAGTCAAAAAAGTGTTGTTTTTTTTAAATCTACACTACTGTTACACCAGATATGAGTTGCACTGGGGTGACACTGTGCCCTGGCTGGCAGGCAGGCAATGAAACGCACACGTGTGAAGGAAACTGACTGCTATTATTTAACACAGTCAAAAAAGTGTTGTTTTTTTTAAATCTACACTACAGTTACACCACATATGAGTTGCACTGGGGTGACACTGTGCCCTGGCAGGCAGGCACTGAAATGCACATGTGTGAAGGAAACTGACTGCTATTATTTAACACAGTCAAAAAAGTGTTTTTTTTTTTTAAATCTACACTACTGTTACACCACATATGAGTTGCACTGGGGTGACACTGTGCACTGGCAGGCAGGCACTGAAACGCACACGTGTGAAGGAAACTGACTGCTATTATTTAACACAGTCAAAAAAGTGTTGTTTTTTTTAAATCTACACTACTGTTACACCAGATATGAGTTGCACTGGGGTGACACTGTGCCCTGGCAGGCAGGCACTGAAACGCACACGTGTGAAGGAAACTGACTGCTATTATTTAACACAGTCAAAAAAGTGTTGTTTTTTTTAAATCTACACTACTGTTACACCACATATGAGTTGCACTGGGGTGACACTGTGCCCTGGCAGGCAGGCACTGAAACGCACATGTGTGAAGGAAACTGACTGCTATTATTTAACACAGTCAAAAAAGTGTTGTTTTGTTTTAAATCTACACTACTGTTACACCACATATGAGTTGCACTGGGGTGACACTGTGCCCTGGCAGGCAGGCCTTGAAACGCACACGTGTGAAGGAAACTGACTGCTATTATTTAACACAGTCAAAAAAGTGTTGTTGTTTTTTAAATCTACACTACTGTTACACCAGATATGAGTTTCACTGGGGTGACACTGTGCCCTGGCAGGCAAGCCCTGAAATGCACATGTGTGAAGGAAACTGATTGCTATTATTTAACACAGTCAAAATAAGTTGTTTTTTTAAAATCTACATTATTGTTACACCAGATATGAATTGCACTGGGGTGACACTGTGCCCTGGCAGGCAGGCACTGAAATGCACACGTGTGAAGGAAACTGACTGCTATTATTTAACACAGTCAAAAAAGTGTTTTTTTTTTTTTTAAATCTACACTACTGTTACACCACATATGAGTTGCACTGGGGTGACACTGTGCCCTGGCAGGCAGGCACTGAAACGCACACGTGTGAAGGAAACTGATTGCTATTATTTAACACAGTCAAACAAGTGTTTTTTTTTTTTTTTAAATCTACACTACTGTTACACTACATATGAGTTGCATTGGGGTGACACTGTGCCCTGGCAGGCAGGCACTGAAACGCACACGTGTGAAGGAAACTGACTGCTATTATTTAACACAGCCAAAAAAGTGTGTTTTTTTTTAAAATCTACACTACTGTTACACCAGATATGAGTTGCACTGGGTTGACACTGTGCCCTGGCAGGCAGGCACTGAAACTCACTTGTGTGAAGGAAACTGACTGCTATTATTTAATACAGTCAAAAAAGTGGTTTTTTTTTAAATCTACACTACTGTTACACCAGATATGGGTTGCACTGGGGTGACACT
The DNA here is from genome assembly GCF_027579735.1 of Bombina bombina. NCBI lineage: Eukaryota > Metazoa > Chordata > Amphibia > Anura > Bombinatoridae > Bombina > Bombina bombina. The sequence continues at coordinate 600,305,623 of NC_069502.1, forward strand.
GTGCCCTGGCAGGCAGGCACTGAAACGCACACGTGTGAAGGAAACTGACTGCTATTGTTTAACACAGCCAAAAAAGTGTTTTTTTTTTTTTAAATCTACTCTACTGTTACACCACATATGAGTTGCACTGGGGTGACACTGTGCCCTGGCAAGCAGGCACTGAAACGCACACGTGTGAAGGAAACTGACTGCTATTATTTAACACAGTCAAAAAAGTGTTGTTTTGTTTTAATCTACACTACTGTTACACCAGATATGAGTGGTGGCACTGGGCAAGTGGGCACAGTATACGCTGTGAGCCTGACACACACGCTGGCAGGCAGGCAACTGCAATTAGATTACACAAGAAAAAAAAAAAAAAAGCCCTAAAAAGGGCTTTTTGGGGTGCTGTCCTTACAGCATAGATTAGATGAGTCCTTCAGGACTGTAGTGGACACTGAATACACTAGCCTAGCTATCGATTTCCCTATTAATCAGCAGCAGCTACACTGTCCCTCCTCTCCCTAAGAATGCAGCTTCCGAATGAATCTAAAATGGATGCTGTCCAGGAGGTAGGAGGGTCTGGGAGGGAGGGTCTGCTGCTGATTGGCTGGAATGTGCCTGCTGACTGTGAGGTACAGGGTCAAAGTATTACTCAATGATGACGAATAGGGGGCGGATCGAACATCGCATATGTTCGCCCGCAGCAGCGAACGCGAAAATGCTATGTTCGCCCGGAGCTATTTGCCAGCGAACTATTCGCGACATAACTAGTCTGTGCTATATAATATAGGGGTACAATTGATCATGTGTATTTACTTATATATTCAGGTACACATACATATATATATTATTTTTCAGTATTAATATGTAGCTATTAGCTAGTGCTACTTGTCAGTATATAATTGCTTACTGTGAAGTTTTTGTACGTTATCAAAATAATCCATGTTTAGTTACTATGATATTCAAGGTCCCCAACATAGCTGCATGATTCCTATCATCATATTATTGGTATAAATATCCACAAATATCCCCATGTTTTTTATACATGGTTCCAGTAAGTCTCTTTTTCTATAAACATTAGTGGGGTTCAACCTTGGTTAATGGTTAAATCGAGATACTGACTTGTTTTTCATAACATATTTACAAAATACATATTTGTCTGTTATAGCTTAGTGACGAGTGCCATCTTCCGAGGGAAAAATATTCTATCTGCTAAATCTTAGCTTATTAACAAAATGTTAATTAATCTGTAATTAGTGTTAGCCAATCATTTATGTGAACCTAACCTTATCAGTTGGAGTGGAGTTAAGCATTTTCCATAAAATACACACTCACCCACAAAAGGAGGAGGAGGGGACACAAGCAGACGGCACAAGGGGCCACAATGAGCATGCATGGTGACCACACCCTATCCAGAGGAGATGGGAGGCTAAGCTGACCAGATAGACAAGTCAGGATAATGGCAAGAGAGGGTCCAGGGGTAACCTAAGAGGTTCTTTTTACACTGAACCGCAGTGAAGGATCCCACAATGTTGATAAGTATGAAACAAACCTATATGAAACAGTTTTGTTTATATGATTTATGCTCTTTACATTTATATTCAAAGTTTTATTATTGAATCAGGTGAGTTAATCAATTCTGGTTTGCCCTTTATAGTCACAAATATTTTTGTTTGGTAATTCCTGTTAACCTGGTCTTATCTGTCGACAATAACACAATGCGCTTCATTGGTACTCCTCCCATGACTGTGGTTGTGGTGTCAGTGTAGCTTTAAAATAAAATAATAGAATATTTTTAGTAATGATTTTTATTTTTTTATTTATAGTTTGATAAGAAAGCTAATACTGGTAGCAATACTCTGATCACGCCAGTGGCTGCTGGCACAATCATTAAAGGGACATGAAACAAACATTTTTCTTTTATGATTTAGAAAGACCATGCAATTTAAAAAAACTTTTTAATTTAATTCTATTATCTTTTTTTCTTCATTTCATTGATATAATTTTATGAAAAGCATATATAGATAGGCTCAGTAAATAATCATTGGTTGATGCACATAGATGGCTCGTGTGATTGCGTCACCCATGTGCATTGCTATTTCTCAAAAAAAGGATATCTATAGAATGCAGAAAATTAGATATTAGAACTAAATTTGAAAGCTGTTAAAACTAGTATTCTATACTCGAATCCTGCAAAATAAAAGTCAATAGATAATTAAAAAAAAGGCATGTGATCAGGGGGCGGTCAGAATATGCTGAGCTAAAAGTTAAAGGGACATGAAACACAATTTTATTCTTTTATGATTTATGTAGAACATACCATTTTAAACAACTTTCAAATTTACTTCTATTATAAAATTTGCTTCTTTCTCTTGGCATTATTTCTTGAAGGAGTTGCAATGCACTACTGGTTTCTAACTGAACA